>NC_135238.1:42930200-43253197 GCF_051348905.1 Ranitomeya variabilis
TATATCGGTACCCACTATCGGAATATAATTTGCTACATTACATTAGTGCTCGTACACATACAAGTAGCCCATACCTGTAACACCGGTCAGTCAGAGGAGTAATGACAAGTCGTGGTGAATTGCCCAGATACTCATAGCCATACTTGACCTCAGTAGTGATCATTCTGACCATGACATCTCGGCCTTCCCAGTAATATCTCAGTTGAGAGATCCACTGGAAGTCAGTCAGGCTGGATACGTTGTCCTTAGCCAAATTAGCAACAACATCACGGGCTGCGGAAGAAGAAACATTGGTTGTGTATTGGGTGTAGTTACAAGGGTTCTGTTTTTCCCCCTGTACTGAAAGCCTCAGCAGCTTCTCCTTTTTCCTATTGTTTACATTTCATAGGTAGAAGGAACAATTTTTCACTGTAGACAGATTTGTAGACAGATTTGAGCAGGGTGAATGATAAGTAAGTAAAGAAGCATTTTTGGAGTATGAATTTATGCTGTACTCCTTGGACATCCAACCCCAGGACTCCATTAATAGTATAGAGTACTGGAGCTTATACAGAAGGACTATGTAAGCTGCATGCCCTTCTAGAGACTGACCAAACAAAAACACACCAGATTTTCATATTTGCAAGTTGTAGTGGACGCATCCTTACATATTGGTTTAATGAATTACTGTACACAACGCCTCACTTTAGAGGGTCCACAGTTTGCAGACACTATTGTCTCCTGAAGCCTAAATGCCTTTATTCCATAGCAAAGTCCATTTTACAAATTGATGTATGATAGTTGTGATTGCCATTGGAATTAATGCGCATTTCTTACAAAATAAATAAAAATATAAAAAAATATGGGGAAAAATTAATCAGATCCTTTTTTCATAGTAGAAAAAAAGGAAACATTTGGAACAAGGTAGATTTACAGAAAAATTGATGTTTTTTTTTTAACCTGTCCTCTAAACAGTAGCATACGCAGTCCCTCTAAAAAAAGATTAGCCAAATTTACTAACATTTTTCCACCTCTTAATAAGTTTGGCAAAATGTACTCAAGGTTTTTGGTTCAAGTATGAAATGCCGGTCTCGATAAGGTATGAGTTCACTTTTACCCTTTTTCTTTATTTCTATATTTATTGAATGACGCTGTTTGCCTGTTTTACATTCCGACAAGCCAATAACCATGATTACAGGAGATTATTTAATCCCCTGTTCACATTTGTTCGCTGATCTCTTCTGAACATCTTTAATTACAGGTATTTTCTGGTAAATGCCATATAAACAAGCTGCACTCTGCAAGTAACATATCAATTAGGTCTTGTTGCCGCGTAAGGAGCCGCTGCGTCACTCCGAGGGCACTGGAAGGATCACGCTGGTGGATATTATTGCTAGGACACAAACAATGGACTGAAACCTCTAATTCCATCATTTTCTGAGTAAAGCGTCTCCTGCAATCATATCTCTATGCTGTGATAGAGAGTCGTGGTTTTAGGTCAGAATAAACCCTGTTATTTTATATTCTTGCCATGTTTTAATAGGTATAAAATCTATTATAGGTATACAATTCAGAAAAAAAAACAGATATAAATCCATAAAAGTGATTGATTATATAAAGCTGGGAGCTAGATTTTCCTGGTACAGAGCTCCAGATCCCATGCAGTGATAGAGATTTAAAGGGATATTCTAAAATTTGGAAGTTATGCCCTATGGCTTATAGGACCTCCAGAGCTGAGAACCAGAGCCCCGAGTGAATAGAATGGGGGGGATGATCATGCACATTGTTGCTTTATTCATTATTATGGCAGTGTCAAAGACCACCTGATTGTCCACTGCCAAATTTACCTTTTTGATCAGAGGACATCTGTAAAATTTACCATATACCTGCCTGCATCCCCCACTACTGTTAAAGGGAAACTGTCAGCTAATTCATGCTGCTCAAACGGTGCGCAGCATGACTTATGAGTCCGGCCACACAATCGCAGCCAGTTATCTTTTTCTCTGAGATGCGTCAGTATTTTAGAAAAAACATAATTTGAAGATCTGACTAGGGACTATATGCAGAGATGAGACTAGTCCTGGCCGTCCTCACCCAGCTTCTCCTCGCATTGTTATAGCTAGGAACACACATGGGAGAGACTTGTCAATCAACCAGAGAAGTGCGGGGAGAAGCGGGATGGAGGCGGTGCCGGACAAGTCTCATCTCTTCCTATAATCCTTGGCTGGCTCGTCAAACTGTTTTTTCTCTGAATTGCCAGGGTGCTACAGACAAAAACACACACTGCTGCAATCATGCACTCAGGCTGTTGTTCATGCTGCCCACAGGTTGAAATAAACCAGCCGGACTTCAAATAGAAACGGTTCCTGTAAGATCTCAGATTGCTCCTAACTGAGTAACACTGATGCACTATCTAGCTATCTAAAAATGAAAAACAAAAAGCAGCACAAAAAAATGATAGGGTGCAAACACCTTCCGGGCATGTACCAATCCTTTGCAATAAATCCCCAAAAAATGAAGGCAGCACACCAAACAGCTGAAAATTCACGTGCGGTTTATTGGCCCAAGTGCAACATTTCGGTCCCAAGTGTGGACCTTTTTCAAGCTTGAGAAAGGTCCACACTTGGGACCAATAAACCGCACGTGAGTTTTCAGCTGTTTGGCGTGTTGCCTTCATTTTTTTGGATCTATCTATCTATTTGTATAAATCATAAAAAACGAAAAAAGGAGGCAGCAATCCAATCAATGATAAAAAATTGGACTTTATTAGCCCATATGGTGTAGCAAGGTTTCGACTGTGACCAGCATTTCTCAAGCAGTGAATAGGTACAAACATCAGATATATACAATGCCTCACATCATCATTAATTGATACAATCATTAGTGAAATTTTACATATAACATACAAGTGCATAATCACATGTTATCAATACATGATTCTTATCAGTACATCTCATATCTATCTATCTATCTATCTATCTATCTATCTATCTATTTAAAATCAATCTATCTATCTACTGAGAGGCAGTGACTGGTGTTACCTGTAGGGGTCGCTGTATGTTTACCCCAAGGATGTGCACAGAGGCGTATTGACGTCATGAGAGGACATTGCAGTCACAGGCATAGCTGTGGTTGCAATGCAGACTAAAATAAGTATAGGTCTCGGACATGCTAGTTGTCCAAGGCAGATTTAGGGAAAACCTGCTCTGGGTTTTGGGTGTTTTGAAACAGACTGCATATGGTATTGGTGCAGTCCATTTCATTCCTGGCCCGGGTTTTCCATGTGGCCCAAGGCCACAAGTTGTTAGTTAAAAACCCTGCAGTATACGGTTTGGGTGTGTCAGGGCCAGAGTCAGAGTCAGTCTGGTGTATGTTAGAGGGCAGAGCAGTCGGCTCTGCAGAGCTCCTGTGTGTTGCAACACAAGCAAATGGAGCCAAGCAGCCAGGGGAGCAAAGACGCCTGGCACCCACAGCGTACACAGTGGAACTGGTCTCGGAGGTGGACTGTCTTGTGCCCAGCGGTGAACCGGAGGTAGACTGTCCTGTGCCCAAAAGGAGGACTGGCATGTTTAGTGACTGCCAACTGGAGGATATGGTGCCTGGCTGCGAACCGGAGGATATCATGTACTGTGTAATGCTGTGAGTAGAACATTAGCACGGAGCAGTCGTCCACAGCAACTGGTCTCAAGAGGAGGACTGGTGTGTTTAGTGACTGTAAACTGAAGGATATTGTGTACTGTGTAAAGCTGTGAGTAGCACATTAACACAGCGGTGTAGTCGCCCACAACAACCGGTCAGAGGTGGACTGGTGTGTTTAGTGACTGTAATCCAGAGGATATGTGCCAGGCTGCGATCCGGAGGATATCGTGTGCTGTGTTTTGTTGAGTTGAACATTAAAGATACGTTTTCTTTTCAACTTTGCTGGGTCACTGCCTCATCACTGCATAAGTCTGCTACCGCTGCATCACAATACCTATCTATCTAATATCTATCTAGCTATTATCTATCTATCTAACTATCTAATATCTATCTGTCTATCTATCTATCTATCTATCTATCTATCTATCTATCTATCTATCTCTCATGTCTATCTTTGTATCCATCTACCTTATATTATAAGCTAAATATAATTATGTAAAGTACCCCGTTTTCACACAGCCATACGCTGACAGCTCTATAACTTCTAACTGAAATACGTTCACATTTCTGCAAGTTTTTGATCCTCCTGGAATGTTTGCTCTGCACCTTCTTATATGATGTAGAGGAGAAAGTAATCATACGCAGGCATTGAGAAGTCTTCTTCAATATCAGAGAAAACTGCTAAACGAGTAATCCGCAGTGGCAGTAATCTTGGAAATAAATCTTACCGTGTACATCAATAACCGTAAGAGCTCCTAAAGTTGCTCGCGCACCTCCAGACAATTTTCCTCTGACCAGCTCAACTATCTCACTGATCTGCTTATTGCTTTTCTTCAAGAAATCCTGTGAAAAATCACATATATAATGGTAAGTTAACACTTATCTCTAGGAATATCCCAATGGGTGTCTATAAAGCGGCCAATTGGTGACTAGCACATAGCTGAAAAGAGACTGTCAACCGTTGACAAATGGTCAGTATACAGTGCAAGTAAGGTTCCTTACATGCAATTCATGACACTAAATGATAGGTAAATGTATCATAGTAATGGTACTGAGGGTCTTACTTACTGATAAAGTGCCCTCAGTAATAGCTTCTGATACTTCTTTAGTCCAATATATTGAGGAAACGCATATAACTACTTGTCCAGGCCACTGAAGAACCCACTGCTTTCTAGGAACCTATCAGGACAGAACGCTACTGTTATTTCACATAGATTTTGGAAGTATAGAATTGTAATATCGGCTGATATTTTACACTATCTTTACACATACATCGGTGAAGTACTTTAAAATCTAAATCCCAATACAGAGGGAAAAGTACTAACTAAAAGGGTTTATTCTCCCACAAAGTCTAAGTTCTGATGATTCTGCTGAAATCTGAGCTACAGAAGATTGTAATCCTGGAAGGGGCAAAAGGTCCCAAAAGGCACTAAAGATACAGGAAAACCCAAAACAAAGTATGTGCCAGGATTGAAAACATGACAATAATTTAAAAGGGTAAACTTTAACAGAATATATGCAAAAAGTCCCAACAATACGAGAAAAGGACAGATTGGTAGGTGGGAGCGCCAATAATTAAAATGCACCAATCATTGATTAAATGTAAACATATCAGCAATAGTAGGTATGATGGGTATTTACGGGTTAATACTGTATAGTGTTCAAAATGTCTATAGCCATACAATAAATTAAAGAAGTTGTCCACTACTTTTATATTGATGCTTTATTCTTAGGACAGGACATCAATGTCTGATCGGCTTGGGTCCGGCAATCGGCACCAGCGGCAGTGGCCGCTGGCCAGTAGTACTTATTAGCGGAGCTTGGTCGTCTACTTGTAGTGGCTGGGGCTTGTTTCTGCACATCCACCTGCTATGCAATGGAATAGGAGGCGGATGCGTAGTACCCCGCGGCTGGCACTACAAGTAGACGACATGGACCTGTAGAAGCGTGTAATACGTGAAACGGCCGTAGTCCTCTCCTTGTACCGGCATTTTCTGCAAACGTACTGCCCTCTGTAACCATGTCCATACCACATTGAAAGAAATAAAGGACAAAGGTTTTTTAACTATTCGGAAAGTTGGAGTGGTGCGGCCTTTTTTCTTTGGATCTTTGTACATATGTCTCCAGGCAAGCACACCCACTACCGAGGATTCACCGGGCAAGGTGACGCTGACTCAGAAATTACCTTCTCCACTAGTGAATATAAACCTTTTTCTTAGTGCCATTCTGTTTTTGTTTTTTTTTCTTTTTTCACTATATTACACATATGCTTGTGGTATTGATTTACGCAAATTTTGTTGAAAGGATAGTGATAATTTAGGTTACCCCCTTTACGAATTCTGACTTATAGATACATCCAAGGTAGTCTCCCTGCCTCTGATTCATGCTCCGGCACTGAGCTCGCATCTTTCCCTGCACATGACAGCTGATCTGATCAGTTATTATGTGCCTTTAACAGACATGGGTGAATCTGCGATCCACCCACGGCTGTTAAAATCTTAAATGCCGCTGTCAGAGATTGACTCGCACATTCATTACATTGCTATAACAGATTAGCAGATGGATTTCACTAGTCTGTGTAGATAATATGATGAGCCCTTGCTGAGTCCAGTTGTGGGAAATGTTCCACCGCTGTGAGTTTATATTACACTGTTTAATGCCTATTGAATGCATTTTTAGATGGTAAAGCTGTGCAATTCTATATTTTACTGATACAACAAGATATAAATGAGCAGGGCCGACTGATCTATAGGAAACAGTAGTTAAGAATTCATTAAAGTGTAATGTTCCTAACTCAAAGCTGGAGCCGCACTTCTTATTATCAGGCGTTGGAGAAGTGGTAATATAGCAATCACATAGAACCGTCCTTTTAAAACATTTAGATATGAAAACATTTTATGTGCCAATTTTGCCCGTCCAACCATTTTCTACTAGCTGCAGTTTGATGATCTTCACAAAACTGCAAGTTATTACCTTTCCTGCATCCAATGATTGGTGGGGGTTTGATCGTTGGGTCCCTCACCACTCCACAAAATTGGGCTGTGCAATGCCCGTTGGTCTGCACACGTATATCACCACTACTTTTACTGCCTGCTCCAGTCTGATGAGGCTTTTTAAAGCCCCGTTCTTTGGAGTGCCGGAAGTTGGATAGCCACCAATCTGCAAGATTTCAGCTACCCTTACGATAGGTGATAACTTTATATGCCATCCCAAAATTTAACTAGCGGAACTGTTTTATTGAGAACTTAGCCTTACATAATCAAACTAGCACAGTACATTTTAGTGGTGTAGGGCCTAAGAAAATAACTATTAATTCAAACGCAAATGAGGAAGTTTCGGTGCACCACTGACGCGGCAAAGAGCTGCTTGCACCCCCACAATTTGCATTTTGAGGACTTTCCCAACTTCGGATTCACAGCAATTGAGTGCCCAAAGTTAGTGGTGTCTGAACTCAGCCCACGTGTCTGCGCATACGTATTAACACTGCCTGAGCACAGATATCACACATGTCAGTGTGTGCACGAAAACACTACGGGTGTGTGCGTTCTGCTCCCCGGCTCCTGTCTACAGCCGCAGGGACTGGAACATAATATACGAGCACACCCAGAAGCTCGGATAACACCCTAGTGTGCTCAAATAACATGTTATCCGCGCACGTTCGCTCATCACTAAAGCGGACTAAACTGAACCCAGTGCAGAAAATTACAATACAATATATCCTACCTCGGCCAGTTGATGGGTGCCGACTGCAAAACACAGCTTAGTGCAATTGTTGCACATTGCCACTTCTTTGGGTGGCCTATTACATCCAATAATAACGCAACATCCCATCTGTAACCGGCATTTAACGTGTCATATTTGATGAGGCCGAGGATATGACCCCTATTTCCACTGTCAAAGGCGTCACAAAAGTGTGCCAACCAGAGTACAGACAGCACCATCTTTGGGGGGTGCGAGATCCTTGCATTCGTCATAGGGTGGTGATTTTTACCTTTTGACGACAGTTGACCAACTGCCCCCACAGTAGCCCCTACAATGTGTGAGAACCCCCATACTCACAGTATGAGGGTCCCCCATACTTTATGATGCCCTCACAGCCATCATATACTCACCTAATCCAGGATCCTGACGAGTCCACCATCGTCACCACGCCGGGACTCTGACGTCCTGTGCCTGCCCGGTAGTCTCAACCACGGCATAGCCCTAACGTTCTATAGACCACAGGGAACACATGCGACTATGATGTAGGTGCACATGCAGGAAGACACCATTTTAAAGGATGGAAAACCTATGTCTAAAATGGGTAACTTAGAACACATAGAAATGGTCCACAACAGCAGGGAGGAGTGACACTGAGGATCTGGTAATCAGGATAAGTGCTTTAACTCCAAGGGTTATACAGCCATTCTGGCATGCATGATCTAAGTAAGTATAGCATTCTCATCAGGTCTATTGTGAGTAGAGATGAGCTAACCCAAGCTTAAAAGTTTGGGGTTCGTACAGGATCGTTAGTGCAGGGCGCTGAACGAAGAACATGGACTTCTCCAGGAAGTCTGTTGCTAAGATCAGAGTTCCGGGGAAGGAGAGAGAGTTCTGGTTCCCAAACTGAACTTTGGATTAAAGTTCAGGTTGGGTACCAGAAGCCGAACTTCCACGGGTCCGCTCATCCCTAATTGTGAGATCTCGTGATAAATCCGCTTTAAAGCAACTGTTATAATAAAAAAATAGAGACAGTAAAAGCCTTACCTCAATGTATCCCTCAATCCCATCATAAATGACTTGTCTCATGCTGCCCAACATATTTTCTTCCACTTGCAAAAGCCATTTTTCCACCATACCCTGCAAGGCAGACACACGAGCACATTACAGTGATATGCCATGAGACACGTACACCTTCATTAGCACAGAGATATATTACTCATGTCGGTTCCCTGCACTCTAACCATTTGATGTTCTGCGTTATATGTAGGAAAACAATACCTCTAGGAAACCGTTTTGTAAGAAATAACCTAATCTGAATAATTAATCTAGTGAGGTTTGACCGGGGGCAACCATATAGATACATCTGTCTTCATGAATGACGTTTCCCGGCCCAGGCTCATTACTACAGGTCCATTCCTGATGACTTATAGGATGGGGAGGTGAAGACAGCTGTCTACCGTCTCTGCTGACAAGTACGTACTTAAGACACACAAAAAAGCAATAATAAAGAATATCTGTTTTATACTCGAGTAATATCTAATTAATGGTCATAGTTACTGGAACGCAACAAATATGTGAGGTTTATTAATGAGTTCTGCAAAATACGCGCGCCAAATATATGTACATAAGCCACATAGTGTTGGCGCTTGGATCTGTACATTATATAACGTTTTCAGTGTGGTAATTCAGCCCAATTTATTGTTAATATAGACATTGTATTCTATGATTGCATATACCGTAGATTAGATGATAATTAGGGCATGGGGATCATTTCCAATAAGCTGGGGGTCCGATTACTGGTGCTCCCACCCACGGCGCTTCAGATTGGAGCAGAGATCAATCATGCGCAGTGCCACTCCATTCATTCTTAATTTTTGCCAATTACTGCACTTGGCTGGTTTTTGGCACTCTCATTAGAATGAATGCACATGATAGATCTTCCCCTCCATTCAGGTTCTTGGGATCGGTGGGGACCCCAGTGATCGGACCCCCAGTGATTGGGAAGTTATTCTCTATTCAATAAATAAATATATTCACCCCCAAAAATACCAATTATGCAACTTCTTTTCTTAAGACTCCGCATTGTGTCATTCCTCTGTTATTCCTCTTTGAAATGATTGACAGCTGGGTGTTACCAGTTGTGGGCATGTCCCCACACATAGTGTGCTGACAGTAATGACTCTGTAGGTACACACCCTTTTAATGGGGAACCTAGATGTCAATTTATTGTGGGAGACATAAAAAGAATAGCATAATGCAAAGTTTTAAGAAAAGCGCTTCAAAATTGTTATTTTATGAAAAATACAAGTATTATCTTAAGGCCCCATTCATAAATCCGTGTTTCACGCACATATTTTTCATGGACAGAACAAGTACTCATTATAGCCTATGAGCATGTTCACATATCCATTTCCAAACCGATCGGCCAGCAAAAAAGGAGACATCCGTATTTCATCTGATTTACGGATTCAACTCGCCCATTCTTGCAAATAAGTCCCCCAACAGAAACAGATAAAGCGCGAATGCTATCCATGTGTCATCTGATCACTGCCTATTTTTTACTGTCTCATTTTTACTAGAGGCTCTTTTTTTTTCCATGAAAAAATCGGATGCCACTGATGGTAAAATTGGACTCACCGACCAAAAATGGATGAAAACGGCGTCCAACATGCTGCTGAAAGAGTCAGTTTTTTCTTGTAAGCAAAAATAGCACATCTGAATGAGGCCTTAGAGAGGACCACAGTCAGGGCTACAAAGGAGCTCCATAATGACAAGCACAAAGGTCTTCAACAGACCCCCGGCTGTCATAGAAACCCATCAGAGAACCACGATCAAGTCAACACCGGCATTGATGGGTGCATGGAATGACGTGCCCCTGTTGTTAACCTGACAGCAGAGTTTGACAGCGGCATTTAACAAGTTCACAACTTTTACACGCAGGTCCTGGCTGTACAACACAACCAAGACCTGTTGGGTAAGGGGTGGAGTCACCCCGTGACACCACTCCATACATGAACCAATAATGAGATTGGGGTGTGTTTCAGGCTACCACAGACTCCCTGTAGACACTGTAGCTAAGCTGTAGTCACAGATAAAATCGATTTGTAGGACCTGGTCCAATGGCCATATCAGTACTCTGTGGCCGAAAGACGGGAGTCCTGACAACCGCCTCTTACCCAACAGCATCCCTGACTCCTCTTTAGATTAGCCGGGCGCGGCCTGTGCACCATCTTTCGCCGGCCTTTTCCTGGGCTACTGGGAGAGGGAGGTTTTCGGTGGGGATGGCGTCCGGGGCGCGGACCATGTGCAGTGCTGGTTACGTTATATTGATGATTTACTTATAATTTGGCAGGGTACTGAAATGGAATTACAGGAATTCATGCAGCAATTAAATTGTAATGACATGAACATCAAACTGACATATTCTTGCAGTAAGAAATCTATTGATTTCTTGGACATTAACATTCAGGTGGATAAAAATCAATTTTTACAGACCGATGTACATAGAAAACCTACTTCTACAAATTCATTGCTGCATGCAAATTCAAGTCATCCTTATAGCACTATTAGAGCCATCCCAGTTGGTCAATTCCTCAGAATGAAGCGGATCTGCTCCTCTGAATCCAATTTTCAATCTCAGGCTAGAGATCTCCGAGAGAGATTTTTGGAAAGGGGATACTCCAAGAAAAGTATCAAAGCAGGTTATAACAGAGCAAAATCTTGTTCAAGAGAGGACTTACTGTGCCCCAAAATTAAAAACAGTAAGAGAGAAAACGAAATCCGTTATATCTCAACTTACAACGGACATTGGCAGGAAATGAGAACCTGTATTCAAAAGTATTGGCATGTGTTGAAAGCTGATCCATTATTGGCAAGAAATCTAACTAGCTCACCACTTATGACTCCTAGACGCAGTAAAAATCTGGGTGACCTACTGATGAATAGCCACTACGTCCCAACCACCAAACAAGGTGGTACTTTTTTAGACTCAAATGGACCGGTAAAGGGTTGCCTTTCATGTGGTGATTGTATATCATGTAAAAATATTGTCCGATCTGCCAAATTTTATTCGGTAGACGGAAAAGAATTCAACATCAAACATCGCATAACTTGTAACACTACACAAGTTATTTATTATGCAACTTGCACATGCCCCAAAATCTACGTAGGCCTAACCTCCAGACGTCTAGGTACCCGTGTTCGAGAACATGTTCGTGATATTGCGGCGGCAAAATCAGAAAAAGACATTTCCCTTTTAAAAACATTACCTCGACATTTTCATACGTTCCATAACTGTAACCCTAACCATCTTACAGTTCGAGGCATAGAACATGTACAATGCGGAATTAGAGGTGGGAATATAAAAGGCCTGTTAGCACAAAGGGAGTGTAGATGGATTTTTACTTTAGGCACAATGGTACCAGACGGACTAAATGAGACAAACGGATATTCGTCATACCTATAATTGTACAATTCTATTGTTCCCGTTATGATACCTTCTCCAGATATGCCACCTTCCAGAATTAGGGTCTATGGTGGGGTTTTAGTCTGTATATTTTCTGTGTTTTTATTCATTTCTTTATTTCTCTTGTTATTTTTAGAATTTTTGCAATCGTCATATGTATACGGCTGGCAATCCATCACAGTCACTTATCCACTACTCACCTATGGAGATTATGCTTATGCAAGAATTTTTATACATTGTAAAATTATTGTTCTTTTGTTTTTATAGGGTATATTTTGTAATATGTATTACAACTGTCATTTGTTGTACATGGTATTTTTATGAAGTTCAATATTTTGTTAATATGGAAGTATTTTCTCGCTCAATTCACATAAATGTGTATTATGTATTGCACATTAATTATTCATTGCACTTTATATTTATTATAAAATTTCATGATTATTAATTTCTTAAATTCATGTATTGCACATTGATTATTCTTTGCACTTTATATTCATTATAATATTTTATGATTATTAATTCCTTGAATTTTTATTTCAAGGTCTTATGTTCATCACATACTTTTAATAATTACAGCCGTTCATATATTGCGATTGTATATTTTTAAACCGGTATTGTCATTTGTTAGTGTTTTATTTCTGCTCAGACATGGAAATGATATTAATATCTCTGACCGTCCTTAATTTTTGTGTGAATATGTCATTTTCCTTCTCTGCGCTGTCATTTGGTGGTCTCCTGTTGCTTGTCGGGTGTCATGAAGCCTGGCGCCGGCCACTGCTCCCGGCGAGTGCATGGGGATCGCTGATAGGCAGTTGGTAGCTTAGGAACGATATACAAACTGGACGCTCATAGGCGCCATGCTATTTGCCGGTCTGTTACCATGTGACCGGAATGATGCTATACTTAAGGCTGACGCTTACCCCATTAAGACCACGCCCCCTTGAGGAAGCGAGAGGCTATTTTCTCGCGAAACGCGCGTCGGGGAACAGTGAACGCTCCCAGGTCTGACTATCTGATAAAATGGGTAATTAACCTTTATATTTTGTTAGATGTTTACATGCGGTTTACTTCTAAATGAGATGCGACGCTCATAGGTCATTGAACCAGTGCAGTCACCTTAATAGTGTGACCATTACCGATATATACCATGTTCTGTCGCTCTCATTCAGAGAGGATTTATTTAGGATTACCTTATATATGTTGATAGGACTTCTTTGGCAATTTGCTAGAAGTGATAACATATAGTCAGTTTTGTGTTGTAGCGCTTTCATCAAGCGCTCCCAGATCTGACATTGTGATATTATGGGTAATTAACCCCTATTTTTTTCATATCTATATGTGTAATCTCACTCTGAATATGATGCGACACCTATAAGTCATTGAATTAGTGCAATTATTTTTATAACGCAATTATTATTGACACATATCAGGTGTTATCGCTCTTATTCAGAAAAGACTGGTTTAGATTATGCCTATAGGGCTGTTGGTAATTAGCTAGAAGCCGCATATATAGTCAGTCCTGTGTTGTAGCATTTTTCACTGGATTTATCACCTAGTTGGATCATCTTCCTTTCCATATGGACAGATTGTCTTTTGTACGTAATATAATGATTAATTGTTAATACTATATGTAACAATAAAAATTACAATTTTTTATATATGAAAAAAACTCTGATTCTCTTTATTTATTTATGATTAATTTGAGTTTAGTATATGTATCCATTGATATATTGCTGGTTTTTTTGTATGTTCAAAATCCCTGTAGACACTGTAGCTAAGCTGTAGTCACAGATAAAATCGATTTGTAGGACCTGGTCCAATGGCCATATCAGTACTCTGTGGCCGAAAGACGGGAGTCCTGACAACCGCCTCTTACCCAACAGCATCCCTGACTCCTCTTTAGATTAGCCGGCCTGGCAAGACGTCATAGTTTTGGCGTGACGCACATATGTTGTCATGCCAGGCCAGTTAACGAAAAGAAGACCAGATAGAAGATGGTTGGCTGGGCTCCGGTCCGATGGCCACAGGATACTCACTTGGCTGGGCTTCTACACCGGGTCTGGCAAATCGATTCGCACCATCATCCCATATACAAGCTTGCTTGCATATACTGTAATTTTATGGCTTATGACTGGACATCAATTTTAATATATTTTAAAGAACAGTAATTTTTTTGTACGCAACTTCCCACCCAATCTCATCACATGGCAATTTAAAAAAATATTTTATATGTCTATTTATCCTGCTCTTATTCTAGCATTTCATTTCATACAGACAAGGTCAGTACACCGCATTCTTAATACTGGAGATCTAGTGCGCTACGCATTAGTCAAAGAACAGAACATTATTTATTAGTTTCAATTCTCAGGACCGGATACTGGATGGATGGATTTTAGTTGTAGCTGTATAGTAAAGTATTTCCTTTTTCCAATGAGTTAAGGTTAATAATCGGAATAAGATGCATAAATTGAATAGAACACAGGTACATTACTTTAGCCTTTGCCGGGTAGATCTTCTGCGTTAAAGGAACAGTTTCCATCTCGGAGCTGATGATGCCAGTGATCTCCATATCATCAGTAAATTCCAACTTTGCAATCCCTTCAAAACACTTCTTCAGATGAGGTTGTACCCGTAAAGGGTCTTTAGTTTCAGACAGGATTTCAAGGAGTTCGTCATTGGAGAGGAAAAAAAACCTTAATGAAAAAAAATACACGAATTAAAAAAAAAAATCTTAAAGTACTAATAAAGCAATAATTATTCTAAATGACTTTATATAATATCTGGATGTTGGATGGTTAATTGTACATTTCTGAACATCGATGGATGGGCGAATGTAATATTACAGTTGTAATTTGGGAAAATTGCGACATCATCTGAATCCCGCTGATTTTGCCTAACATGTAGTGGCAGTGGCCCAGGGGTGACACTTTCTTTGCCCACTTTCTTTGGCATTACTAATATTCATGGCATCCCAAAAAGTGGAACCTGGACTATACTCATGCAGACATTTACTTGGGCAGCAACTGCTGGCCAGTAGCTATTGCTCCGGCTGTACGTAGACCCATGACAGAACCACTGACCTATCTTCATATGTTGTACTGTAGACTACATCTCGCTTGGTCCTCAGCTCATAATCCAAAAACCGTTGCCCATCAGAGGCATTGCACCCAGTCCCTGGGTTTCGTGTTATAAATTGGTAACCACAGGATAGTTGCTGATCGGTCGGAGGCCTACTGATCTCCAGAACAAGGTCCCGATTTCCCATTTAAATAAAAGTGGTGATTGAGCATGGGCACGTCTACTCCATTCAAAGTCCATGGTACTGGCAAACATAGACAAGTGCAGCACTCAACTACCTTCGTCAGTCTTACAGACAATAAATGCTCTGTTCATGTACTTCAGTTCTCGTGGTGAGACACTCAATAATCGGCAATAATTGTGGGTGAACTCTGAGATTTTGCTCTTTTGGGGAAAGTGGTTCTACTTGCAGAGAACCAATTAGTATACAATGTCTTACAGGCAATGATTGTGATGTGCAGGATCCAGTCCATCAGTAATCTGTGACTGCTGGATGGGAGACCTAAAAACGACCTCTCCGTGGCACTTCTTTTGATCAGCCGGCCTGGCACGACAACACGCTTATCACATCGCAATGATGACGTTGCGCTAGACCGGCTAATGATAAAAGGAGCCGGGAATGCCGTTAGGTAAGGGGTGAAGCCTTGACAGCTGGAACCGCCACAGACAGCTGTTTCAGAGTTCTAGTAAAGAGTACGGCAGTAGGTGTCCATAACGCAGTCCTCAGGCGGTCCTGGTTTGTATAGTCTCTGAAATGTAAGAATTGTTGCTCTCTAACCTAAGGAAGAGGTTTTGCATGTCTTAGCATGAGGGAATTACCGACAGTCATCTGACTCAAAGTTCATGTGATCCTATTGCTACCCGTCATGTATTATCATTCTAGCAGCTGTAGGACTCTTTTAATCCACAGTTTTTCAATACAAAAATTTATCCTATGCTCAATATTCTATCCTAGAGGGTATAGAACAGCTCGTTTTCTTCCAAATCAGTCTGTTGCCTGAACGCTGTACACAATCCGCACAAATGATTCTCTGCAGCATAAATTTACTTTTGCTCTAAGCTTAAAATCCCCAATGTGAAATGTCTTCATTTGAAATGCAAAAAAATACACTTCCTGCATAATCTCCAAAAAGAGCTCCATGGGGTAATCCGAGAAATTATGTCATACTGATCTATATTTATAGAGATGCATGTATTTCCAAGCTGACAAATTATTTCTTCACACACTGCTTTCATGGCTTTGTCTTAATGGCTCATGCTTAATGTGATGGCACACGTAAGGACCCTATAAAATGTATTATGGGTCTATCACCATCCTGTGTGCTGCCTCTGTGAAATATCATATGCTCTTCTGAAAGCAATACTTGCAGGGAAAAATACTTCCATAGGGGCTTTCTCTATTAAAGGGGTTGTCCGGGACTTTAACATTGAAGGCCTATCCTCAGGATAGGTCATCAATGTCTGATCGGGGGGAGTGCACAGCTGTTTCTGGTGTCATCGACAGTCGGGACTGCTCAGTTATGGAGCTGCACAGGAGTATAGTGGCCACGGTCGGGAACTGTACATCTGACACCTACTCAAATCAATAGGGGGTGGATGTGCAGTACCCGGCCGCAGCCACTATTCTGTCGACAGAGCTGTTGTCAAGATTAATTTTTGGATTCGTGGCAGCTCTGGTTCCGCTATAATTTAAATATAGCTTTTTTCCTTGCAGGCCAGCAAGGGTTAATGTCAGTTTTCCTTGCTGGCAGCCGCTGCTTTGCTGGTCAGTTGATGTGGGTGGTCACCACTCCCACCATCTTTAAATAATCACCTGACACATCAGCTGACTGTTGGGGATAGAATTTTTCACTGGAGAACAGCCTATGAGTGTGGAGCTCTCTGGTGTCAGTGTGTATCAGCTGCTTGAGGTCTTGGTTCCAAATCCTCTGCTGTGTGGAGCTTGCAGCAGCAGCTTGAAAGCTAAGTTTGCTTATTCCCTGTCTTTGTCTCATGCTTGTCACTTCCCCCTGTGTTTACACCATCTACAGTGGTGAGGCTAGCGTCCCTGCCGGCCAGTGAACTAGCCAGGGTATAGTGAGCTGACAGCTAGAGACGAGGCACGTGACGGCGGCAGGGGGATAGACCCACATAGGGCGTTGGGGGAGCTTAGGGATAGGCACAGGTTGTTGTTTAGGAGGTGCCCCACCCCTCGTTCCCTATTGTTAGGGCCTTTGTTCCCCTTTTTCCATCCCCATTGTTGGTGTTTGTTGTGCCATCCGCTGGTCCGACCCTTGTGGGTTGTGACAGCTGTGCTGTGCAGCTCCATAACTGAGCAGTTCTGGCCGCTGCCAACACCGGTAACAGCTGATCATCAGGGGTGCACTCTCATCGATCAGATATTGTTGACCTATCCTAAGGATAGGCCATCAATGTTAATGTCCCGGACAACCCATTTAATAATTTATCCCCTATTCCAAGAACAGGGTTGCCAAAGTCCTCTGTGTGAATGGAGTGGCAATGAGCATGTGCAAGCGCTGCTCCATGACAGAGGTTGTCCAGTGACAAGTTATCACCTCCACAGGAAAGGTGATAACTTTTATCCCTATTAGAAGGGAAGGGAAGTGGGCATGTGCAACCTGTGCTCCATTCTTGACCTGTTGCGTTGCGTGCTGCACTCGGCTTATCCGGTAGCCCCATTAAAGAATAAATAGAGCGGCGGTCAAGATAGAAGTTACCCAATCCGGTCCCTACAGAGGGACACCCACCAATCAGGAAGTCACTACCTATCCTTTCGACAGAAACTTGTTTTCAATGGATAGCCCTTTTAACTGTTTATAAGGGTCAATGTCGTGAGCGCTATTACTCTATTCCCAGAGTAGACCAGCGGGAAGGAAATTTAATTGAAAGGGAACAACTCTTTAAGTAGTTAAAGGGATTTCCTTTAGCTTTAAAATGAATAACCTATCCTTACAACAGGCCATTAATATTAGATCTGTCAAGGTCGATCTCTCCAAATCAGCTGTTTCCATATAGATACATCAAAGAAATTCACTTGTGCTTTATTATCTCTATAGGAGCAGACAAACTATATACACTGGCGGTCTAATAAAAATAATATCAATGACATATTAATGCTTACTTACAACCATAAATGTCTATGTGGAAAGAAACATATCAAATGTTTTATGTTTCCTTTGGAAGAAAAAGCATTTACCTTGGAAAAAATAATCTTTTCTTCTCCAAATAAGAATTCAATCCCTTCTGAATATCTTCCAAGAGGATATTGGATTCTTGAAGCCTTTCTAACATGTTTGGCTGTTTGGTTGCGATAAGCACTCTGGTATCTTTTACCTGATAAAAATTAAGGACCTGTAGTTAGGAGAGGCTTCATTGTGCTCAGAAATTAGACAGAAACTGTATTATGTCATGAATGCTTTTCATATCTATCAGCATTGCATTGTACGCCAGCTTGGCCCTAGGAAGATTCATTTCTTGGAGCACAGGAAAACAGAGAGGGATTAAAATGAATGGATATGTAAGTGAAAAATTAAAAATAATCTAGAAAAAAAAATCAAGAAATTTAGTTCCCAAGGTAAAATGAATCTGCTATTGACCCTGTATAGAACGCAGGGAAAACGTACAAAAAATACAATATACAATGTACAATACCTAAGAACGGCCACCATATAGCATACGGAGCTGTGTTGTTCCAGAGTTGTACAGCTGATTTGTGGGGTTACCGGTGTCGGATGCTCTCCGACCTGATACTGATGACCTATTCCAAGGATAGGTCACCAATATAGGCATGAACAACCCCTTTAAGGGTCTGAATGAACCAGTCAGCCAGAGGACTACAGAGACACTTATGTTACATCATCTATTTTGGCTCTGATAACAGAATGATGTGCCCACACATACACCATCCTACCTTTATGGCTCCTGACGTACCACGCTACTTTTATACTCATTAGATTGTAATTTCTGTTTATGATTTTCTTCTTCCGAGCATTTAGAAAATCAGTATAAATTAGATTATTTTCTCTTATCGGCCAAACAAGTCTAACATTTCAGTAGGGAACATCTGAATTTATAGTGAATGTTACCTCGCTGTTTTGGCGGGTGGTCCTCTGTCCTTGGATTTGTTGGATTCATACAAATGAAAGAACATTGAATATGCAGCGATAATAATACATTACCGCTAATGAAGGAAGATAAACAGAAATATCCTTGCGTCTGAGCCTCCGCTCGGTGGGTTTTATGCTCTTGTGGAGCACGTTTATCAGTCACATCTGGTTATGTGTTGATCACCAAAGGACTTTGGTCATTGACACACACAAATCATGTCCACTCTGTGTTAAGAGCAGAACCATCTCTGTGGATGACGGATGTGATAAAGGCACCGGTCTTTATTCTTACATCACTTAGATTCGCCCAGGGGCAATGAAAAAACTCCTTTACATACCGATTCGGACATAATGTCCTTCCAGGTGCTGTCCACGATCCCAAATTTGCGTCCTTCTTCTGGCATTTGAGCAATGATGTCTTCAGAGCTAAATATGGGTTCTAGGTAGAGCCACGTCGCCTGGCACTTTAGCCAGGAGTCCAGAATATCTTGAATCAGAACTAGCGTCTGCTCCCACTCCTGAAGAAAATGTTACATATATCGGGTGTATTAGTTGACCTTAAACCCCAATATCTACCCTTGAGTACAGAGCTTTACAAAATGCATCCTGTAGGAAGTTTTGGCAATTGGTCCCCTGGGAAAAAGTATGCAAAATAATCTCTTCTCCTGAAGACAGTACACCTAGTACTCTAGTGTTTATAATTGGTGACCCTGAATGTCAATGTTGGAAAGGTTGTGAATTTCATCTTACAGGGTCACCACAGATAGGTGGCTTAGAGACAGTTTTCTTCCTTCTGAAGGAAAGCTATTCTGCCTTAAAAAACACTTGTTTGCTACCACCTTCCCCCGTCTCTAGTGTCCTTTACTTTGGCAAAATTTCTGTCTACACATTTCATATTTTTTCAGCCATTTTATAAATGTATTGCATAGCACTAGGACAATGCCATAACCTGCAATGATCCTAAGAGTGATGAAGTTACCGCGCTGATTTAGCGCTGTGCCCATTCTAAGTTTCTCCTGTGCAGCGGTACTACCAGCCTCCGGACTGCGCAGGGAACGGCGGACACCATCACTGACTTGACTGATAGTGGACAAGGAAAAACAGGGAAGAGGAGGCTGTTGAAAAACAGCATTGGAGGCCCTTAATTCCCCGGACCCATGGGGATCCAAGAGGACAAACCTCCTCCAATTATAGAGCGATAGCATATCCTAGTGACATCATCACATTACAGGATGAGAATACTATTTTAAAGGGTTATTCCCAACAATCCAAAGGATAAGTGATGACCTACCAATTACTGGGACACCGACTGATCTAGAGAACGGGGCTTTAAAATGTCAAGTTGGAATGGAGCTTTGGCCGCGCATGTGCATCACGGCTTCTTCTACTCTCTATGGCAGTCTGTAGTGCATAATGTTATGTTTGGAATAACGCATCTAGTCAAGGCATCGACCTTTTTTCCTTGACTTGTATTTATCATTTTTTTATGCCTCTGCTATCTTGTTCTGGAAACATCACATCCAACCAGCGTTATAGCTGAGAAAGGGTTCACTGTTTGAGGAGCAAGGTAGGGGGTATCATTGAGAAGTTGGCAGAATAGGAACACACTTGCGGGATCAGTCAATATTGAATTTTTCATGCTTACCTATGTATCTCAATACCAAAAGAATATACGGAGTACACGTCCAAATCTTTTTTTTAAAAAGATATTAATACAATTTTTATTAAACAAAATCAATACATATACAGGTCCTTCTCAAAAAATTAGCATATAGTGTTAAATTTAATTATTTACCATAATGTAATGATTACAATTAAACTTTCATATATTATAGATTCATTATCCACCAACTGAAATTTGTCAGGTCTTTTATTGTTTTAATACTGATGATTTTGGCCTACAACTCCTGATAACCCAAAAAACCTGTCTCAATAAATTAGCATATTTCAACCGTCCAATCAAATAAAAGTGTTTTTTAATAACAAACAAAAAAAACATCAAATAATAATGTTCAGTTATGTACTCAATACTTGGTCGGGAATCCTTTGGCAGAAATGACTGCTTCAATGCGGCGTGGCATGGAGGCAATCAGCCTGTGACACTGCTGAGATGTTATGGAGGCCCAGGATGCTTCAATAGCGGCCTTAAGCTCATCCAGAGTGTTGGGTCTTGCGTCTCTCAACTTTCTCTTCACAATATCCCACAGATTCTCTATGGGGTTCAGGTCAGGAGAGTTGGCAGGCCAATTGAGCACAGTAATACCATGGTCAGTAAACCATTTACCAGTGGTTTTGGCACTGTGAGCAGGTGCCAGGAAGCATGAAGTGCTCCAAAATCTCCTGATAGCTAGCTGCATTGACCCTGCCCTTGATGAAACACAGTGGACCAACACCAGCAGCTGACATGGCACCCCACACCATCACTGACTGGGTACTTGACACTGGACTTCAGGCATTTTGGCATTTCCTTCTCCCCAGTCTTCCTCCAGACTCTGGCACCTTGATATCCGAATGACATGCAAAATTTGCTTTCATCAGAAAAAAGTACTTGGGACCACTTAGCAACAGTCCAGTGCTGCTTCTCTGTAGCCCAGGTCAGGCGCTTCTGCCGCTGTTTATGGTTCAAAAGTGGCTTTACCTGGGGAATGCGGCACCTGTAGCCCATTTCCTGCACACGCCTGTGCAC
The DNA here is from genome assembly GCF_051348905.1 of Ranitomeya variabilis. NCBI lineage: Eukaryota > Metazoa > Chordata > Amphibia > Anura > Dendrobatidae > Ranitomeya > Ranitomeya variabilis. The sequence goes on from NC_135238.1 coordinate 42,951,856, forward strand.
GGTGGCTCTGGATGTTTCCACACCAGACTCAGTCCACTGCTTCCTCAGGTTCCCCAAGGTCTGGAATCGGTCCTTCTCCACAATCTTCCTCAGGGTCCGGTCACCTCTTCTCGTTGTACAGCGTTTTCTGCCACATTGTTTCCTTCCAACAGACTTACCATTGAGGTGCCTTGATACAGCACTCTGGGAACAGCCTATTTGTTGAGAAATTTCTTTCTGGGTCTTACCCTCTTGCTTGAGGGTGTCAATGATGGCCTTCTTGACATCTGTCAGGTCGCTAGTCTTACCCATGATGGGGGTTTTGAGTAATGAACCAGGCAGGGAGTTTTTAAAAGCCTCAGGTATCTTTTGCATGTGTTTAGAGTTAATTAGTTGATTCAGAAGATTAGGGTAATAGGTCGTTTAGAGAACCTTTTCTTGATATGCTAATTTATTGAGACAGGTTTTTTGGGTTATCAGGAGTTGTAGGCCAAAATCATCAGTATTAAAACAATAAAAGACCTGACAAATTTCAGTTGGTGGATAATGAATCTATAATATATGAAAGTTTAATTGTAATCATTACATTATGGTAAATAATGAAATTTAACACTATATGCTAATTTTTTGAGAAGGACCTGTATAGTAACAAAATCACAAATAGTATCAAAAAATTCAGTAAGGGAAAAACATTGGAACAATGACGAAGCCAACGCGAAACGCGCGTTGGGGCTTCGACGGTGACCCCTGGTAATCTGCATTTTGGGTAAGATTGGAGGAACTGGGTTGTGGTATCTAGTGCACGATACCTAATGATATTTGGACTATGGGATGTACTACACGCAATATGGCAGTAACCTGTTCTCTTAATCCCCTCTCTTTTTTGTGATATGCACTATTAGCACTTTACTTATGGAATAGTTGCAGATATACCTAGGGGCTATCACCGTTTTTTCAGTGTTGTTCCAATGTTTTTCCCTTACTGAATTTTTTGATACTATTTGTGATTTTGTTACTATATATGTATTGATTTTGTTTAATAAAAATTGTATTAATATCTTTTTTTTAAAAAGATTTGGATGTGTACTCCATATATTCTTTTGGTATTGATCTATGTTTGCTGGAGTGTCCTTGTTATGTGTAGGTAATGCGACCTCTGTCTTTGACACATATAACACATGGCTATTAGCGTGTGTAAGAGATCGCTTCTTCTTTGGTCCATACTGGGCTGTATTTATTATATTACCTATGTATCTGCAGCCTACGATCATGATAATAATGTAACATTTAACTGCTTTATTTTATGGTTCTAGCAATGTCCATGTATAGGACTAGAATTTTTAGTTTCTCTGGTCTCATCTCGGAACCTGACATAGGGTTTAGTAAAACTTTAGAAACTTTAAAAAAAAATTGTATTATAAGGTACAAGGCATTGAAACACTTCCTCCAACACTTGCTGGGGGCGCTTTCTCTACATAAATGGCACTCGTCCTCCCCCATTACTTAGAACTATAAGTATGCCAAGTTACTTAAAGGGGTTGTCCGGGATTTTAACATTGATGGCCTATACTTAAGATTGGGCATCAATGCCTGATCCATCTGGGTGCGACACCCGTCACTATGCCGTCAAGCTGTTCCTGGGGTCGGCAGCGTCCAGAACTGTTCAGTTATGGAGCTGCACATCACAGCTCCACTGATGGAATAATGGCCGGAGCAGTTTCAGCCGACGACGAAATCAGGAGCAGTTGATCGAAGGGCATGCAGGGTGTCGCACCCCCACCGTTCAAACATTAATGACCTACACTTAGGATTGGGCATCAATGCCTGATCATGGGGGTGCGACATCTGGCACCCTGCCGTTAAGCTGTTCCTGGTGCAGGACAGAACTGCTCAGTTAAGGAGCTGCACATCACAGCTCCATTGACGGAATAATGGCCACTGAGTGGACGTAGCTGTGCTGTGTAGCTCCGTAACTGAGCAGTTTCCACTGACGATTCCATCGGGAGCAGTTGATCGGAGGTGATACCGAGTGTCGCACCCCCACTGTTCGGACATTGATGACCTATCCTAAAAAAAGGCCATCAATATTAAAGTCCCAGACAACCCCTTTAACACTTTATATAATTAGAATATTTTATTGTTGTGGTGTTAAATTCCTACTCTATCCTTCGCATAGATTTCTCGCTCCCCACGGCTATGACCTCTCGCTGCCATAATGTCTCCTGTACCATACTAGACATGTATTGTTTACTGCTAGATCTTTAATCTGTGTCAAGTCCTTTTTTAATTTGTTTGTCTGCTTTAAATAAAGATGGAATCGTTAATCAGAGAAATAATTAAAGCACATAATGTACTCATAGTAAGCGGGTAGGTCGTACGTAGCTATTGCATTTTCCTCTTACCCTAGCTTCAGCCTCAATTGGTTTAATGAATGGTGAACCACACATTGTTTGGGTTTTAATAATGTGGTCGTCGAGCAGTAATTGAATATCATCAACAGCTGAGAGGATGCTTGTACTCTGTGGAAAAGAAAGGTTATATGAAACACGTAGTTAATCACAGATGCGAGTAGGTGTTTTCAGCATGTGATGGCCAAGAAAATAACATTTCTATTGTATGACGTGTGACGGCAATGGCATTGGTTAATAAGTTCACCTCAGTTGACTTTTCAGGGATGTTGGATGATTAGAAAAATATGGATTTTTTCCAGAATCCCCCCATCCATGGGTTGTATCAGTTATTACATCTCAGCTACTTTTGGAATATAAGCAGCCGCTGTTTTTCAAATTGTGTAAAAAATTTTATAGCAATTGTCCCATTACATAAACTCTTCCTAGAATGAAGGGTTCCTGTTTCTTAAACTTCTAATATTGGGGGTAGCCATTAAGGATGAGCAAAATGATTCCTGGGCATCCGGGAGGAGTTTCTGATTAGTAAAACTGGCACAACATCCTGCGCAGAAGACGTGCCGGTGATGCCGGCAGGTTTGAGGAGGTTTACAGGGCTCTGGTCCAGTAGCCATGGACTTCCGCTCAACTCTACTAGCATTAGGCATAAGAAAAATTAAGTACACCTTCTTTGAAGATGCCAGGGGGGCTGAGGTAAGAAGAAGCTGCTCACACTGCTGCCCACCATGTCTTTGTGAACTAATGCTGAAGATACCAGGAGTGCTTAGGTTAGAAGAGGATTCTCATACTGCTTTCCAGGAGTGCAACAATCGCGGTGCCATAGAGGGCAACCATGACCGGGCCCAATTGGAAGGGGACCCACAGGCACCAATGGTCATTTCAGCTGAATAAGTGTCCGATTCGAGGATGAAATTCAGTTGAAATGTATTGAGGTGCAGAGACCCACCGGGTCCCTGCACTGCAATACATGCTGCCAGACAATCATAGACCTGCAGCTGAGGCATGTTTGCATTGCTTGGACACTGACCATTGACTTAAATTGTAACTGTACATTGCCTAATTTCCCTGTGCAAAGCTTAAAGGGGTTGTCCGGTCCAAACCAATAAGTCCGCAGTCACCCTGTGGGTCTGAAACTGGCGAAATCCCGCAGTGCTCAAAGAGTGACTGCAGACTTACTGATTTGGACCGGACATCCCCTTTAATGGTGCTGCAAGAGGATAAAACACATTATGTGGAATTTCTTAATACATGAATGACAGAAAAGTAACTAATTTTTTTAGCAAGCTACCGTATAATTTCACAAACATTTCCATGCTTGTGCTAGCCTTCAAACTTTTTTAAAACATGTGTGAGGCTTAGCCACCCGCTGCAAAATAGATTTACTATAATTTACACCAGATTGTTAATCAGCTGTCCTGGATCCAGCAAGGGCCTGGGGATCTTCCTTACCTGACAGCCAGCTCTCTTTGCTCTAGTGTGTGTTGGATTACCACATTAACCCAGTGCACAACTCTGATGTAATCAACTTAAACCTTTTATGGCCAGTTCATGCAACTGCACACTGCCTGAGTATTCAGTCAGTTAATGCATGCTGCTACCCCATGCTTGCTCTCAAGTATAGCCACAAGACTAAATGGCCTCTGTTGTTCCAAGGTGAGCTGTTTGCACACTTGGCTTCGCTAAATCAAAGTGCATGTCTGCAAACTCAGCTCTGCTGTACCAAGGAGTTGTTCACACACTTGGCTCTGCTACTGCAAGGTGCCTGACTGCCAACTTGGTTCTGCTGCTCCAAAGTGCTGCCCTCACAAGTGGCTTGGCTATATTAAGTTGCCTATTTGCCAACTAGGCTCTGCTTTACCAAGGTGCTGTTCACACACTTAGCTCTGGAACATGACAGTACTTGTCTGTCTACTTGACTCTACTGTTCTAAGGTGCTGTCTGCACACTCAGCTCTGCTGTACCAAAGTGTCTAACTGCATACATTACCTTGCCACTCGAAGGTGCTGTTCACATGTAAGGGGAAGCGGAGAGATTCCTGAAGAGTGATTGCAGAAGGTCACATTAGTGGAGAAAGGCTGCTATCTGCTGGTCCGGCGAAATGAAACGGCACCAATTTGCTCTGAAAGATTTGAAGGGTGAGGTACTTCGGGTGCTGGACCTGATCAGGTGGTCGGCATCCCAGAGTTCCTGAATATAAGAGGCCTGCGCTCCAAACTGTCAGCTCTGCACTGACAGAAAGATTTGATGATCATGTACCATGCACGATCAGCATGTTGCCTAGCTCTGGTGACCCAGATGTCATCGACATCCGGTCACCATGGCAACGATTGGGACCCTGCGTCACACCACGGGTCTCTGATCCATGACAGAGGGGCTGTCAGTCCTCTGCCGGCACCCGGAATGCTACGATCGTGTTTGATCGGGTTAAAGTTCCGGGAGCATTCTGTGACCGCTCCTGGCACTTAATGCGGGTGTAAGCTGTCAGAATCAGGGCGATTGTGCAGACGTAATACTCCCTCCGAGGTCAAATAGGCCAAGGGCACTTGGACAGAATATTACATCTAATGTCAGAAAGGGGTTAACAGGATACTGTTAAAAATGTTGTGGATCCTGGAAGAAGACAAGAAGATGAGGTGGCCCGAATTTGTGTCTGAGTTGGTGTGGGTTTATAACAATCGAGTTCATGCGATTACTGGTTACACCCCTTACATGCTGCTGTTTGGGGGAAGTGGACGAGAGATCATTGAACTGGAGCTAGATTCAGAGCACCATTGTCCGGGCAGTAGTCCAAGTGCCGGATCCGAGAATATCGACACCGACTTTTGACTGTAAGAAAGCTGGTTGAGTAGAAGTTTAGGGAAGTGGAACATTCAGATCGATCCCCGATGTTGGGTGGACAACTCCAGTCAGGAGATCGTGTACTAGTGCCGCCAAGCGACCCAGGAACAAGCTGGATCATCATAGCTGACATAGATACAATTTTATATAATGTAGACAGCCCAAAGTGCATCAAAGCTATTAAGTGGCAAGTGCATCTTAATAAATTTAGAGCATTTTAGTCTAGCAGCAAGCTTTTTTCCAAGACTGGTGCATGAAACACTTATTAAGCCCAACTATTTTCTCAACTATTTTACTATTTTCTCCCTCACAGATAAAGGAATATTTTACAGAACTGACTCTGTAAATATAGTAATAATATTGTACTGTGTTGTTTACAAGGCCCTTTACATGTATTCATCATCTTTGTATTCTACATTAACAATGGAATCTACAACATTCCTTGCCATTCAGAATTTTTCCCGCAGAGTCAGAACTTGGCTTTCTGTTGTTTCGTTCATCTTTGAAACCCGCTAAACAAAGCCATTTGCTTTTCTCTAATTCCCCAACCAACTAACAGGGATCAAGGGTATTAACCATTATCAGGTATGTGCTAAACAACAAACAGCGCTGCTGCGCTTGAAATCATCCAAGATTAGGGATGTTCAACAAGCTCTCAAAGGCCAATTATTGAAAAGGTTGGTGCTGCGCGGACAAAGGAACAAGAGACCTTTCCCAGAGCGGCGAGCGCAAATCTGAAGATCATGGCTGTAAACAAAATCAGACAATACATATGGATCGCACGCCTGTGGAGAACATGTAGAGGTAGAAAAAAACTCAGCCATCGTGAGATTGCACAATATTCACACAGTAGTGTTGAGTTTTCTGGGTTTTTTTATTAACCAAATTATATTGCAGCAAGCTTGCGTAAAAAAAAAGTAATGGCATAGCACTAAAAAAAAAAACAGAAGAAAAGGTGGACCCAGCACATCAGGGCACCAGGAAATTCTTAATGTTCTCTTTGGTGGAGCAGCAGCGAATTTGGACACTTGCTGTTAGGCTAGGGTCAGATGGTCGTAAATTCTTTCATCCGTGAGAAATGGGCCGGTTATGCAAATGGCACTCAGATCAAACTCTAATCAGAGACTGATCAGGGTATCAGGATAGCGTCATCCGATTTTCTCAGATGAGAGAATCAGTGCACACTGAGGATAAGATGGAGAACAACATTTCTCCATCTTCTCCATTGTGTCACTCTGTGGATGTCATCTGAGTGCAGTCCAATGATTTCTACGCGCTCATTGACTTGGTTCGAATACTGGATGATCAAACTCAGACATGTGCACGGCCCCTTAGAATAACATTGATCAGGGTGCGATCCAATGTTTTGTCAGATTACACTGGGACTGATAACATGGCCGCTCTGCATGAGCTCTTAAAGGTAGTATTCAGTGACTCTCACTTACCTATAGGATATATATGTATATATCACGATTGCTGGTAAATTGAAAGTTCATGAAATAAAAAGTGAATTAAAAAGCTTCTTGTGAATGCTTCTTTAGGACCTCTTAGATGAACCAGAAACGCTTTGTAGGAGCTGAGTATAGTCAAGTCACTCGTAACGCAAGTGTCTTGCATATTTATGGGTTCATTTCCGGCATGTTTATCCTAGTTAATAAAAAGGGCAAACATGGCGGCAAACTACCCATAAATATGCAAGACACTTGCGTTACGAGTGATTTGACTTTTAAGCTAGCATAAAAATGACCTTTATCATCAGCGCATGTCCCTGTGTAAGCAGGCGATGTTCTGCTGATAGCATGTACTGTATACGAGGTCAGAAGGTCATATTAGCGATTGTTCTGTCCCCGTAACCTCTCATCAGTCTGTGCAAGAGGCCAGAAAACAAGTGCCGATCGCTGGATATGTCACACACATTGTGACTTACTGTATCGCGATACTGGACAAAGTTGAAGGTCATCATAGACCACTCCGATTTCATCTTTTCCATGGCTTTCTCCAAAGAATATTCTTTGCTTGCTGATGCTCCGATCTGTTCCAGCCTACAATGCACAAATCATACATGTTCTACTCATAATATAATCTACAAAATATAATGCACCATTACTGCTTATTTGCCCAAACTTATCATAAAAGAAATTTAAGGGGCCAGTCCTGCTGATTAACTGCTTTTAATTAGATGGGTTGTCTGATTTAAAAATCCTATTTACAAATGCACCAATAGGATATTTGTAGTTAACTATAAAAATCAGCGACAAAGATCTTCTTTATTCCTGGAAAATCTGTGTCCGTGCAATAATCTGGCCTCTTATTGATTTCAATAAGAACTGTGCAATGCTTTATTTCCCCTGTGGTGGCGCTGCAGGGGAATTCGGCTATGTCTTTCTATTACAGATGAAGATTAAATAAACTGGACCCCCTGTGATCATCTTATGATTGGAGGGTCCTTTCATGTAAAATGGTGCATAAACTTTTGCATAAAACTGCATAGATATAAAGCCACATGCATAATGAAATATATAAATTAATCTCTTTCATTCTAGAAGCTAATTTAAAGTGCAGCGTGAGAAACTCCTAAACTCAGTTCTGTAATTCCTCCCCATGTAACATATGGTGTTTACATTTTGTTTGTGAAATTAAAGTTTGCATGGTAGAAAAAAAATTCCCGGAGAAAAATAATGACAGCGAAACATATTAAGAGGACCGTCTGGCTCTTCCAGTACTGCTGCAGGTGATTAACAGATCTTTCCCCCACATGTACATAAGGAGAGACCTGTCAATCATCTGCAGCGGCGCTGGTAAGAGCCGGCCAGGGGCGGAGCCGGACTAGTCTGGTCTCCGGCCGGATCGTCAAAGTATATTTTCTCTAAAACTTTGGAGACATTGTGCTGCCAGGCTCTGATTTATGTTACCCGAGGTTTGGACAGCACCAATTCCCTGACATATTCCCTTTAAAGAGAATTTGTCATCAGACAATGACGTTGTGATTAAATGTTTAAAGCGGTTTGGTATTATTTTTTTTTTAAATATTCTAATATCACCATGGGTTAATACATAAAAATTAGAAATCTTGCAATTTTCACACTGGTCACTGGGGCTATTTTCCTCATCTGCACAAAAGACTTTTTCAGAAGTCTCATTACCATCACAGGCAGGATAACAGTGACAGGTAACAGCTGATAACACAGGATTCAATATTCACAATAGGTGATGTTAGAGCTGTTCCTCCTCTCCTTTCACAATAACTTTTGCACTATTGTTTCTAATGTACACGTGGATTAACCATCTCCCCCGACTGGGGTGTAAATGGTGTGACTGCCGGCACTTTTGACAAAGGGTTCTTCAATAAATGGTCACGAGGTTGGGGAATGGGGCGATGTGGTGATAAAGGTCCCATACTCTGGATAAAATCCCTGGTTATGACATAAGCCTGGGTCAGACACTAGGTAGCAACCTATAGATGGCATTAAAGGAGCATTTTTCTTCCTTCTGAACAAGAGTTAAATTACATACACATTTCCCAAGGAGCTTTGCCTGGCTTGTAAGACTTCCTATGCCAGCCAGTGGTCTCCACAACGAGAAAAAGTGCCCCTCCATAGAACAAGAAAATATTGTTGAATTGTGAAATCTACAAAATCCTTTATTAAAAGGGACTCTTCCAGAAGAGAAGTAGAACTAGCTTTCAATTAAAGGGATCATGACTTGGTTGCTATTTGGAAGAAAATACTTAATCTCCAAGAAAAGGCCCAGAGACGCTGGTTCTTTACAAAGCAGGCACATTTTGAATTAGGTAATCAAACCAGCAAATTCCTTGTCTATATAATTAAATCAGGCTTCTCCATCCATTCCTAGTATTAATTAAACAGAATGGGATTCACTTTTGGCTTCATCTGATTTTGGTAACAGGTTTAAGGATTCCTAATCACACTTGTATGAAACCCAATCACATTGTTCAGATGAGGACCTTCAGGATTATCTGGCCCAGATTGATTTTCCTCAGTTCTCATCTGAGGGCTCAACAAACATTAGATAAAATTCTTATAAATGTGGGATCAGAAGCGACAATGGCTATGACCAACAGTAAGGCCCTAGGAGAACCAGATGGCATTCCTGTTGAGTTTTTTTTTAAAAAATATCTTGATCAACTCAGTCTGGCTTTGCTGCAAATGTATAATGAGGGTCTAGAGCAGTGTTTCCCAACTCCAGACCTCAAGTCCTACAAACAGATCATGTTTTCAGGATTCCCCTAGTGTTGCACAGGTGATCGAATTGTGACCTAGGTCAGGGGTCTCCAACCTGTAGCTCGGGAGCCATATGTGGCTCATGTTCCCATGAATTGTGGCTCGCGGTTGTCTGCCAGCTTGGTGCATTAGCTCCAGGTCTAGCAAACAGGTATGAAGAGCACATCTCAAAATGATGAATTTTGTGAGTAGCGCTGCACAGAAGAACAGATCTGGATGCACATATTCTGTTCTCAGTAGTTTAGAGATAATTTAAGTATGGGACACTGGCGACAAGATGATTTTGCCTGTCAGAGGAGGTGCTTGAAGCTGGATGCGACAGTGTGTTGGGAAGGCTTCATGAGAGAATACTGAATGGGGGCATTGTGGGAACGATTGGATCTTGGTTTACTGCTTCAAGGTGATTTCTGTGGAAAAGCTTTGGGTATCATACCTGTAATGGGGGGTTTGGATACCACTTCTATGAGGTGGTTGGGAGTTGGATGTGGCTCACAACCTTACCTCGGAGCTAAATGTGGCTCACGACCCTCTCTCAGAGCTGAATGTAGCTCTCAAAGTTAGAAAGGTTGGGGACCACTGACCTAGACAACACTAAGGAAATCCTGAAAACATGATCGGTTGGTGCCTCTCGAGGACTGTAGTGGGGAAACTTTGGTCTAGATGTTGGGAATCATCCACCATACCTACATGATGCTACCATAATGGTGAAACTTGGGCCTGACAAACTCCAGAAGAGCGTGGATCTTATAGACCGATATAACATTAGGAGAGTTCAGGTTCTAACACAAATAGGACATGATTTACAAGAAGAATGGGCACTCTCCACATTAGTTAAACCCAAAGCTTTTGACACCAAGGACTGGTTGTACTTGCAACAAGAGTTAATAAAATTTGAATTTGGACCAGAATTCTGAAATTGGGTTAAAGCCTTATGTAAGTGTCCTTGTATATTACTCAAAGACACATGCACAAAGAACTGGTTATGTGACATGTGATGGCATCAATATAATTTCTTACTTTTCTATGTATTTGGACAGTCCGTATTCCAGCATGCTAATGAGTGATGTATTCGGCTCTGGGGTTATATCAAATCCTACTATTTCGCCAATCTGAGAAGAAAAAAATATCAAACATTTAGTAAAATGAATGTTAGACAAGGCTAGCGAAACATCTACTTATGCTGAACCTGAAGAGTAACCTAAGGCTTCATTCATGTGACAGAATAAGGCACTTCAGTTTCGTTGATGCACCATTAGGGCCCAAACCCTTGTTGAGATAATATTGAAGAACTTGGCACTTGAAAGATGGGAATCAAGATGTTTTCTTTTTTTACAGGTGCAATCCACAGTAAATGCATTATGTTTCGGTCAAATCATTGACCTTCTTCAGATGCACAGAAGAGGTGTAAACTCTAAGCAAGGGAATCTCCTTATGAATAATAATTTGTGGCGCCACATTTCGAGCAGATATACAAATTATATAAATGCCAGCCAGATTAGGAATTGTTTGAAAAACCAATAATTTTTAATTTGCCTGAATTCAGTCTAAAACAATATGAAGCCAAAAAACAAAAATAAAAAAGAACATATACCGTACAGCAAGTAAATCAGTAAATAGTAACAGTTCCTGTAAATCACATCAGGTACTTAGTTAATGCTATTTTTGATTTAAAAAAAAAAAAGCATAAAAGACATCCCACCACGACAAGGTGTACTCTATTGGGACGGTCCTAACCTGTCTCTAGCATTAAAACCTTACCATATGTCAAGCAACGTCAATGTGAATAAGGGCCGATCCCTTACACTTTGCATGTATAGCGGCTGATAGTACAGCTGAGTTTTTTGGGTTTTGCTAAAATAATACAAATGTAAAATATGCTCTTATCTCTACGTCATGACTTCTGCACAATTTTTTGACAAGATTCTGGATTATTGGGCTGTAGTGTGCCAAAACTATGCAAACTATATAAAATGAGGGCTGTATGAAGGCACATGTGGCTATGCGGTGCCGCCATAATGAGTCACATTAGGAAATTATAGTTCCATCACCATTATTCATGAGAACATTAGTCTACATATGAAATGAGGACTCGATATGACACCTGTTTCCAATGGCGCGGCTTCATCCCACGGTTACAGATGACAGAAACGATGGGAAGGTGAACTTTGAACTTCTCAATTTTGAACTTGACATTTTCCGCCACTCGCTTAGGTCCGGGTAGGTCAGTAAAACTCTTTGCCAGCTTGTATAAAGTTCTCCACATGTTCCCCACCTCCTCCGTGATCTCTTCTGCATTTATATCTTGGAAGGCCCCTATATCACAGGAGGAAGTCAAGGCAAAAAAAGTTTCCGGTAAGTCATCATGACACAATTCTGCTTGGTTTAATACTCTTCTTCTTCCTGACCTACTTTTTCTGATAGTAGATGTATTATATAAATGTCAAATTCTTAAAGAAATCATTCATTCTTTCTGATCTGAAGCGCTACTTTAGCTAAAAATCGGAATGTGCTGACAGCTCAGCCGGATGGTAGGCTCAGTTTCAGAGATGTGCTGTATGGCATTTCCGACGTTAGTTGCACTTGACATTTATCAATTGACTAGCACAAAGGAAAAGTGGTGCAGTAGCTAAAAACAATTAAAGAATTACTAAACTTTCAGATTTTTTTTACTTTTCAGTAATTTTGTTAAGCATGGAAAATCATAAAGCTTTGCAAATCAGTTTATTAGGGGATTTATCTTTATTCCTGTAGAAAAAAGATTGCAAGTAAGTGACTTCCAAACTCCCTGCTTTCTCCTGTCTATTTCCCTGCCTTGAGCTGCATTGATATTAGGTCATACTCATGTGGAGTACAGATGATGGCAGTGAGGTGTCATCACCTGTCTAGTGAGTCACAGGGGCTGAGCTGCCTCATCACTGCCATCATCTGTACTCCAAATGAGTATGTTATGATATCTGAGTAGCTGAATGGAGAAAAATAGACTGGGGAAAAGCAGGGAGTTGGAAGCCAATTAACTGCAATTTTTTTTTTTTACGAGAATGAAGATAAATACCGTAATCAAGTTATTGGCAGAAGTTTAATACCTTCCATGCCGGACAAAATTCTAAAGAAAAATATTAAAGTTTAGTTTCTCTTTATCATGTTGCAGCTTTAATTCGCCAAAGGTACTTGGAAAACTAAGACCTGTAGTATGATTGACTGTTATGTACATGCTTTACTATGGACAAAATGATAGAAGTAGCAATGGGTTTAAAGGGATCGTCTATGTCACTCCTCACATCGTGCCCACTGCGCACTGTGAGGATTTTCCGATGTCCAGAATGGCAGTCAAGTGACCCCAAGTACGCGATATGCATACTGCAGGCCACAGTCTGACTAGATGGCCTTTGCTCAATGTAAATGTAATAACAAAGACCAGATATAGTCTAGCCGTAATGTGTCCAGGAGTAAGCATATCGCATACCTGCGGTCACATGACCACTCATTCCTGGCATCGGCACCGGAGAATCCTCACAGTGCGCATGATTGAAGACTTGTAGTTCAAGACTTGACAACCCATTTAATGGTTGACATTGTGAAAAAAAAAGATGTTAGTTAATATAAGCAGCTTAGCACAGAGGTGTTCACATTTTTCAACCAAGAACCTGCAAAAACCCTAGTCCATGCCCTCATCATCTCTCGCCTTGACTACTGCAACCTCCTGCTCTGTGGCCTCCCCTCAAACACTCTCGCACCCCTCCAATCTATTCTAAACTCTGCTGCCCGACTAATCCACCTGTCCCCCCGCTATTCTCCGGCCTCTCCCCTCTGTCAATCCCTTCACTGGCTCCCCATTGCCCAGAGACTCCAGTACAAAACCCTAACCATGACGTACAAAGCCATCCACAACCTGTCTCCTCCTTACATCTGTGACCTCGTCTCCCGGTACTTTCCTACACGCAACCTCCGATCCTCACAAGATCTCCTTCTCTACTCCCCTCTTATCTCCTCTTCCCACAATCGTATACAAGATTTCTCTCGCGTATCACCCCTACTCTGGAACCCTCTACCACAACACATCAGATTCTCGCCTACCATCGAAACCTTCAAAAAGAGCCTGAAGACCCACCTCTTCCGACAAGCCTACAACCTGCAGTAACCACCGATCGACCAAACCGCTGCATGACCAGCTCTACCCTCACCTACTGTATCCTCACCCATCCCTTGTAGATTGTGAGCCTTCGCGGGCAGGGTCCTCTCTCCTACTGTACCAGTTATGACTTGTATTGTTCAAGATTATTGTACTTGTTTTTATTATGTATACCCCTCCTCACTTGTAAAGCGCCATGGAATAAATGGCGCTATAACAATAAATAATAATAATAATAATAATAATTTTTTAAAACAGGTCTTGAATATGTAAAAAATCCATTTATGACTAATTTTACATAATGTGTTTTTTGGGAACTATGCGTCGTATGATAAGCAAATGAGAAAATATTTAATGTTCTATCATCAGAGACATTCGTGAGTTTTTTTTCACACTTTTGGTGAATTTTTTTGATCACCCACAAGTCTGAAGAAGCCTTAAGATATTGTCCCAGCAACAAGGGTATAGACAGGTGACCTATCAGTCCGGTAGGTGACCAATACAAGCTCGTGAGGGTCCAACACCCGACACAACCCACTGATCAGCACTGATGGTCACCGGATGTACACAGTGTGCGGCGTGGATCCACATCCATTGTTTTGTGGCTGCTTCCGTATACTGCAGGTTATATCCTATTGTCTTCAGTAGGCGCTAATCTGACAGCAGCCATTAAACAGTGCATCGACCTGTGCTATTCTACTCCGTACACTGTTAACTGCTGATCAGTGGGGGTGCCGATTATCAGACCCCTCTAAGTAGTGGGAGTAGGACAAGTACATTATGTTCATGGCACAAGACATAATAGTATATAAAAAATATATTAAACATTCATATAATTAGTGTTTTAAAAACAGATAGAGTGGTCCCTGCCCTTGAGGACTCAACTCAATCATGCATGACAAGGTCGCATATTCTTAGGTGGGCTGCCACACACTAAATTAGCAAAATGATTGTCATCAGAGATTGACTAAGGCCAGCCATACACATTAGATGGCGGTTGGCCGAAAGATCGTTCAGGCATCTCAGATGACTCTCCCCTACATAGGAACGGTCTATCAGCCAAGCACTAATGTGTTCTCTATGAGAAAGCTGCCGTCTAACACATCAGCCGGTAGAACAATGCAATCGGCGGTCCGAAATTGGACATGTCTGGTGAACATCATCGCGACCATCATTTGGCCAGAACCTCCATACACACTAGACGGTCTGCAGAACCAGTTGATATTGGCAGGTTCAGCCAACATATGTCTAATGTATAAGTCCATAGAGGTATTATTTATTTCTGTTCCCTTACAATACAAAAAGTGAGTATCCAAGCCTGTGATGTGCTGCTGTGTAACTAATCTTTTGGGCCAACACATTTTAATCGGAGCTGCCAGGCTGAATTAGTACACGCATTTGCATCTAAGAACACGCCGACCGTAAAAATGATCTATGTGTAACTTCTATTCAATAAATTAATGCTGTTAAGTAATTATAACGCAAATGGTTCATTAAAAGCAAAGAAACCAACTGTTGTAAAGATTACACAAGTCTAATACACAAATCCGGGGTTTTTACATATAGCCGTATTAGAAAGCAAAACAGTCCGCTGTAATTATTGCTTGGGTTTAAATGGAATGGGATCTCTGGAGCATTTAATGTATAGTTTTACCTAACAGATTAAAGAATGGGGTACAAAAAGGCACCAGGATCTTAGCAGTTACTGTACCTTTAATTATCGCAAGACATAATAGTTACAGTCTATACATGGGACTGTCACACTTGGTGGGCATGGTGAGACTGTCACACTTGGTGGGCAGGGTGAGAGTCACACTTGGTGGGCAGGGTGAGACTGTTGTACTCGGTGGGCATGGCGAGACTATCACACTTGGTGGGCATGGCGAGACTGTCGTACTTTGTGGGAAAGGGGAGACTGTCACACTTGGTGGGCATGGTGAGACTGTCACACTTGGTGGGCATGGTGAGACTGTGACACTTGGAGGGCATGGAGAGACTGTGACACTTGGAGGGCATGGAGAAACTGACACTTGGTGGGCATGGCAAGACTGTCACACTTGGTGGGCATGGAGAGACTGTCACACTTGGGCATGGAGAGACTGTAACACTTGGTGGGCATGGTGAGACTGTGACACTTGGAAGGCATGGAGAAACTGACACTTGGTGGGCATGGCAAGACTGTCACACGGTGGGCATGGAGAGACTGTCACACTTGGTGGGCATGGAGAGACTGTAACACTTGGTGGGCATGGTGAGACTGTGACACTTGGAAGGCATGGAGAAACTGACACTTGGTGGGCATGGCAAGACTGTCACACTTGGTGGGCATGGAGAGACTGTCACACTTGGTGGGCATGGCAAGACTGTCACACTTGGTGGGCATGGAGACTGTCACACTTGGTGGGCATGGATAGACTGTCACACTTGGTGGGCATGGCAAGACTGTCACACTTGGTGGGCATGGAGAGACTGTCATACATGGTGGGCATGGAGAGACTGTCATACATGGTGGGCATGGAGAGACTGTCACTTAGTGGGCAGGGTGAGACTGTCGTACTTGGTGGGCATGGCGAGACTGTTGTACATGGTGGGCATGGCGATGCTGTCGTACATGGTGGGCATGGCAAGACTGTCACACTTGGTGGGCATGGCAAGACTGTCACACTTGGTGCAAATATCAAAGACTGATTGTCACAACCAAACAGAAAAACAGGTGTGAACAGGTGCAAGGGAAGAGAGCCACTTCCATATGTAACTAATAAATAAAGCTGCACTCTAACGCTATATTATGCGCTAAGTATCTTCATTTTAACCTATCATCTAGATTCCAATTTCCTATATTCCATGTTCGCATACTATAGCGTTACAGTGTGCAGCTTTATTTGTTAGTTACACAAACTCGCTTGCACCTGTGAAGAAGAAGTATGGTACTTCGAAACATATAGACAAAATAAAAAAGCACACATTATCCTAGTGTGTACCTGGATTTATTACCATCCACCAGCAGTGGGGATTTTTCACTTTTTCTTTTAACACTACTTGGTCCCTGGACCCGTGGACCTGCTGCAGCTGGGATTACATGCTCATTCACACGTAGTGTGATCCCAACATAACTAGGCTAGCATAACCTTAATTTGTTTTATCCACTTTACCCGGATAAGACCCTACTGAGCTTTTCTCTCTTCCTTAGTGTTTCTTTCTTACGGTCAGTCTTTTGTTATTTGTATACATAGGTTTTATGACTGAGCACTGCACCCATCAGCCTATGGCGGATTTAATCCCGCTCCATCCTACCTACCCTTATAACTGTAGGCTATTCATCCCAGGAGAGGTATCAAATTAGGTTAGGTCCCAGCAAAGAAGGTCGCCGTGTCATGGCTGTTGGACACATATGAATTGGCCAATTTATGTTCCTGTACAGCGGTCAGAGATTAAAGACATGGCTGCTGGACAGGGCCCTACGAATCGATTGTACCAACTCTAGTCACTTAGTCTGTACCCAACCGGTCTGACTGACAGTGATTGATTCGCACCAACTCTACACTTGACCCATGTGCTCTCTCAAAAAAAACCAACTAATTTTAATATCAGAATTTTACAGAAATGGATTTTTAAGGTAAGTACACCAGTCTCATCACGTCTAGGAGATCTATTTAATAATTTGTGGAGTTGTATAGTGATTTCTGGAGACAGGTTCACTCTAAATAATAATGTAATGTGTAATTGTACCAGCTCTACAGGACACCATGAAGTGAGGAGTGAAAGTATCACTCAAATAGCTCATAAAATTAAAAGCTCATGATGCCAGGCAGCAAATCTTACATTGTCCTGGCTTCATCTACAGAAAATTGATTAAAAATGGCTTTTCATTCCTGTATAAATTTATCATGTCTGAGTTACACAATGGGGCCCGGGGAGCGATCTGCATTGATAAATGAACAGACTCACCATTCATCCACTGCTCAGATTTACAGTGGAAATTGTAGGCCGTTTCCCAGAGTTGTTCGAACGGCGCCTTATTTAGTATTGTCTCTTGCAACAAAGGAAATTGACTTTTCTCCCATTCAAGCAGCTCTTCTTCTTTATTGATGGCCTAAGAGAGATCACCGTTGCATTATTAGGGAGACAGGCTTTGCAAAGCTGCAATTAACCTAAACGCTATGAATAAAGCTTACGATAGCTGGTGACCAGCGTTGCATTCAGGACATAGATATAGCATTTATAAGAATGGGTTTACCTGTGGCACCATCTGACGTCTAGAACTCATCTGTATGAACGGTTCAGTTCTACTGGTGAACGATATTCTTGGATGCGTTATCTTTACAATAGTCAGATAGAGGAAAAACTAACTGCCCAACTTGCCCACACTATGGGGTCTTCTTACCTCTTAGGGGCGAGTCATGTAGGCTGCCCCAATGAGCATCCCATAGCATTGTGAAGGCTGCAACAATGCACTGCCATATACTATAATGTCGTACAAAAAATATTACTACACTCTACAGGGTTGTATTTAAAGGGATTAGCCCCTGCTTAGAAACTGATTTCTTAAAGGGGTTGTATACTGTTGACATGAGATGGGAAAATCAATTTGCAGACCATTGACCAGGTCAGTAATCTGTGACCACTGGGCGAATCTCCACTCACCTCCTGGTATTCTTGGCTCTTCCTTTGATTAGTCGGATTGGATTGGCGTGTTGTGTGTGTAACGCTGCATTGATGATGTCAACCCAGCTAATCACAACAAGAGCCAGGAATGCCAGGAGGTGAGGAGATTCACATGTCTCCTGTCTGGCGGTCATAGATTACTGACCTGTCCGATAGACCGGAGTTCTGCGAAATGATTCTCCCATCTCTTACTGATGATCTATCCTTAAGGTAGGTCATCAATATCAGATGGGTGAGGGGTCGGACACCCATAACCTTCACCGATCAGCTTTTATTAGCTCTGGCAGATCAGTGGCTTTTTTTGTACTGCAGATTAGCTATTATATTGAATAGGAGCTGATCTGCAGTTCTCAGCAACGGACAGAAAACATTTTATTGGTAGGGGTTCTGTTTGGTGAAGAACCATTGATCTGATATTGTTGACCTATCCAAAGGAAAAGGTCATAGGCCAATGTATCAAAGCAGTAGATAACCCCTTTATGAAATCGATATCATGGCAGTTGACATAGGATAAGTCATCAAAATCAAAGTAGCGCACAACCCCTTCAATCGTACTCAATGGCATTCATCCAGAACATTGTATTGAGAGCTTGGAATTACTCCCATTCACCTTATCGACACAGACACTGTCCATGTTCGATTTGTCCAAAGGCGTGGACAATGACGCCAGAGCTGTTTGGGCGCCTGGGTCATGTGTCACAACAATTGCACGGGAGCCCGCGGAGAGCAAGTTCCGACACTGCGTTAACGGCAACAGCATGGGAGGTGAGTATAGGCTTTTTCACTTTATAGAAGCCAAACATTTTGATCAAGAAGGGGTTGTCCTAGTAGTGGACAACCCCTTTACTCACTAGTAGGACCACCTACTGGACTCCTAGACATTGAAACAGCAAAATACAGGTTATGCTAAATATTTTCCAATAAACCTATACATCATTCTGCTCAGCTTCTTCTTCTCTATACCGTCCATGGGTCGGGCTGCATGTTCCTGCACGTGACAGGTTCGCTTTACATACTTGTATCTTATCTCACAAGCAGGAAGGATATCAAGTGCATTCTCACAATATTCTTAATGTTGTTTGTTTGTGTGATGGGACATATCGTACTGAATGAAAGCTCCATTGACCTTTTTCCATATGCACTCATCTCGCCCCGCTATACAGAAATAGCAGATCCGCATTCATCTCCTGGAAGCGCGCCTGCTATTAAACGCTAATACATTATCCTCAGAGTGCTAAACTGAAAAAGATTCTATAAAGTTTTCTTGCTGCAAATAGTGAAGGAGAACATAATGAACTACTAGCAAGTAATCGAAAATAAGTGTATGAATCAAACTCTCCAAAAGCCGCTCACGGCGAGATCACCGACCTCAAACTCTACTAGGGCTGCGCTCAGGTTCTTGTCCAGCTCATTTAGTTTTTCGACATTATTCTTCATCTCGTCCATGGTCATCGTCTCGCGCTTCTTAAAGGTCTCGATTTCAGACTTGTAGCCTTTGAGCAGTTTATCAAAATCCGTGCGCCTAAAGAGAAAAGGTATGAAGTGTTATTTCAGTGCTTGGTTTCTTTATGGAATACAAAGGGTCTTTAATTAAAAAAAAATGCACCACAGGATAAAAAAAAATAATGCAAGGAAACACACAGTGTGTATGAGATCTTAGAAATCTCATTCATTTTGGCGTTGATGTAAAACGCAGGTTTTTTTTCAGCATGAAAAATGCAAAAAACATGTAAAACAACCTCTTCAGAGAGGAAGAGGACTTGAACTTTAGTGCCACATATTGGAGGTAGCAATCCTAACCGTCAATGTTGACTAGCCTTGCCACATGACTTAGGATAAAAAGCCAAACCAGACACTCCATTTGCAGATACATGTTTTGAGGTGTTTGCCGCTCATTAGTGCAAGGCAGGAAATCTGATTTGGCTGGGTGAGAGGCCTCAGACAGGGGGTCTAAAGAAAAAGGTTTCTATCTGTGGAGAGTGCTAAGCCAGAGTCAGGAGACTTATAGGCCATGCATTGCTTCTTTGAGAATTTAAATTTGCAAATTGCTACACCCAATAGGTAGCATCGGGGGCAGACACAAAAATTCCTATAATGTCTGGAGCGTAGGGCTCAGGCCAAATACCAAGGAGCGAGCCTGGTCTTCTGACATCTAAAGGTTGGTGGACATGGTATTACGTGGGGGGCAGGTGGCCGGTCCTGGGTGCACTGTCGAAATGGACAAGAAATCCCTGAGGCAGACAATCAGCGAGCTTGGGGGAAGTCCAGGACAAATAGGTGGCAGGATTGAAGAGGTACTGTACTAAGGAAGGAAAACAGGAGAAATGCTGTGCCCTGTACCACCTGTCACCACCTGACGAACTTGAACTAAACAGTAAACGTTTGCCTGTTGTATAAAACTTGATGTCCCCTGAATTGTGTGCAGCAGGTCCTGAGGGTGGAAGCCTGGAGGCAGCGGAGGCCTGCGGCCAACAAGTGAGTGTGATGCACCTTACACCCTACAGCACACTGGGACTGGGACTGGGACTGGGATACCGTTTGTCTGTAAAGTGCCACATTGTAACTGGCAGGTACGGACTGGGGATGAAGTTCAGCCCTGGCATTTGAAATCATACAGGCCCATGTTGTCCCCGTCCCTAAGAACCAGATGGGGATATATTACTAATATTACCCTGGATGGAGAAAAGCGAGATTTACTACAAGACACAAAAGGGTGATATGCCTCGAATGAAGACTGAATAAGTCTTCTTTTTATTCCACAACTTTATCTCATTACTATAGTCTTATTTGACAAAGTACGGTGTACCGCTGTGCCTGGTTTACACCTGACACGGTCGTGCGGTATATTCTTGTCTCCTTTCTCACTCTGACAACTGTACCATATTAATCACGAGACTCCTAGGGTTCACAAATACAGGTACGGAGTAGAAAAAAAGAACAGAAAACTAATTGATGCAGTCCTTGTTTTGGACAAATACCAAGGCTTCAATTACTTGTCGGGTACTATCGCTCAGTTATTCAACCGGTAAAAATAATACAATCCCTTACATTGCTAGCGGGAAGGCTTCAGAGTTACAGACACTGAAGAGGCATCTATTCACAATGGGATTCCTTGACATATTACTGTTAACAAGTGTGGCATATAAGAGTTAGAAAAATATTCTGCGGCTTGTCTTCGTCCTTACCCCATACAGCGTACGGCCTATTTTAGCTGCAAAATTTCTAACGGAGGATACAAGAATTGTATCGGAAAATTCATATAATCCCCTGGTCTTATTCTCCTGGATTTACTTCTAATCAGTCCTTTATACAGCCAGGCTTTATTCTGCAGGGATTTATATCTAAGCACACAATTAAATATTCTGAACTGTTCTGACAGGTTAAGAAATTGAGTCCAAGAGTAAAATATATCTACTGCCAGTTATTAATAGAGTGCAAAATCTCCATCCCGACCTTGGTCCTATGCAATGTAATTTCCCAATCTCAGGCGCTGAAGATACAACCAATTATATACTATGTTAGTTGACCCAATCGCGTTTTTTGGCAAAGAATAAATGTCTCTGGAAGAGACAACAAAGACTAAAAATGCACACTACTACTTCTGATTCTTTTTCATTGAAAGTTTGGGATGGGGGCTCATAGCAAAGATTATAGGGATTGTCCTTTATATGTCAATCCCTTCTTAAATACTATTGTCCCCTGAGTAAATTAAAAAAAAATTACATTCGCCTCCCACACTTGCACCGTTCCAGCAACGTCATCATTGCACTAATGGGTTGCAGCGCTCACATCTCTCCCAGACATCCCAGTTAGCGATGGATCGTTGGCATCCAATTCGGCACAAAGAGCTGGCTTCCTTCTGTGAGTGATGGGAGCTGGCACCCCGCTAACAGCCCCTGGGGGTTTCTTAATGTTTCCCATGGATGTAAAATGACAATATTTGGTTACTGGCTGCCTATGTGGGGTTTCAACTGTATCGGACTGGTGTGGTTTTTCTATAAATATTTGATCACCTGTACGTGAGCACATATTTAAAAGGGATCCTTTTTGGGATCCAAAAAAATGTCTATTTTTGGTGAGTGGGGCCAAATAATCCAGATTACCAAAAAGAGCCAGACTGTTCATCACTAGTCAGAGTTTTGTCAGAGGGAAGTGTGAGAAAAGCAGCGCATTAGTGGCCGCTAACTGGCTGCAGCACTTACGTGAAAGAATGTCACATAAGCACTGGGAGACCCAAGGTAGACATCATTGTAATTATTCCAATGTGGGAGGTGAGTATAAGTGTGATGCTAGTCACTGATCAAGGACAAGATGTGAAGCTAAGTACCGTAGTCAAGAAGTCCGAGGTCAAAAGCCAGGGGGTTATGTCATAGACAGAGGGGTGAGACAAAAGGCATAGTAAGGTAACCATCCAAGAAGGAAGTGGATTACAACAAAAGGGCTAGGCAAACGGATGGTGAAGGCAAATCCAAAGTCGAGCAGCAAAGTTCAGAATACAAGACTAGAAGCAAAAAACAAACACACACCAATTGGCAGAAATCTAAGGCAGAGAGCTGGTTAAATCGCCAGGTAATTACTCTGAATAGGAGACCCATGGATGAAGTCACGGCACAATCTGGTCCTGATTGAATGGCTAAACTGTCATTCAAGTCACCGACAGCTCAGCGAACCCCAGGATACGATACAATCCGCCCCAGCGTCCAAGATTGGGCAGCAGAACTGTCATTCACTGCGTCCAGACACACTGATAGGAGGAATTGTAACAATAAAGTTTTTATTATTTTACTTTGGAGAGTACAACATTTAAGAAGGGGTTGCCCAAGTAGTTGAGAACCCTTTTAAAATACGCTACCCATTAAGGTCTTGGGTTTTCCCGGCCAGGACAGAAGGGCCTGGTTTTTGTTTTCTTCTTCACTCCACTCGGGCCAATTTCCTACCTCCTTGCTTACTTACAAAGTTGCTCCTCTGGAGAGGAAAGTCCTGTAAAAGTTCGTACAAAATACTCCTACTCCTATGTGCACATTTGCAACTCCAATTACTGCAAACGGCAGGAATCAGGATGTTGTAGTCTGTCACTTTTCTTATTGTAACCAACTACTTTGAACTACTAACTTGCCTAATATTAATTTTGACCTTTTCTCTATAACTAATATATAACACAAAGCTTTCTGTGCTTACAGCAAATTGACCAAATGTAGGAAAGCAGAGCTTGTTCTGTATAGCTTCTTCTCTAGTGCACTCCCATTCAGTACATACAGGTAGAGAAAAGCTGAAATCTTTTTCTATAGTCTTGTGGTAAAAGAAACATTTTTTTCAAAGACCTTTGATCAAGAGACATTGGGAAATATGGCAATCTGAACCTTACCTAATACTGTTAAAAACTCCAAATCGTAAAGTTTATTTTCCATGCTCCAAAAACACAACTGTAAAGTTTCTCTACAGTATCGATTGTCTCTTCTAGAATCAATAGCTGCATATAGGTGAGAATCATGGAAGAAATAGGGACCCCTGGGTATTCACATCAGTATCAGATAGTACACAAAAGGGAAAGTGTCGTGAAAAAAGGAAAGATCCCAGAGTGAGTAAAATAAACCATGAAATATAAAATAAAGAAAGCACATCCGTGAAACGCGCGTCGGGGTGTCTGTGGTGTGGCAGACGGGCAGTTTACAGGAGCATGGGTAAGCTATATGTTTTATTTGTTTCCACGTGGTTTGTTTAACACTGGTTCATATTGCACGCACTTGCTCATGACTCCTTATACCTGTGGCCCTAGGAACTTAGCCATATTAATACCACCATTATTTGCAGCTTGACTCCTTTCCGCTTCACCACCTATGTTGACTTGATTACTTCCTTTGTTTTTTGGATTCCTCTTTACATGTATCATGTTTATTTGTGATTCATGGTTTTTATAATGTATATTATTTGCAATAAAATTTGATTACCGTATATACTCGAGTATAAGCCGACCCGAGTATAAGCCGACCCCCCTAATTTTGCTACAAAAAACTGGGAAAACTTAATGACTCGAGTATAAGCCTAGGGTAGGAAATGCAGCAGCTACCGGTAAATGTCAAAAGTAAAAATAGATACCAATAAAAGTAAAATTCATTGAGACATCAGTAGGTTAAGAGTTTTTGAATATCCATATTGAATCAGGAGCCCCATATAATGCGCCTTAAAGTTTATGATGGCCCCATAAGATGCTCCATATTAAAATATGCCCCATATAATCATACATAAAGGTTAATAATGGCCCCATAAGATGCTCCATAAAGATATTTGCACCATATAGTGCTGCACAAAATTTTATGGCCCCATAAGATACTCCATACAGATATTTGCCCCAAATAATGCTGCACAAACGTTAATATGGCCCCATAAGATACTCCATATAGATATTTGCCCCATATAATGCTGCACAAACGTTATGGCCCCATAAGATACTCCATACAGATATTTGCCCCATATAATGCTGCACAAACTTTATGGCCCCATAAGATGCTCCATACAGACATTTGCCCCATATAGTGCTGCACAAACGTTATGGCCCCATAAGATACTCCATACAGACATTTGTCCCATACAGTGCTGCACAAACGTTATGGCCCCATAAGATGCTCTATACAGACACTTGCCCCATTATAGTGCTGCATAAATTTTATGGCCCCAGTAGATGCTCCATACAGACACTTGCCCCATTTGCTGTTGCTGCTGCGATAAAAAAAAAAAATCACATACTCACCTCTCGTCGCTCAGGCCCCGGCACTTTCAATATTCACCTGACTTCATTCCGGCGCCGCTCCATCTTCAGCGTCTTCTGCACTGACATTCAGGCAGAGGGCACGCACTAACCACGTCACCGTGCCCTCTGACCTGAGCGTCACTGCAGAAAACGCTGAAGACGTAGTGGCGCCGGAACAAGGAGCAGGTGAATATCGTGCAGCACTGCGCTCCCGTCCCCTTATACTCACCTGCTCCTGGCTCAGTGCAGTCCCTGCTTCCCCGGCGCCACAGCTTGTTCCTGTACTGAGCGGTCACCGTTACAGCTCATTACAGTAATGAATATGCGGCTCCACCCCTATGGGAGGTGGAGCCACATATTCATTACTGTAATGAGCGGTACCATGTGACCGCTCAGTACAGGAAGAAGCTGGGGCGCCGGGGAGCCAGGGACCTGCCGGGACCACGCCAGGTGTAGGTGAGTATAATTAGACAGCCCCTGCTTCCCCTCCCCTGCCGACCCCTGGGTATGACTCGAGTATAAGCCGAGAGGGGGACTTTCAGCCCAAAAAAATGGGCTGAAAATCTCAGCTTATACTCGAGTATATACGGTATTTTATGATATATCACTATTTTCTTTTTTGAGTGGTGTTTTGTGGATACTGGTTATCCTTTTTTGTGTTAAAAGGGAAAGTGTGCTGAAAAAAGGAAAGATCCCAGAGTGAGTAAAATAAACCACGCAATATAAAATAAAGTATAAACCATGTACTGTTAGACAATTTGCTGCCTACTTCCTAGAAGAAACAGAAGACAGGAGCAGAGTAAAGAACATAAACAGCAAATAGATAAACCCTAGCTGGAATTACAATGACTAGCTTTAAAATACAGTAGAATGGCTGAACATCCAAATGAGAATATCACCAGCAGAAAATGATAGCAGGGGGAACAAATATAAAGCCGTACCTAAAAGGTGATAGGGCAGACAAATAAAAACACCCGTGTTATGCAAAACATACTGCAGCCAGAATAACAGAACATAAACACACAGAGAAAAGGTGTGTCTGCTGCAGCTCGGCAGAAGAGAAGCCGACCACAAAACTCAGACTCAAGGGTTCAAACCCTGGAACATGACAACTAGGAAGGGTGCATGTAAATCTTTTATATATGGACAGTGCCTCTTCAGAGAGGTGGAGGACTTGTGCCACGTATTGGAAGTAGCAATCCTAAAGGTCAACATCGAACCTTTAACAAGCCTTACCACATGACTTAGCCAAACCAGAATCTCAATTTGCAGGAACTTGTTTCAGAGTGTTGCCCCTCCTCAGAGCAAAGCATGAAATCTGATTTGGTTGAATGAGATGCCTCTGATTAGAGTCTAAGGGGTAACATTTCTATTTGTGGAGAGCGACATGCCTGACATGCCAGTGTAAGGAAACTTGTAGACCAAGCAATGCCCCTCTGGAAATGGCCTATAAGTCTCCTTACCATGGCATGTTAGGCACGTCACTCTCTGCAAGGAGAAATAGTGATCTTTTCTATGGGTCACCCTCATCTCTATGTACTCCCCATGGCAGTAACAGAAGCTTTGTTTCCTACCTCAGTTGCATCTTTGATTATGAAAATAGAGGTTTTGATCATTTTTACCGTTTCCGAAGTTCAGCTTCAGCTTGATCTCTCCTGGCCAGTAAACGGTTGTTATTGACTTCAAAGACTGTTTCTATCTGTTCCGGCCAATGGAATACTGTGCTGTTTAACTTCAAGTCATCATCTGCCAGGAAATAAGCAGCAATTACACATATATATAAAATAATACCATAGAGAAGAAAAAAATGAGGATAAAAAATAAAATAAATCTGAACATTTGTTTCAAATGAAATAAAAGAACATTAGAGAACATTATTCCCTTCTCCCTCAGTCAAAGCATCAACAGGAAACTTAGGTTCTTGATTCATGTATTGTCAAGGTGTTGGGGATATACTGATAAATCGCGCCATTACGTGTTTCCCAAAAACGAATGAAACCAGGAAACCAGTAGAGTAAGTAAACTTTTCTTATTGTTAATTATTGATCGGCCTCTGCAAAGTTTTGAATCTTTGTAATACACTCCAAAATCGTATCTTACTTCTCACTCAAACTCTATCCTGAAAGGGCTGTTTTATCTATCTACTTCATGGTCTTTAAGGAGCTACTTTGAACAGCTATTCTATCCCAAATCTGTACACAAAACACTATTTACAAACACTCTCCTTGTCTGAGCATGGGGGTGGGGAGCAGAGAGCTCTCACAGGGAGAATGTTTGTAAATATTATATGAGTATAGATTCATCCTAGAGCAGCAGTTCAAAGCATCTTTTAAAAGAGCATGAAGTATGCAGTTTAAAGCATCTTTTAAAAGAGCATGAAGTATGCAGTTTAAACATCTCTTTCAGCCTGGGATTCTAGAAAGAAGGAAGCATATTAACAGAAGGAAGTATATTACAAAGATTCATAACTTTGCAAAGGCTGATCAACAAGTAAATGAAAAAAGTTTAGTCACTATTCAAAGGGTTCATAATCTCTTCAATCTTTTGTCAACAGGCATGCCCCTTTGTTGGGACCACCCGGAACCTGTAGTCTGTGAGGAAACCTGACATGAAAGTGGCATCTCGGTCATAACAAGTTATCTCCAAGATAAGTGATAACTAGTAGATCGGTGGGGATTTCACTGCTGAGACCCACACTGATCCCCAGAATATGAGCATATTATCTTAGATTTTAAGTTTAATTATAGTTTTATATTATTCATTCTAATATTTTAGTAAATTAAATATATTAGAATATATCACAACACCACACGTTTTATTAGTATTTATATATAATGAGTTCAGTATGCAGACATATATACCATATATATTGAATGTATACATTATCAAAATATACTGTATATACACTAAATATGTATGTAGTATATATATGTGTTTATGAGAGGCATAGATATGTATTCTGCATGAAAGGCAATTAGATAATATATAATGTCTTCTATTTAAAGGGGTTGTTCGGTCCGAATCAATAAGTCTGCAGTCACTCTTTGTGACTGCAGACTTATGAATCCCACCAGCCCACCCACTTTGCGCTGCAGGAATTCACTGTTTTCTGACCTGGGACTGGAGGGTATGTATGAGAGCCAGTTGTATGGAGCAAGGCCTCGCCCTCTGGCGGGACATGCCCACTAACCGTCCATGTCACTAGTCGCGGCGCGGCCTCGCCTCTATACAAGTGTATGGACTGAGGCTGCGCCCACTGGCCGGGAGTATGTATAACTCATACATAGCCTCTGGTTCCGGGTCGGAATCGCCACACAGTACGTGTACAGGGATTCTTAATTCTGCAGTCACACAGAGTGATTGCAGACTTATTGATTTGGACCGGATAACCATTTAAAGGCTGTTTTTTCTTTATAGTGCCTGCTATGGTTTTCTTACATATTTATGAGGTACGGCCAAATACAAAATTTGTAGGCTTATGATATTTTTGGCAATGTCTCTTTTATAATTTTCTGTAATATACTGTATTTTTATAACTTTCTATCTAGACTCCTTATACTGTGTATAAGCCTAAAATAAAGTAGTCATTTATTTAGAACACGTGACCACTTGGGATATACAGGTCCTTCTCAAAAAATTTGCATATAGTGTTAAATTTCATTATTTACCATAATGTAATGATTACAATTAAACTTTCATATATTATAGATTCATTATCCACCAACTGAAATTTGTCAGGTCTTTTATTGTTTTAATACTGATGATTTTGGCATACAACTCCTGATAACCCAAAAAACCTGTCTCAATAAATTAGCATATTTCACCCGTCCAATCAAATAAAAGTGTTTTTTAATAACAAACAAAAAAACCATCAAATAATAATGTTCAGTTATGCACTCAATACTTGGTCGGGAATCCTTTGGCAGAAATGACTGCTTCAATGCGGCGTGGCATGGAGGCAATCAGCCTGTGACACTGCTGAGATGTTATGGAGGCCCAGGATGCTTCAATAGCGGCCTTAAGCTCATCCAGAGTGTTGGGTCTTGCGTCTCTCAACTTTCTCTTCACAATATCCCACAGATTCTCTATGGGGTTCCGGTCAGGAGAGTTGGCAAGCCAATTGAGCACAGTAATACCATGGTCAGTAAACCATTTACCAGTGGTTTTGGCACTGTGAGCAGGTGCCAGGTCGTGCTGAAAAATGAAATCTTCATCTCCATAAAGCATTTCAGCCGATGGAAGCATGAAGTGCTCCAAAATCTCCTGATAGCTAGCTGCATTGACCCTGCCCTTGATGAAACACAGTGGACCAACACCAGCAGCTGACATGGCACCCCACACCATCACTGACTGTGGGTACTTGACACTGGACTTCAGGCATTTTGGCATTTCCTTCTCCCCAGTCTTCCTCCAGACTCTGGCACCTTGATTTCCGAATGACATGCAAAATTTGCTTTCATCAGAAAAAAGTACTTGGGACCACTTAGCAACAGTCCAGTGCTGCTTCTCTGTAGCCCAGGTCAGGCGCTTCTGCCGCTGTTTATGGTTCAAAAGTGGCTTTACCTGGGGAATGCGGCACCTGTAGCCCATTTCCTGCACACGCCTGTGCACGGTGGATCTGGATGTTTCCACACCAGACTCAGTCCACTGCTTCCTCAGGTTCCCCAAGGTCTGGAATCGGTCCTTCTCCACAATCTTCCTCAGGGTCCGGTCACCTCTTCTCGTTGTACAGCGTTTTCTGCCACATTGTTTCCTTCCAACAGACTTACCATTGAGGTGCCTTGATACAGCACTCTGGGAACAGCCTATTTGTTGAGAAATTTCTTTCTGGGTCTTACCTTCTTGCTTGAGGGTGTCAATGATGGCCTTCTTGACATCTGTCAGGTCGCTAGTCTTACCCATGATGGGGGTTTTGAGTAATGAACCAGGCAGGTTTTTAAGTTTTTAAAAGCCTCAGGTATCTTTTGCATGTGTTTAGAGTTAATTAGTTGATTCAGAAGATTAGGGTAATAGGTCGTTTAGAGAACCTTTTCTTGATATGCTAATTTATTGAGACAGGTTTTTTGGGTTATCAGGAGTTGTATGCCAAAATCATCAGTATTAAAACAATAAAAGACCTGACAAATTTCAGTTGGTGGATAATGAATCTATAATATATGAAAGTTTAATTGTAATCATTACATTATGGTAAATAATGAAATTTAACACTATATGCTAATTTTTTGAGAAGGACCTGTATACAATTCATATGGATATTATAGAACTGATTAAATTTCTCTTACAGTGACTAACAACTTGGAACACGTTAGTTCGGCTACACCACAGCCACTGTCCACTGTCATATCTCACGACATGGGAATAATACAGACAGTATTCTATTGTCGTTTTATTGCGCTGTTTCATTGCTATGCAGTAAGGTTTGCCTTCCTGATAAGTTTCTTCTTCCTCTCTCCCCATCTCTCCATATAACTGATGTCAGTAACTCCTCCCTTTTTCCTCATTCACTGTTTGTCAGCCATCCTAGAAGCTCATGAGTTTGCATTTCTGGTTCAAAAAAAGTATTTTTTACCTACTGTACTTTTGCGTAACTGCTAGAATTCAGCTGGAAAATAAATCTTCTGGAATCTTTATATGTGCCTCCTGCAGTCGAGTTCAAGCTACTTGATGATATATCTATGTGTAAGTACTGGTTCGTACTGGATGATATATCTACGTGTAAGTACTGGTTCGTACTGGATGATATATCTACGTGTAAGTACTGGATGATATATCTACATGTAAGTACTGGTTCGTACTGGATGATATATCTACGTGTAAGTACTGGTTCGTACTGGATGATATATCTACGTGTAAGTACTGGTTCATACTGGATGATAAATCTATGTGTAAGTACTGGTTCGTACTGGATGATATATCTATGTGTAAGTACTGGTTCGTACTGGATGATATATCTACGTGTAAGTACTGGTTCGTACTGGATGATATATCTACGTGTAAGTACTGGTTCGTACTGGATGATATATCTACGTGTAAGTACTGGTTCGTAATGGATGATATATCTATGTGTAAGTACTGGTTCGTACTGGATGATATATCTATGTGTAAGTACTGGATGATATATCTATGTGTAAGTACTGGTTCGTACTGGATGATATATCTATGTGTAAGTACTGGTTCGTACTGGATGATATATCTATGTGTAAGTACTGGTTCGTACTGTATGATATATCTATGTGTAAGTATTGGTTCGTACTGGATGATATATCTATGTGTAAGTACTGGTTCGTACTGGATGATATATCTATGTGTAAGTACTGGTTCGTACTGGATGATATATCTATGTGTAAGTACTGGTTCGTACTGGATGATATATCTACGTGTAAGTACTGGTTCGTACTGCGCCCTATACTTGCAGCTCAGTTATGGAGCCAGAATAGCCACCGCAGATGACTGACAGGTCTCATAGGGATAGACCTGTAAATCACATTCAGCTGTGATGTGATCTTCAAAGTATAATCTCTCTGAAACACTACAGTGCTTCACTTCAGCCAGGGAGTGATTCTTGATGCCCGTGGTTTGGGCAGCATGAAACGCCTGACAGGTTACCTTTAAAATGAATCAGATACCCAGGAAGAGGACAATTTATTACCTTATTATCTGTGATTTTGCTGTGCTAAGGGAAATATTCTGTAACTTTTATTATGATTTATATGCACATATTTTTAAAAAGCGATAAAATATTTGCAGTTTTTCACATTCTCCTAATTTCTAATATTCACAGTATTTCCCTGGAGATATTTCTCCTGCATAGAATATTTGAGATCTTTCTATTGCTATAGCCTCTTCGCCGTTAAAATGATGCTGGTGGCACTGCAGAAGATACATACATAATTTTATTTTCACTGCTCTAAATTTTTTTCTGCACAAAATCAAGTAAGAACAGGACAAAAAGAACATTAGGTTAAAGCAGAAGCCAAATGTCTGTGTGTTATACTAATATCCCCCAATATCACCCTCTGAAAACTATTTCATATATATGTATACACACAAATTTATACATATACTATATATATATTTACTAGATGGTGGCCCGATTCTAACGTATAGGGTATTCTAGAATATGTAGGTAGTATATAGCACAGACTACGTACTATATAACACAACCGACGTAGTATATAACATAGCTACGTAGTATATAACATAGCTACGTAGTATATAACATAGCTACGTAGTATATAACATAGCCACGTAGTGTATTGCACAGCCTCAGGCACGTAGTATATTGGTCAGCCACATAGTATATAGCAGAGCCACGTAGTATATAACATAGCCACGTAGCATATTGTAGAGCCACGTAGTATATTGACCAGGCACGTAGTATATTGCACAGCCACGTAGTATATAACACAGTCACGTAGTGTATTGCACAGCTACGTAGTGTATTGCACAGCCACGTAGTATATAACACAGTCACATAGTGTATTGCACAGCTATGCAGTATATTGGTCAGCGACATAGTATATAGCAGAGCCACGTAGTATATAACATAGCCATGTAGTATATTGTAGAGGGACGTAGTATATTGCATAGCTACGTAGTATATTGCACAGCCACGCAGTATATAACATAGCCACGTAGTATATTGTAGAGGCACGTAGTATATAACAGAGCCACGTAGTATATTGCACAGTCGACGTACTATATAACAGAACCGACACAGCCACATAGTATATTGCACAGCTACGTAGTATATAACAGAGCACGTAGTATATTGCACAGCCACGTAGTATATTGGACAGTCACATTGTATATTGCACAGTCACGTTGTATATTGTCCAGCTACATAGTATATAGCACAGAGATGTAGTTTATAACAGAGCCCACGCAGTATGTAACACAGCCCACGTAGTATATAGCAATGTGGGCACTATATGCGTGGTTAAAAAAGACTTAAAATAAAAAATAAACATATACTCACCTTCCGAAGGCCCCTTGAAGTCCCAGGGTTGGTATGAGCGCAGGACCTGTGATGACGTCACGGTCACATGACCGTGACGTCATGGCAGGTCCTTCTCGCATAGCATCCTTGGCACCAGAATCTGCCGCTTGCACTGCCGAGGACAGCACGCGACGTCGGATGGTGAGAATAAGGGTTTTTTTTTATTATTATTATTTGTAACATTAGATCTTTTTACTATTGATGCTGCATACGAGGCATCAATAGTAAAAAGTTGGTCACACAGGGTTAATAGCTGCGCGAACGGAGTGCGCTACACCGCGGTCTGTTAACGCTGGCATTAACCCTGTGTGAGCACTCAGCACTGACTGCAGGGCAGTAAAGCAGCGGCCATTTCGCTGCCAGACTATGGCCGTCGCTGATTGGTCGTGGCAATGGTCGTGGGCGTTTTGCCTCGACCAATCAGCGATTGGATTTCCATGACAGACAGAGGCAGTGACCAATGAATATCTGTGACAGACAGACAGACAGAAAGACAGAAGGACAGACAGAAAGACGGAAGTGTCCCTTAGACAATTATATAGTATACTAGACTGTGGCCCGATTCTAATGCATCGGGTATTCTAGAATATGCATGTCCCCGTAGTATATGGACAATCATGATTCCAGAATTCGCGGCAGACTGTGCCGTCGCTGATTGGTCAAGGCAACCTTTATGACATCATCGTCGCCATGGCAACCATTATGACATCTACGTTGATACTGTGCCCGTCGCTGATTGGTCGAGGCCTGGCGGCCTCGACCAATCAGAGACGCGGGATTTCCAGGACAGACAGACAGAAAGACAGACAGACAGACAGACGGAAAAACCCTTAGACAATTATATATATAGATATATTTATTTATCACGCACACAATTGTGTGAAAAAGTGTTTGCCCCTTCCTGATTCTTTTGCATGTTTGTCACACTTAAACATTTCAGATAAAAAAGGCCAATATGATTATTAGACAAAGATAACACAAGTAAACAAAAAATCTGTACAGCTGACATGTGCCTGCAACAGCCGAGGGTGGAATCATGATCCACCCGCGGCTGTTAACTAGTTCAATTCCGCTGTCAATCTCTGACAGCAGCATTTATCTTGCACTAACTGGAAGTGAATCATAAATCCCGCCCACCGGTGACCTCCCATGATCCCAGGTCACCGATGGTCTCCAGAAGACCTCTATGGTTGTCAACTTGTCATTGCCAGATTGCTATGAGCACC
This sequence comes from Ranitomeya variabilis, assembly GCF_051348905.1. NCBI lineage: Eukaryota > Metazoa > Chordata > Amphibia > Anura > Dendrobatidae > Ranitomeya > Ranitomeya variabilis. Next base: position 42,986,089 of record NC_135238.1, read on the forward strand.
ACCCATCACCTCACTTGATCATCGCCTCACTTGATCATCGCCTGTGAGTAGCAGAGGAGATCAGACTACTGCTGCTTCTAGTCTCCTATGTAGACTATTGAAGCATGCAAAAAGTAAAAAAAAAGTTTTAAAAAATATATAAAAGTTCAAATCACCCCCATTCAAAATAAAGCAATTAAAAAAAAAAAAAAAATCAAACATTCACATACTTGGCATCGCCATGTTCAGGATCGCCTGACCTATCAATATATGAAAAGAACCCGATTGCTAAAAAGGCATAACGGGAAAAAAATTAAAAACGTGAGAATTACCTTTTTTTGGTCCTCGCTTCATTGCAATAAAATGCAGTAACGGGCAATCAAAAGATCATATACACACCAAAATTATATCAATAAAAACATCAGCTAGGCGCACAAAAAATAAGCCCTAATTCAGCCCCAGATCATGAAAAATGGAGACCTGACTACAGGTCGTCATTTTTTTTTACCAAAGTTTGGATTCTTTTTCCACCACTTAAATAAAAAAGAACTTAGACATGTTTGGCGTCTATGAATTTGTAATGACCTGGAGAATCATAACGACAGGTCAGTTTTATAATTTAGTGAACACTGTAAGAAAAAAACAACAACTGTGGAATTGCACGTTTTTTTCAATTTCACCATACTTGGAATTTTTTTCCCGTTTTCTAGTGCACAATATGTTAAAACCAATTGTGTCGTTCAAAAGTACAACTTGTCCCGCAAAAAACAAGCCATCTTATGGCCATTTTGACCTAAAAATAAAAAGTTATGGCTCTGGGAAGAACAGGAGCAAAAAAAAAAATTAAAAGCAAAAATGGAAATACCTCTGGTCGTGAAGTGGTTAATATACCGTATATACTCGAGTATAAGTCGACCCGAGTATAATTTTGCCACAAAAAACTGGAAAAACTTAATGACTCGAGTATAAGCCTAGGGTGGGAAATGCAGCTGCTACTGGTAAATTTCAAAAATAAAAATAGATACCAATAAAAATAAAATTAATTGAGACATCAGTTGGTTAAGTGTTTTTGAATATCCATATTGAATCAGGAGCCCCATATAATGCTCCATAAAGTTTATGATGGGTCGCATAAGATGCTCCATACAAAATACGCCCCATATAATGCTCAATACAGTTTATGATGGCCAAATTAGATGCTCTATAGAAACATTTGCCCCTTATAATGCTGCACAAAGGTTGATGGCCCCATAAGATGCTCCATAGAAACATTTGCCCCATACAATTGTGCATAAAGGTTAATAATGGCCCCATAAAATGCTCCATAGATTATGGCCCCATAAGATGCTCCATAGATTATGCCCCATAAGATGCTCCATAGATTATGCTCCATATGCTGTTGCTGCGATAAAAAAAAAATAAAAATCACATACTCGCCTCTTGTCGCTCAGGCCCCCGACACTTGCGATATTCACCTTCCCCGTTCCACCGCCGGGCGCCGCTCTGTCATCCGCGTCCCCCTCAGTAACTGTTCAGGCAGTGGGCAGCGCACACTAAACACATCATCGCGCCCTCTGACCTGAACAGTCACAGCCAGAGGATGCAGAAGACGGAGCGGCACCCGGCGGTGGAACGGGGACAGGTGAATATCGCACAATGCTCACCCTCCCCCGTTATACTCACCTGCTTCCGGCGTGGTCCCTGCTTGTCAGTGACAGATGGCCTCCGGCGCCGGTAGCTTGTTCCGGTGTTCAGCGGTCACATCGTACCGCTCATTAAAGTAATGAATATGTGTTCATATTCATTACTTTAATGAGCAGTACCATGTGACTGCTGAACACCGGAAGAGCTGCCGGTGCCTGGAGACTATCAGAGATGCAGAGACGAGCCAGGAGCAGGTAAGTATGATTTGAAAGCTGCCGTTCCCCCTGCCCCGCCGACCCCCTGGGACAACGACTTGAGTATAAGCCGAGAGGAGCACTTTCAGCCCAAAAAAATGGGCTGAAAATCTTGGCTTATAGTCGAGTATATACGGTAGTTTTCTTTGAGTTCAATGGGAGCTCCACCTAGTGGCGGCAGCAGGAAGTCAAATTTAATTATTTAGTTGTCCAGGGCTTGTAGCCTCAATATCTATAGATACCGTGCCTTGCAAAAGTATTCGGCTCCCTGGAACTTTTCAACCTTTTCCCACATATCATGCTTCAAACATAAAGATACCAAATGTAAATCTTTGGTGGAGAATCAACAACAAGTGGAACACAATTGTGAAGTTGAACAAAATGTATTGCTTATTTTAAATTTTTGTGGAAATTCAAAAACTAAAAAGTGGGGCGTGCAATATTATTCGGCCCCTTTAAGTTAATACTTTGTTGAGCCACCTTTTGCTGCAATTACAGCTGCAAGTTGCTTGGGGTATCTCTCTCTCAGTTTTGTACATCGAGAGACTGAAATTCTTGCCCATTCTTCCTTGGCAAACAGCTCGAGCTCAGTGAGGTTTGATGGATATCGTTTGTGAACAGCAGTTTTCAGCTCTTTCTACAGATTCTCGATTGGATTGAGGTCTGGACTTTGACTTGGCCATTCTAACACCTGGATATCTTTATTTGTGAACCATTCCATTGTAGATTTTGCTTTATGTTTGGGATCATTGTCTTGTTGGAAGACAAATCTCCATCCCAGTCTCAGGTCTTTTGCAGACTCCAAAAGGTTTTCTTCAAGAATGGTCCTGTATTTGGCTCCATTCATCTTCCCATCAATTGTAACCATCTTCCCTGTCCCTGCTGAAGAAAAGCAGGCCCAAACCATGATGCTGCCACCATCATGTTTGACAGTGGGGATGGTGTGTTCAGGGTGATGAGCTGTGTTGCCTTTAACCAAACATATCGTTTGGCATTGTTGCCATAAAGTTTAATTTTGGTTTCATCTGACCACAGCACCTTCTTCCACATGTTTGGTGTCTCCCAGGTGGCTTGTTGTTTATGGATATCTTTGAGAAATGGTTTTCTTCTTGCCACTCTTCCATAAAGGCCAGATTTGTGCAGTGTACGACTGATTGTTGTCCTATGGACAGACTGTCCCACCTCAGCTGTAGATCTCTGCAGTTCATCCAGAGTGATCATGGGCCTCTTGGCTGCATCTCTGATCAGTCTTCTCCTTGTTTGAGATGAAAGTTTAGAGGGACGGCCGGGTCTTTGTAGATTTGCAGTGGTATGATACTCCTTCCATTTCAATATGATCGCTTGCACAGTGCTCCTTGGGATGTTTAAAGTTTTGGAAATAATTTTGCATCCAAATCCGGCTTATAAACTTCTCCACAACAGTATCACGGACCTGCCTGTTGTGTTCCTTGGTCTTCATGATGCTCTCTGTGCTTCAAACAGAACCCTGAGACTATCACAGAGCAGGTGCATTTATACGGAGACTTGATTACACACAGGTGGATTATATTTATCATCATTAGGCATTTAGGACAACATTGGATCATTCAGAGATCCACAATGAACTTCTGGAGTAAGTTTGCTGCACTGAAAGTAAAGGGGCCGAATAATATTGCACTCCCCACTTTTCAGTTTTTGAATTTCCACAAAAATTTAAAATAACCAATAAATTTCGTTAAACTTCACAATTGTGTTCCACTTGTTGTTGATTCTTCACCAAAAATTTACATTTGATATCTTTATGTTTGAAGCATGATATGTGGGAAAAGGTTGAAAAGTTCAAGGGAGCTGAATACTTTCGCAAGGCACTGTATATATTATAAAATGTATCAGTACAACATTTTTATTTAAAGGAAAGGGTGATTATTAAACTATAACACTGCATATGGTTATTCATATAGCACCAAAAGGCAATCACTTACAGTACAACATGTTGGTTTTGCAATCAAAGAAACAGAAATGCAGTAGTAGAAAAAAAGGACATAGAAAGGTCAACCGCAGCCACAATTGTCTGTAGATATATTTTAATGTGTTTCTGAATAATAAATAAAGACACGGTCGGCTACTATGTTTACATCCCCCTTCAGGAATGCCTTTGGCGGTCTCTCTCTCTCTCTCTATATATATATCACCCATGAATGCCAAGTCTATAAATTTGATTTTATAATTTAAAATCCTTTTATTTTTTGCCTTCAATTGAATCTCTCTTCTGCCATATGATTAGAAGGGGCAATGATAAAGGGCATCATATAGGAAAATCTGCAATTGGTGCTAGATAAATATTGATGGCATTAAATAAACAGGTAATATGCAATTACTGCGATGTGATCAGACCATAATTTCACTTTGGTGATATAAAATTTAGCATCACTGATACAGGGGCGGGCTGTCAGATGGACAGACTGACCCCGTTATGGCACTCCATAGGCGGTGGCAATGCCATCAAGCAAAGCCAACTGGCACATTAATTTATTAGGGGCGAAGCGTACACATGGATGTATCTTGCGTATATATTTTTTTTTACAGCAATCGCTTCTGCACTGTTGGTACTAAACTAAAATCTTTCTGAAATGTACTTAATACATTTTCAGCATGTCCTTTTATCTGAAATTGAAACCCACCCCCTAGATATGTCTTTGTTTAAAGCTTCTCAGTTGTTAAAACCATTTTTAGGACTTACACCATAGAGCCCTGATTCTGCAGCACTAGCCATACGCTAGATTTCAGTTATTTGGAAGTGCTGAGACTTGCCCCAACAACAGGCATTGGACAGCAAATTAGGAACAAAGGAGACTCCTAATGGCAAGCAGTCTGGAACGATTTTATGAAAGTTGTTTACAAGCATATTGACATAATTTATGTGAAAGTACAGTGACCATTCTTACACTGAAGAGTTGCATAATCCAGAAGAAATGCTAACCGGCTCGCGGCCTCTGCAATCTCATCCTTCAGCTTATAAACAGTCACGTCACTTGAGGTCCTCAAGAAGTCAGCAAGAGCAACCAGATCTTCGGTAGTTGCGGGCACCTCGCTGACTCGGTCTGCTATCCTGCTGTACTTTAAACAGATACTGGAAGGACAGAGGAAAAAGCTCATTTAGCATGGTCGATATAATCAGTGCAAGCAGCTACTACCTCACTATTTTCATTAATGGGATTACCTAGAGGTTGAAATTTTTTTTTAAAAGCTCCCGTTTCGAACCTTTACCCACTGCCAGTTTCTACCAGGTCTCATTTCGATGCACCAGAAATTTGCCAAAAATTCCTAATTAACCAATCACTGGCCACAGAAATGACCCGGCACAGCCACTGATTCTCAGAGTGGGCATATCTGGTGATGTATAGTGATGGGACCAAGAAGTAGAGACCAGCAAGGATCAGCGAAGAAGAATATCTAGAACGGGGGCCTCATCGTGAACTGCTACCAGTGGAAAGTTGCTTGGGATTCCGACACAAATGAATGGGACTTCCAACCACCTCTCCACTAACACCGACGTGTTTAGGGTGCCACTTCCAAGACAGATGCAGCTTCTGTAGCCAGTGGATATGCCATAAATGTGCAGGATGGGAACACCCCTTAATGAACTTTCCAATTTACTCATAATGCAAAGCCAAAATATCAAATAATCTGCCCATTAGGCACATAATAAAAGAAGAACCATCCATTGTGCATTTCATGTTGATTTTTCTTTATCTCACATTAATCAAAGGATAGAAAATTGAACTAGGTATAATTAATAGTAAAGCTCTGCTGTCATGTTAGATCACAGAGCTAACAAGTCTAAAAGGCTACATTACCGCGGTCCACGGAACGGATGACAGGTGATGAAAGGAAAACAAATATCACTTTTCTAATCATTGACTACACATTTGTAGTGAATACTGTAAACCTTTGAAATGCTATAAATGAGCTTGTTACAAGCCATTATGGTGGATGGTTCACTTTTTGGACTGAAGGCCTCTGTATAATGATGGCTCCCCAATAGACCACCTCTCATAGAAGACCATCCCCTCACCCAGACCTGATTTCCTATTAAAGATTTTCAATTTAATCATATATAGTACATACTGGCTCTCTTGTTTAGGAGGACAATCCCCCTAGAAAACCAATTTTCAGCGCAATTTTGGGTGGATGGTAGAATCAAGGCGGTATTACCATAGTTATAACTATAAACCTTAATCCTTAGTTATCACCTATCCACACCATACGTAATAAGTGGGGGTCTGACTGCTGGAACTTGCACCAAATAGCAGATGGAGGAACTTTTATACCTGTTAGGATGGAGTGGAGGTGACCATGCTTGACCTGCGCTCTATTCATCACCTATGGTGCTACTGAATGTTGCGCTTGGCTTATTCCGGCAGACCCATAGAGAATAAATGAAGAGCCAGTCGTTGTCCAACTGCTTCTCCATCGGGTGAGAAAATTTGCCCAATATGCCGATCATTGCAGGTTCCGGTGGTTAGGTGAGGTTGTCCAATTAAAACAAGTTCAAGCCCTCTTACACAGGCTGATGCTAAGAATATGGGGATGGACCACATTTATTTACTATTTATGATCAATCGGACCCCAAACAGTTAATAAATAGCTGGTCACACGAGGTGATGACAATGAATTTCAGACTACCTAAAACATACGATCAGCTGATGAACAACCAGATGATCGCTCCCATGTTTACATGGACCAAGGTTCCAGGACAAATTTTCTTACGGAGGCTCATTTGGCCGATTATAGACTTGTAGAAAAGGGACTATCTTTATTAGAATGACCACTTATTTTGCATTGCTCCTAAGTCACAGGTTACGTTAAGCCAGGAAAATTGCACTGCATCTAATCCTCTGCAGGTTCATTATGGCAATGTGGAGGCTTCGGAGCTGAACCTCCCACCATTTCCTACTGGTGTAATTTCTGTACAGACACGTGAAATTTGGGATGCGTTATCCTTACACACAGCACTGAGTATATCTTATAAAGGGGTTTTAACCCCTTAATGACAGCCAATACGTCTTTTAACTGACCTGAGATATAAGAGAATAGCCTCCCCATACAGGAGACAATCCAGCAGCTGTCGGCTGTACACTATAGCTGACAACTTGCTGTATCAGCCACGATCAGTGTTTGCACCATCCAAATCTGTTTAACCCCTTAGATGCTGCTGTCAATAGTGACTACATCATTATATATGGTTAACAGAGTGTGGGGGCTTCCTCTTTATCCAAATTGGTGCCCTCAGATCATGATTGTGTGGTCCTGATGTTTGCCATGGCACTTCATGACCAAATAGCGGCCTTAAGGTACCGTCACATTAAGCGACGCTGCAGCGATAGCGACAGCGATGCCGATCGCTGCAGCGTCGCTGTTTGGTCGCTGGAGAGCTGTCACACAGACCGCTCTCCAGCGACCAACGATGCCGAGGTCCCCGGGTAACCAGGGTAAGCATCGGGTTGCTAAGCGCAGGGCCGCGCTTAGTAACCCGATGTTTACCCTGGTTACCAGCGTAAAAGTTAAAAAAACAAACAGCACATACTCACCTGCGCGTCCCCCAGCCTCTGCTTCCTGACACTGACTGAGCTCCGGCCCTAACAGCACAGCGGTGACGTCACCGCTGTGCTTTCACTTTCAGTTTAGGGCCGGCGCTCAGTCAGTGTCAGGAAGCAGAGGCTGGGGGACGCGTTGGTGAGTATGTGCTGTTTGTTTTTTTAACTTTTACGCTGGTAACCAGGGTAAACATCGGGTTACTAAGCGCGGCCCTGCGCTTAGTAACCCGATGTTTACCCTGGTTACCAGTGTAAAATATCGCTGGTATCCTTGCTTTTGCTGTCAAACACGGCGATACACGGCGACCTAGCGACCAAATAAAGTGCAGACCTTCTAGCAGCGACCAGCAATTTCACAGCGGGATCCAGATCGCTGCTGCGTGTCAAATACAGCGATATCGCTATCCAGGTCGCTGCAACGTCACGGATCGCTGGCGATATCGCCTAGTGTGACGGTACCTTTAGAGTCTGACTGCTGTAGTAATCTGTTCAGACGTTAGAGGCATTTAGGTGGTAAAAATACACATTTTCATTTCTGTCACACCACTTTGCATTAATTCCTGTAAAGCACCTGAAGGGTTAATAAACTACCTGACTGCAGTTTTCAATATGTCAGGGGGTGCTGTTTTTAAAATGGTATCACGTTTGGAGGTTTTCCAATATATGAGACCCCTAAAGTCACTTCAAACATGGATAAGTCCCTAAAAAAAAATTTAGTAAATTTCCTTGAAAATATGAAAAATTGCTGCTACATTTTTAACCCTCCTAAAATGCTAACAAAATAAAATAACATTTTACAAATGGTCCTAGTGTAAAGCAGACATGTGGGAAATGGTATTTATTAATGGTTTGCTGTGGTGTGGCCATCTGGATTAAAGGGATAAACATTCAAATTTCGAAAATTGCTAATTTTTTAACATTTTTCTCAAATTTTTGATATTTTTTATAAATAAACACAAAACATATTGACCTAAATTTACCATTATCATAAAGTATAATGTGTCATGAAAAAACAGTCTCAAAATCACTGGGATTTGTTGAAGTGTTGCAGAGTTATTACGACATAAAGTGACACTGGTCAGATTTCAAAAATTTGGCTCCGTCACTAAAAAAGGGCAGCAAGACTGTTGGACGGGGAAGTTTGTGCAGGACGATCTTGTCCGCTGCTTTCAATTGCAACTACTAGAATTTCAAATGCAGCCCCCTTGACTATAATAGATATATTATATTTTAAATCAATGCTGGCATCCTGGCCGCCTCTTGTGAGTGCTAGCCTCTATGACATCGGGATGCATGTCATAATGTTGTGTGAGGCCTTGCTTGATGTCATGACTCTGCGGGGGCTTAGCTTAGTATTTTACGCAAAAGAGGTACCAAGGATGCCAACATTCGAATGCCTATGCCAGACAAAGAAGTTTGCAAGAAGGTGGTCTGGCTGCCACATGCCACAGAGTACAGATATGGATGTCGGACCAGGATCCCGAGAATCTTTTTGTTCTACTCTGATATATATATATTTATTTTACTCACTTATGTAGCGCCATTCATTCCGCAGCACTTTACAGACATGGTCATCACTGTGCCCATCGGGGCTTACAATCTACATTCCCTTTCAGTATGTTTTTGGAGTGTGGGGATAACATTCAAACTCCTTGTGTCTCCACAGTTGTCTCCCATCAAACACATCTGGGTTGACATCAGTTGACAACTGCAAAAGGAGCTGCCAGCAGCAGATCTTGATGATTTGTCCAAATGCATTCAGCACAGCAGAACATTCCCCAGACAACCATTATTAATCTCACCGTTAGCACCAAGGCTGTAAGTTAAGGGATTTCTGCATATGGCGCTCATACTCAATACTGAATACATCAAGATGTTTTGAAAATTTCACTTGCATTTTTTCATCATTTACTTATCATTAACATGTCTACTCATCCTCTGATCTCCATAACATCTTGGTGTAGCAATTTCAATGTTGAGGAGTTTGTATACATACAAATATATATATATATATATATATATATATATATATATATATATATATATATATATATATATATATATATATATACACACACACACAGTATATACACCTAAACATCGTGATCGGTTGATTGGGACATCCATATCCATACGTTCATACATCTCACCTCTTATTGAGCTCCCTGTTTTCATCCACTTCAAACTGAATAAGACGATCCTTCAGTTTTTGGGCTCTGGCACACAGATCTTCATTGAGACGCAAGGCATCCAAGCAGAACATGGCCAGGGGAACCGTAACATGCATGGATGCAATTTCCCCACGGAGTTGTGATAAGTTATTGATTTTCTGTGCATAAGAAATGAACAGGCCTCAATTAAATACTATTAAAGTTTGACATAAATGGAATAAATGTAATGTTACTAGTTATCATCATCATCATCATAATAATAAAAATATATAAACCTGTAAAACGTGTTAAAAAAATATATGATTTGTGACAACTAGACGCAAGCATTGTTACCGTTTTTTGTTTACAATTCTTGGTTAAGTGTAAGATTCACTCACTACTCCCAGAAACATAACATCACAGAGACAACACATAAAGGATGAAATATTGCAGGAATATTCCACTCAGAAAAGATAGTTATGGTGTCCCAGTGGTGGGATAAATTATATAGTTATGTCACATTTGCAAAGTCATGTCACAGAAAAGAAAAATTGTTCATGATAATGTCACAGTACAGGCACTATATCTGTAATGATGCAACGGTACTGGGATAATGCACCTAATAATGTCATACTACAGTGTGTGGTAGATCGGCTCACTCGGCTGCACACAGAGGTAGACATGGGTACACTGCGGCTTTAAGAACTTCCTTTGTTTTATTGCAGGTGTAATAGAATGCAGGTACTGAGTATGTCACCACGGAACAGACAGACCAACAGTTGAGGGGTTTAATAACAGGGATATGGTTCTCCTCGCAGGGAGGAAGCAATGCAAAATAACTAACAATAAAACAATGCAAAAATACGGGAGTTAAACAATATAACCGAATTAAGCAGGATTCCTTGAGAAAAGAACACTTATCAGTCTGGAGATGACTTGCTTGGAGGGTCGTCTTCTCCAACGTAGGCGCCGAGAAACAGTGGCACTTGACGTCCCTCTGTTGTCCGTGGGCAGAGTAGTCTCTGAGAGCCTGCTGCCTGGGGTTTCAGGAGTTAATGTGGTATGCACAGGCTCTGAGTCTTTAACTTTTACAGCACAACCTGGAAGTCGGGGCTCCGCAATGTTAAGTCTCTGTACCAGGAAAACAGGGGCTCCGCAATGTTAAGTCTCTGTACCAGGAAAACAGGGGCTCCACAATGTTAAGTCTCTGTACCAGGAGTCAGGGGCTCTGTACTGTTACCGCGGGGACCAGGGTGTCATAGTCTCTAAAACGGGTCTCAAAGTGCCCCTCTCCAGTCACAGCAGAGTCCGCTTTATGTACTCACGAGATACAGTCTTTCTGGGCAGTCTCTCTCTATTTGTCCTCAGACCGGGAGCTCTCTCTCTCTTCTGAAGTGCAGCTGCACCCTGCTCTGCACGCTGCTCTGTCTCCTGCGCGCGTCCCTTTCCCGCCCTGTGGCTGCTTCCTTTCTGTCCCAGTCTATCAGTCTCTCCCTAGGGAACCCGCAGCACAGCTCAATGGTTCCAGGCACAGAGCCAAGAAGGTAACCGCCCCCAGGCTCTTCTTGTGCTTTTAACTCCTTACATTCCCCCCCTCTTTCTGCTCGCCATTCCACGGGCGACATCTTCAGGAGTTCCTGTTGGCAATCTTCCAGTCCTTGCACAATCTGCTGCCAGATGAACTCGTCCTGATTGTAGCGAACAGGGGGTACACCAGCCGTTGAACGTTCAGAGCGTCTCAAACCAGCAGGGGTGGTGGTGTCAGCTGCTGTGGGAGGAGTCGAGGCTTCCTCCGATATGTTGGTAGAATCTGGCACCAGCCCTGTCCCTGGGTTCACTGGAAGAGATTCGGAGTCTTCCTCGTCTTCCACATCTACATTGATCACTGGCGCCGCCGGTGGGGGTGCTGGAGTCAATTGGACTGATTCAGGATCTTGAGACAAACATGGGCACAACATATTCCTGTGCAGCGTGCGGGTGGGAGTCCCTTCTTCCGTTTCGGGCTGGACCTCATAAACGGGGCCCCCGTTGCCGAGCCGCCGCTTCACTCGGTACGGCCTTTTCTCCCACCGGTACTCTAGTTTGTTGTGTGGGCACTTTTCCCTCACTAAGACTCGGTCTCCAGGCCGCAGGGCTGTCCCCTTTTGAGGAGCTACCTGGGGATGCTCCAATTCTTGCAGCCGGTCCTGCACTAGACGTTGAATTGTCCGCAGCCGACGACGATGTTCTTGAACCCAGGAGTACACCCCCGTCCGTGGGTAGTCCTCCTCGGGTTCCAGCGCCAGCTCTGCCAGTCCCTTCCCGGGTCGGCCAAAGAACAGAGAGTAGGGGTGAATCCGGTGGTGCTGTGTTTACGATTGTTATACGCCCACACCAATTCAGGGACGGACTCAGTCCACTTCGCCTTCTGGTCCTCCTCCAGGGTCCTCAGCATTTGAATCAGAGTGCGGTTAAATCTTTCACAAGCCCCATTCCCCTGTGGATGATAAGGGGTGGTCCGGGACTTATCGATTTTGTACAGCTGGTGCAGCTCCTCCATCACTCTTCCGAGGAAGCAGGCCCCTTGATCAGAATGAATGCGCTTGGGACACCCGTACACCTGGATGAAGTGTTTGCAGATTGCGTGAGCCGCAGACTCGGCAGTCTGGTCCCGCGTGGGCATCACTACGGCAAATTTAGTAAAGTGGTCTATCATCACTAAACAATGCTCATAACCTTGGTGTGCTGGTCCAATTGTCCAGTAATCTATTGCCAGTAGGTCCATGGGGCCAGAAGACCTCACCGTCTCTGTGGGAGCTCGTTGTTCTGGTGGTTTGACCAGCTCACAACTTCTGCATTGCCGACATACTTTATCCACAGTTTTCCTTAAGTGGGGGTGATAAAATAGGCGCTGTAACCACTGCATAGTCTTTTCTGGCCCAAAGTGTACTCCTTTCTCATGTGCTTCCTTAGCCACCTGGTCTATCATGGACGAGGGAATCACTGTCTGCCATACAAGACTGAGTTCTGTTTGCAGGAATACCTTCCGGTACAGGATACCATCCCGCAACTCGAGCCTCTCCCACTGGCGTAGCATCTTCAGTACTTCAGGTGACATGGACCTCCTCTCTTGTCGATTGGGCATTTGTTCGGACACGACCCACCTTCTCAACTGAGCTAGCTCCGGATCCTCCTGCTGTACTCGGACCCATTCATCGCGAGGCTTGTTGTGTATCCGCTTTTTGGGCTCCCCTGGTGGTTGCTGGTGGTACTGGTGACTTGTTTGCACTTTGCTGCTTCTGTTCACCTGCTTCCATCAGTGTTTGGGAGTTTCCTATTTAGCCTTGCTCTCCAGTCATTTCCTTGCCGGTCATCATTGTAACCAGAGGCTTCGGTTGCATGTTCCTGCTACTAGTCTGCTGATCAGCTAAGTGGACTTTGTCCTTTTGTTTTGTACCTTTTGTCCAGTTTGCAGTTTTTGTAATTCTCTGTAGCTGGAAGCTCTTGCGGGCTGAAATTGCCACTCCTGTGTCATGAGTTGACACAGGAGTCTTAAAGTAATTTCAGGATGGTTTTTGAAAGGGTTTTCAGTTGACCGTGAAGTCCTCTTTTGTATCCTTCTGCTATCTAGTAAGTGGACCTCTCTTTGCTAAATCTACTTTCATACTGTGTATGTCTTTTCCTCTTAATTCACCGTTATTACATGTGGGGGGCTGCTATCATCTTTTGGGGGATTTCCCTAGAGGTAAGCCAGGTCTGTTTCTTCCTCTACCAGGCGTAGTTAGTCCTCCGGCTGGCGCGTGGCATATAGGAAGCCGTAGGTATGCTCCCTGGCTACTGTTAGTTGTGTGGTAGATTTAGCTCACGGTCAACTCGAGTTTCCATCACCCGAGAGCTCGTTCGTTACTTATATGTTTCTTACGTTCCCTTGCCATTGGGAACCATGACAGTATGACCGGCCCCGTGTTAAACTTATTGGCAGAAGAAAGGAGAGAAAAAAGAAGTCTGTACATTTTTTTTTTTTTCCCTTTTTCCTCTATGCTTGCTCCATAGTTGGATCAGTTGTATTTCAGCTTTAATTACAGCCTTTGCCTTTCTCTCCTTATAATCCTTGAATGGCTCTGAGCTCACCTGTTTAAAGATGGATCCTCAGAGTTTGGCTGCAGGTTTAAATAATCTTGCTACGAAGGTTCAAAATTTACAAGATTTTGTTATACATGCTCCTATTTCTGAACCTAAAATCCCTACACCAGAGGTGTTTTCCGGAGATAGATCTCGGTTTTTGAATTTCAAATATAATTGTAAATTATTCCTTTCTCTCAGACCTCACTCCTCAGGAGATCCTGTCCAGCAGGTTAAGATTGTAATCTCTTTGCTGCGAGGTGACCCTCAAAATTGGGCATTTTCATTGGCACCAGGGGATCCTGCGTTGCTCAATGTGGATGCGTTTTTCCTGGCTTTAGGGTTGCCTTATGAGGAACCTAATTTGGAGATTCAAGCTGAAAAAGCTTTGATAGCCCTATCTCAAGGGCAAGATGAAGCGGAGATATACTGCCAAAAATTTCGTAGGTGGTCTGTGCTTACTCAGTGGAATGAGTGCGCCTTAGCGGCAAATTTCAGAGAGGGCCTTTCTGATGCCGTTAAAGATGTTATGGTCGGGTTCCCTGCGCCTACAGGTCTGAATGAGTCCATGACAATGGCAATTCAGATTGATCGGCGTTTGCGGGAGCGCAAACCCGTGCACCATTTGGCGGTATCTTCTGAAGAGACGCCAGAGAAAATGCAATGTGACAGAGTTATGTCCAGAAGCGAGCGGCAGAATTATAGGCGTAAAAATGGGTTATGCTTCTATTGTGGTGATTCTGCTCATGTTATATCGGCATGCTCTAAGCGTACTAGGAAGGTTGACAAGTCCATTTCAATTGGCACTTTACAGTCCAAATTTATTTTGTCTGTAACCTTGATTTGTTCATTATCAGTTATTACCGTGGATGCCTATGTGGACTCTGGCGCCGCTCTGAGTCTTATGGACTGGTCCTTTGCCAGGCGCTGTGGGTTTGATTTAGAGCCTCTGGAAGTCCCTATACCTCTGAAGGGTATTGATTCTACACCTTTGGCTTGTAATAAACCACAGTTCTGGACGCAAGTGACTATGCGTATGACTCCAGACCATCAGGAGGTGATTCGCTTCCTTGTGTTGTACAATTTACATGATGTTTTGGTGCTTGGATTACCATGGTTACAGTCTCATAACCCAGTCCTTGACTGGAAGGCTATGTCTGTGTTAAGCTGGGGATGTCGGGGGGCTCATGGGGACATACCTTTGGTTTCCATTTCGTCATCTATTCCATCTGAGATTCCGGCATTTTTGTCTGATTATCGTGATATTTTTGAAGAGCCTAAAATTGGTTCACTCCCTCCTCACAGGGATTGTGATTGCGCCATAGATCTGATTCCTGGCAGTAAATTTCCAAAGGGTCGTTTGTTTAACCTATCTGTACCTGAACATGCTGCTATGCGCGAGTATATTAAGGAGTCCCTGGAAAAGGGACATATTCGTCCTTCTTCATCACCTTTAGGAGCCGTTTTTTTCTTTGTCTCTAAAAAGGATGGCTCTCTGAGGCCTTGTATTGATTATCGTCTCCTGAATAAAATTACAGTCAAATATCAGTATCCGTTGCCTTTGCTGACTGATTTGTTTGCTCGCATAAGGGGGGCTAAGTGGTTCTCTAAGATTGATCTTCGTGGGGCGTATAATTTGGTGCGAATTAAGCAGGGGGATGAGTGGAAGACCGCATTTAATACGCCTGAGGGCCATTTTGAGTATTTGGTAATGCCTTTCGGCCTTTCTAATGCACCTTCTGTCTTTCAGTCCTTAATGCATGATATTTTCCGTGAATATTTGGATAAATTTATGATTGTGTACTTGGATGATATTTTGATTTTTTCTGATGACTGGGAGTCTCATGTTCAGCAGGTCAGGAGGGTTTTTCAGGTTTTGCGGGAGAATTCTTTGTGTGTGAAGGGTTCGAAGTGTGTTTTTGGGGTTCAAAAAATTTCATTTTTGGGGTATATTTTCTCCCCTTCTTCTATTGAGATGGACCCTGTCAAGGTTCGGGCTATTTACGACTGGACGCAGCCTACTTCTCTGAAGAGTCTCCAGAAATTCTTGGGCTTTGCTAATTTTTATCGTCGATTTATAGCTGGTTTTTCTGGCGTTGCTAAACCTCTGACGGATTTGACTAAAAAGGGTGCTGATGTTGCCAATTGGTCCCCTGCTGCCGTGGAGGCCTTTCGGGAGCTTAAGCACCGCTTTTTGTCTGCCCCTGTGTTGCGCCAGCCTGATGTTTCTCTTCCCTTTCAGGTTGAGGTCGATGCTTCCGAGATCGGAGCGGGGGCGGTTTTCTTGCAGAAAAGTTCCGACTGCTCAGTGATGAGACCTTGTGCGTTCTTTTCGCGAAAATTTTCGGCCGCCGAGCGAAACTATGATGTTGGTAATCGGGAGCTTTTGGCCATGAAGTGGGCATTTGAGGAGTGGCGTCATTGGCTTGAGGGTGCCAGACATCAGGTGGTAGTTTTGACTGATCACAAGAATTTAATTTATTTGGAGTCTGCCAGGCGCCTGAATCCTAGACAGGCACGTTGGTCGTTGTTCTTTTCCCGGTTTAATTTTGTGGTCTCGTACTTACCGGGTTCTAGGAATGTGAAAGCAGATGCTCTTTCTAGGAGTTTTGAGCCTGACTCTCTTGGGAATTCTGAACCTGCTGGTGTCCTTAAGGAGGGAGTGGTTTTGTCTGCTGTCTCTCCAGATTTGCGACGTGCTTTGCAAGAATTTCAGGCGGATAGACCTGATCGTTGTCCGTCTGGTAGACTGTTTGTTCCTGACGAGTGGACCACTAGAGTCATCTCGGAAGTTCATTCTTCTACTCTGGCAGGTCATCCGGGAATTTTTGGCACCAGAGATTTGGTGGCTAGATCCTTCTGGTGGCCTTCCCTGTCTCGAGATGTGCGTGTTTTTGTGCAGTCTTGCGATGTGTGTGCTCGGGCCAAGCCTTGTTGTTCTAGGGCTAGTGGGTTGTTGTTGCCCTTGCCTATTCCGAAGAGGCCTTGGACGCACATCTCTATGGACTTTATCTCGGATCTCCCTGTTTCTCAGAAGATGTCTGTCATCTGGGTGGTGTGTGACCGTTTATCTAAAATGGTTCATTTGGTGCCATTGCCTAAGTTGCCTTCCTCATCTGAGTTGGTCCCTCTGTTTTTTCAAAATGTGGTTCGCTTGCATGGTATTCCGGAAAACATCGTTTCTGACAGGGGTACCCAGTTCGTGTCTAGATTTTGGCGGGCAGTCTGTGCCAGGTTGGGCATTGATTTGTCCTTTTCGTCTGCATTCCATCCTCAGACCAATGGCCAGACGGAGCGAACTAATCAAACTTTGGAGACTTATTTGAGGTGTTTTGTGTCTGCGGATCAGGATGATTGGGTTGCCTTTCTGCCGTTGGCGGAGTTTGCTCTTAATAATCGGGCTAGTTCTGCCACTTTGGTTTCTCCTTTCTTTTGCAATTCAGGGTTTCATCCGCGTTTTTCATCTGGTCAGGTTGAATCTTCGGATTGTCCTGGAGTGGATGTGGTGGTGGATCGGTTGCATCGGATTTGGGGACAAGTGGTGGATAATTTGGAATTGTCCCAGGAGAGGACTCAGCAGTTTGCTAACCGTCGTCGTCGTGTTGGTCCCCACCTTCGCGTTGGGGACTTGGTGTGGTTGTCTTCCCGTTTTGTCCCTATGAGGGTTTCTTCTCCCAAATTTAAGCCTCGGTTCATCGGTCCTTATAGGATTTTGGAGATTCTTAACCCTGTTTCCTTTCGTTTGGACCTCCCGGCATCTTTCGCTGTCCATAATGTGTTCCATCGGTCGTTGTTGCGGAGATATGAGGTACCGGTGGTTCCTTCTACTGAACCTCCTGCTCCTGTGCTGGTGGAGGGTGAATTGGAGTACGTCGTAGAGAAGATCTTGGACTCCCGTATTTCCAGACGGAGACTTCAATATCTGGTTAAATGGAAAGGCTATGGTCAGGAAGATAATTCTTGGGTAACTGCCTCTGATGTTCATGCCTCGGATTTGGTTCGTGCCTTTCATAGGGCTCATCCAGATCGCCCTGGCGGTTCTTGTGAGGGTTCGGTGCCCCCTCCTTAAGGGGAGGGTACTGTTGTGTATCCGCTTTTTGGGCTCCCCTGGTGGTTGCTGGTGGTACTGGTGACTTGTTTGCACTTTGCTGCTTCTGTTCACCTGCTTCCATCAGTGTTTGGGAGTTTCCTATTTAGCCTTGCTCTCCAGTCATTTCCTTGCCGGTCATCATTGTAACCAGAGCCTTCGGTTGCATGTTCCTGCTACTAGTCTGCTGATCAGCTAAGTGGACTTTGTCCTTTTGTTTTGTACCTTTTGTCCAGTTTGCAGTTTTTGTAATTCTCTGTAGCTGGAAGCTCTTGCGGGCTGAAATTGCCACTCCTGTGTCATGAGTTGACACAGGAGTCTTAAAGTAATTTCAGGATGGTTTTTGAAAGGGTTTTCAGTTGACCGTGAAGTCCTCTTTTGTATCCTTCTGCTATCTAGTAAGTGGACCTCTCTTTGCTAAATCTACTTTCATACTGTGTATGTCTTTTCCTCTTAATTCACCGTTATTACATGTGGGGGGCTGCTATCATCTTTTGGGGGATTTCCCTAGAGGTAAGCCAGGTCTGTTTCTTCCTCTACCAGGCGTAGTTAGTCCTCCGGCTGGCGCGTGGCATATAGGAAGCCGTAGGTATGCTCCCTGGCTACTGTTAGTTGTGTGGTAGATTTAGCTCACGGTCAACTCGAGTTTCCATCACCCGAGAGCTCGTTCGTTACTTATATGTTTCTTACGTTCCCTTGCCATTGGGAACCATGACAGAGGCTGCTCCAGCAAGTTCACACAGGCCTCTTCCTGTTCAATTTCCCGCGCCGCTGCCACCGTCCTGGCAGTCTCTCCAAAACCTGGAACCTCTACATCTTCCAGTTCTTCATCCTGGCTGGGTGCTGGTTTGCGATAGTTTACTCGGGAGAGGGCATCCGCATGTACATTCTCAGCTCCTCTTTTATACGAAATTCTGTATCGGAACTTGGCCATTCGGGCTACCCAACGTTGTTCTAGGGCGCCTAACTTGGCATTCTCGAGATGGGCCAACGGATTGTTATCGGTGCGTACATGAACTTCTGAGCCAGCCAGATATTCCGCGAACTTCTCAGTCATTGCCCACACCAGCGCAAACAGCTCCAACTTAAATGAACTGTAGTTTTCTGGATTCCTTTCTGAGTCATGCAGAGACCGACTGGCGTATGCGATGACGCGCTCTTTCCCGTCCTGCATCTGCGACAGTACAGCCCAGAGGCCCTGCAGGCTCCCATCAGTGTGCAAGATGAACGGTTGTGTGAAGTCAGGCCAGCACGGGGGCCTCCGTTAATGCCTTCTTCAAAGCCAAGAATGCCTCCTCCTGATGCTTCCCCCACTGTATGTTCCTGTTTTTGGCGCAAGAGGGCACTCCCCTCAACAACTCCTGGAGTGGATTAGCAAGGCGTGTAAAGTCTTTTACAAAGCGTCTGAAATATCCCGTGAGTCCCAGGAACGCACGCACATCTTTCACCGTTTTTGGAGTTGGCCACTCTTGTACCGCAGCGATCTTCTCCTGGGAAGGCCTCACCCCCTCAGCGGAGACAACATGTCCCAAGTATTCAATCTCGGTACGGAAGAGGTGGCATTTCTGGGGTTTCACTTTCAAGCCATACTTCTGTAGCCGACTCAGAACTTGCTCTAACCTCTGCAGATGCTCCTCAAAGGTGGGGGCAAAGACGATGATATCATCCAAGTAGATCAAAGTGGCTTCAAAGTTCAGGTCTCCCAGACATCTCTCCATGAGTCGCTGAAATGTTCCTGGGGCATTTGCTAGGCCGAAGGGCATCCGGTCAAACTCATACAGTCCCATCGGAAGGATGAAAGCCGTCTTGGCGCGGTCTTGCTCAGACATGGGCACCTGCCAGTAGCCGCTGGCCAAGTCTAACATGGAGAAATATCTGGCATTCCCTAGTGCCGTCAGGGACTCCTCTATCCTGGGCAGTGGGTATGAGTCCCGCACTGTGCAAGCGTTGAGCCGCCGATAGTCCACACAGAACCGCAGGGACCCGTCTTTCTTTCTCACCAAGACGATAGGGGCAGCCCACGGGCTCTGACTCTCACGTATAACTCCCTTCTTCAGCATGTGTGACAGCATTCCCTTCACCTCCTGGTACATCTGTGGGGGTATTTGGCGGTACCGTTCCCGGATTGGTGCCGCATCCCCGGTGGGTATCTCGTGGGTGATGGCCGTGGTACGTCCAAAGTCATCTTCATCTTTGGCGAACGCATCCTGAAATTTCCCCAATACAGCTTCTACCTGAGGTACCTGCTGCGGAGTAAGTTCCGAGAGCTCCGCCCTCATGCGTTCCAGTATCTGGCGCCCTTCTTGCATTAATCTGGGGTCCGGGGCTGCCTCTGCCTTGACGGTCACCAGCCACGGGTCTTCTGGCCTTGCTGTCAGCTGTACCGCCTAAGTGGGGACTGTTGTGAATTTACCTTTTGGCTCCCTCTAGTGGCTACTAGTGTTTTTACTCTGGGTATGTCTATCATCCCTTGTATGCTCACCTGGGTCGTTAGGTCAGGGGTGTTGCTATATTAGCTCCCTGGACCTTCAGTTCAATGCCTGGCAACGTTGATATCAGAGCTAATCTGTAGTGCTCTTGTCTACTGATCCTGGTTCCTGCTTGATTAAGCTAAGTCTGCTTTCTTTTTTTTTTTTTTTTCAATAATGCTTTTATTAAACTTTTTTGACAATACAAATATAAAATTTGCACATTCTTGTATCAATCAGTCAATGTTACGTCACATCTCGAGCAATACGGTGTAAGTAAATAAAATAATTTGCATAAACATAACAAATAAGTAGAATGGCTAATTTAAAAGGTCTGTTTTTGGTCCTTATTATCTGTCATTGCCATATTTTGACGTTATGCCGGAATGGGCAAAAAGACAGAGAAGTATGAAGAAAATATTTAGGAAAATGAAGGGGGGGGGGGGAGGAGAACATCTGGGGAAAATGAAAGAAGGGGGAAGGGGGGGAGAGCACCCGGCTTCCACTCCTACATCCTCAGGTTTATATGTCCCAATCCGCGAGTCATCCTCACAGAGGCGGACGACCTGCTATTGTTTGTTCCAAGAACCAAGTAGTCATCTCAAAACAATCTCTGATTCCTTGCTTAGTGTGAGCCGGAAGGATCGCTATAAATGGTTCCCATGTGTCAAAGAATGTCTGAGTCCTTCTCTCTTTTTGGAGGGAAGCGTCTATCCAGTCCATTCTAAACAGAAAAGCAAGTTTCTCTAGGAAAAGTCGCAATGTGGGCACTTTAGGCGCCAACCAGTTTTGCAGAACTGTTTTACGAGCTGCAGCTGAGATAATAAAAAGGAATTTTTTACCATGGTATGGTATATGGACATCATTATCCGTAATATGACCAAAGAGAGCCCAGGCTGAAGTAAGTGTGATGTTATATGAGGTGTGCGTCGACACGAAGGTATATATACGCTGCCAGAACAATTGAATTTGTGGACAAGCCCAAAAGCAGTGATAGTGGTCCGCTTCAGATTCCCCACATCTAGAACAGGCCGGGCTCGCCAGATTCCCCATCAGATAACTACGTTTTGGTGAAACATAGGTCTTGTGTAGGATCTGTAACGCCATTTCCCAATAAGAGACAGAAGATATATATTTGAGTGCTTTCTGTAATGCCCGCAAGATAAGAGATGGTGTAAAGGAGACATCATCCACCTGCCATTTTGTAATTCCCACCCCTACGGTATCATACTGTATCAGAGGACGAAGGAATGTATAGTACTCCGAGACCAGACCCTTATTCTGAGTGCATGTATTCAACTTGCTCAGTAATTCGTCCTGCCAGTCATTGTCATTGAAAGCGTGTATGACACTATGTGCGTAGCTTTGCAACTGCATGTAGTGGAAAGGGTGTGTGCGTATATAGTCAAATAAAGTGCATGCCTGAGCAAATGAAATGACGGTCCTTGTCTGTGTGTCAACTATGTCTCCAATGGATTGTAAACCCTCTCTCTGCCATCTAGAGAAGATGGGGTGTGCCTTTCCATCATGGAAACTAGGATTATTGGAAAATGACTGTGCAAGTGAAACACCACTGGACAAGTGTAGCCTCCTACGCACCACCACCCACGTCCTCCACATTGACATAAATAAGGGGTTATTTTTATGGTCTGATGTTAATGAGGGATATGGGGAATGTAATAAGCTTACCAGGGACCTATTATCTATCAGAGATGATTCTACGGTATTGGATGAATACGTGGATGTACCGTTCAGCCAGTCCTTAAGGATCCGCATATTGGCTGCCAGATTATATAATTTAACACCTGGGAAATTGATTCCCCCATTAGTCTTAGGCTGTTGGAGGATGTACAGTCCAATTCTAGGTCTCCTTCCCTGCCATATGAAATTGCGGAATAGTCGATTGATGTTGCGTTCATCTACGGGTCTTAAAGTCTGCTTTCTTGCTTTTTTGCTATTGTTTTTGTTTACATTTTTGTCCAGCTTGTACATAATCTGTATCCTGTCCTTGCTGGAAGCTCTAGGGAGGCTGGAGTTCTCCCCCCGGGCCGTTAGACGGTTCGGGGGTTCTTGAACCTCCAGTGTGGATTTTGTTAGGGTTTTCGTTGACCATATAAGTTATCTTACTACATTCTGCTATTAGTGAGTGGGCCTCTCTTTGCTAAACCTAGTTCATCTCTGTGTTTGTCATTTCCTCTTACCTCACCGTTATTATTTGTGGGGGGCTTGTATCCAACTTTTGGGGTCTATTCTCTGGAGGCAAGAGAGGTCTTTGTTTTCCTCTTCTAGGGGTAGTTAGTCCTCCGGCTGGCGCGAGACATCTAGCGACCAACGTAGGCATGTTCCCCGGCTACTTCTAGTGTTGGCGTTAGGAGTAGATATATGGTCAACCCAGTTACCACTGCCCTATGAGCTGGATTTTTGTACTTCGCAGACTTGCTGATATCTCTGAGACCCTCGCCATTGGGGTCATAACAGTTTGCCAGGCCAGTATTAAATGTTAAATGCATTGCAGAAGCGGGATTATAAGAAAGAAAGTTCTGAGTTTTTTTTTTCTCTCTCTCATTTTTTTTTTTTTTTTTTTTTTCTTTTCCCCTTTACATCTGAGTGGCTTGTGATTGCTGCAGACATGAATGTCCAGACCTTGATTACAAGTGTGGGCCAGCTTGCTGCTCGTGTGCAGGGCATACAAGATTATGTTATCAGAAATCCTATGTCAGAACCTAAGATACCGATTCCTGAACTGTTTTCCGGAGACCGATTTAAGTTTAGAAATTTCAGGAATAATTGTAAATTGTTTTTGTCCCTGAGACCCTGTTCCTCTGGAGACTCCGCTCAGCAAGTGAAAATTGTTATTTCTTTTTTACGGGGCGACCCTCAGGATTGGGCTTTCTCGCTGGCGCCAGGAGATCCGGCATTGGCTGATATTGATGCGTTTTTTCTGGCGCTCGGTTTGCTTTATGAGGAACCCAATCTTGAGATTCAGGCAGAAAAAGCCTTGCTGGCTATGTCTCAGGGCCAGGATGAGGCTGAAGTGTATTGCCAAAAATTTCGGAAATGGTCCGTGCTGACCCAGTGGAACGAGTGTGCATTGGCTGCAAATTTTAGAAATGGTCTTTCTGAATCCATTAAGAATGTGATGGTGGGTTTTCCCATTCCCACAGGTCTGAATGATTCTATGGCCCTGGCTATTCAAATCGATAGGCGGTTGCGGGAGCGCAAAACCGCAAATTCCCTCATGGTGTTGTCTGAACAGGCACCTGAATTAATGCAATGTGATAGAATCCTGACTAGAAATGAGCGGAAAATTCATAGACGCCAGAATGGCTTGTGTTACTACTGTGGTGATTCTACACATGTTATCTCAGCATGCTCTAAACGTCTTACTAAGGTTGTTAGTCCGGTCGTCATTGGTAATTTGCAACCTAAATTTATTCTATCTGTAACTTTGATTTGCTCACTGTCATCGTATCCTGTCATGGCGTTTGTGGACTCAGGTGCGGCCCTGAGCCTTATGGATCTGTCATTTGCCAAGCGCTGCGGATTTGTTCTTGAGCCATTGGAAAATCCTATCCCTCTTAGGGGTATTGATTCTACGCCATTGGCAAAAAATAAACCGCAGTTTTGGACACAGGTTACCATGTGCATGACTCCCGAACATCGGGAGGTAATACGTTTTCTTGTTCTGCATAAAATGCATGATTTGGTTGTTTTGGGTTTGCCATGGTTACAGACCCATAATCCAGTCTTGGACTGGAAGGCTATGTCAGTGTCAAGTTGGGGCTGCCATGGAATTCATGGAGATTCCCTGCCCTTGTCTATTGCTTCTTCTACGCCTTCGGAAGTTCCGGCGTATTTGTCTGATTATCAGGATGTCTTCAGCGAGTCTAAGTCCAGTGCACTGCCTCCTCATAGGGAATGTGACTGTGCAATAGATTTGATCCCTGGCAGTAAGTTTCCTAAGGGGAGACTGTTTAATCTGTCGGTACCTGAACATACCGCGATGCGTTCATATATCAAGGAGTCTCTTGAGAAGGGGCATATCCGTCCTTCTTCTTCCCCTCTTGGTGCGGGATTCTTTTTTGTGGCCAAAAAGGACGGATCTTTGAGGCCTTGTATTGACTATCGGCTTTTAAATAAGATCACTGTCAAATTTCAGTATCCTTTGCCGTTGTTGTCAGATTTGTTTGCCCGGATTAAAGGTGCCAAGTGGTTCACCAAGATAGACCTTCGGGGTGCGTACAACCTTGTGCGCATTAGGCAGGGCGATGAATGGAAAACCGCATTCAATACGCCCGAAGGTCATTTTGAGTACTTGGTGATGCCATTTGGGCTCTCTAATGCACCTTCAGTTTTTCAGTCCTTCATGCATGACATTTTCCGGAAGTATCTGGATAAATTTTTGATTGTTTATCTGGATGATATTCTGTTTTTTTCTGATGATTGGGACTCGCATGTGGAGCAGGTCAGGATGGTTTTTGAGATTTTGCGTGAAAATTCTTTGTTTGTAAAAGGCTCAAAGTGTCTCTTTGGTGTACAGAAGGTTCCCTTTTTGGGGTTCATTTTTTCCCCTTCTGCTGTGGAGATGGATCCAGTCAAGGTCCGAGCTATTCATGATTAGACTCAACCCTCGTCAGTTAAGAGTCTTCAGAAGTTCTTGGGTTTTGCTAACTTCTACCGTCGTTTTATCGCAAATTTCTCTAGCGTTGTTAAACCGCTGACGGATATGACCAAGAAAGGCTCTGATGTAGCTAACTGGGCTCCTGCTGCCGTGGAGGCTTTCCAGGAGTTGAAACGCCGGTTTACTTCGGCGCCTGTTTTGTGCCAGCCTGACGTCTCACTTCCCTTTCAGGTTGAGGTGGATGCTTCGGAGATTGGGGCAGGGGCCGTTTTGTCGCAGAGAGGCCCTGGTTGCTCTACTATGAGACCTTGTGCCTTTTTCTCTAGGAAGTTTTCGCCGGCAGAGCGAAATTATGATGTGGGCAATCGGGAGTTATTGGCCATGAAGTGGGCATTTGAGGAGTGGCGTCATTGGCTCGAGGGTGCTAAGCATCGGGTGGTGGTCTTGACTGATCACAAAAATTTGATGTATCTCGAGTCTGCTACACGCCTGAATCCTAGACAGGCCCGCTGGTCATTGTTTTTCTCCCGTTTTGACTTTGTGGTCTCGTATTTACCAGGTTCTAAGAATGTGAAGGCCGATGCTCTGTCTAGGAGCTTTGTGCCTGATGCTCCTGGAGTCGCTGAACCGGAGGGTATTCTTAAGGAAGGAGTTATCTTGTCAGCGATTTCTCCAGATCTGCGACGTGTGTTGCAGAGATTTCAGGCTGGTAGGCCTGACTCTTGTCCACCTGACAGATTGTTTGTGCCTGCTAAATGGACCAGCAGAGTCATTTCCGAGGTTCATTCCTCAGTGTTGGCAGGGCACCCGGGAATTTTTGGCACCAGAGATCTGGTGGCCAGTTCCTTTTGGTGGCCTTCCTTGTCAAGGGATGTGCGGTCATTGGTGCAGTCCTGCGGTACTTGTGCTCGAGCTAAGCCTTGCTGTTCTCGTGCCAGCGGGTTGCTCTTGCCCTTGCCTGTCCCGAAGAGACCTTGGACACACATCTCTATGGATTTCATTTCGGATCTCCCGGTGTCTAAAGGCATGTCTGTCATCTGGGTGATATGTGATCGTTTCTCCAAGATGGTCCATCTGGTTCCTTTGCCTAAGCTGCCTTCCTCTGCTGATCTGGTTCCTGTGTTCTTCCAGAACGTGGTTCGTTTGCACGGCATTCCTGAGAATATTGTGTCGGACAGAGGATCCCAGTTTGTTTCCAGGTTCTGGCGATCCTTTTGTGGTAGGATGGGCATTGATTTGTCGTTTTCGTCCGCTTTTCATCCACAGACTAACGGACAAACGGAACGAACTAATCAGACTCTGGAGGCGTATTTGAGGTGTTTTGTCTCTTCTGATCAGGATGATTGGGTGACCTTCTTGCCGTTGGCTGAATTTGCCCTTAATAATCGGGCTAGTTCTGCCACCTTGGTTTCGCCATTTTTCTGCAACTCCGGTTTCCATCCTTGTTTTTCCTCGGGACATGTGGAGCCTTCTGACTGTCCTGGAGTGGATTCTGTGGTGGATAGGTTGCAGCGGATCTGGAATCATGTGGTGGACAACTTGAAGTTGTCACAGGAGAAGGCTCAGCGTTTTGCCAATCGCCGCCGCGGTGTGGGTCCCCGACTTCGTGTTGGGGATTTGGTATGGCTGTCTTCTCGATTTGTTCCTATGAAGGTCTCCTCTCCCAAGTTTAAGCCTCGATTCATTGGTCCTTACAAGATATTGGAGATCCTTAATCCTGTATCCTTTCGCCTGGATCTTCCGGTGTCGTTTGCCATTCACAACGTATTTCATAGGTCCTTGTTGCGGCGGTACGTTGTGCCTGTGGTTCCTTCTGCTGAGCCTCCTGCTCCGGTGTTGGTTGAGGGCGAGTTGGAGTACGTGGTGGAGAAGATCTTAGATTCTCGTCTCTCCAGGCGGAGGCTTCAGTACCTGGTCAAGTGGAAGGGCTATGGTCAGGAGGATAATTCCTGGGTGGTCGCCTCTGATGTGCATGCGGCCGATTTAGTTCGCGCCTTTCACGCCGCTCATCCTGATCGCCCTGGTGGTCTTGGTGAGGGTTCGGTGACCCCTCACTAAGGGGGGGGTACTGTTGTGAATTTACCTTTTGGCTCCCTCTAGTGGCTACTAGTGTTTTTACTCTGGGTATGTCTATCATCCCTTGTATGCTCACCTGGGTCGTTAGGTCAGGGGTGTTGCTATATTAGCTCCCTGGACCTTCAGTTCAATGCCTGGCAACGTTGATATCAGAGCTAATCTGTAGTGCTCTTGTCTACTGATCCTGGTTCCTGCTTGATTAAGCTAAGTCTGCTTTCTTGCTTTTTTGCTATTGTTTTTGTTTACATTTTTGTCCAGCTTGTACATAATCTGTATCCTGTCCTTGCTGGAAGCTCTAGGGAGGCTGGAGTTCTCCCCCCGGGCCGTTAGACGGTTCGGGGGTTCTTGAACCTCCAGTGTGGATTTTGTTAGGGTTTTCGTTGACCATATAAGTTATCTTACTACATTCTGCTATTAGTGAGTGGGCCTCTCTTTGCTAAACCTAGTTCATCTCTGTGTTTGTCATTTCCTCTTACCTCACCGTTATTATTTGTGGGGGGCTTGTATCCAACTTTTGGGGTCTATTCTCTGGAGGCAAGAGAGGTCTTTGTTTTCCTCTTCTAGGGGTAGTTAGTCCTCCGGCTGGCGCGAGACATCTAGCGACCAACGTAGGCATGTTCCCCGGCTACTTCTAGTGTTGGCGTTAGGAGTAGATATATGGTCAACCCAGTTACCACTGCCCTATGAGCTGGATTTTTGTACTTCGCAGACTTGCTGATATCTCTGAGACCCTCGCCATTGGGGTCATAACAGGGGACCAACTCGTCTGGAAGGCCCAGGACTTGAGCGACTTCACTTCTAGGGGGCAACGTTGTATCTGTCTCCCCCAAATTGATACAGTGCACAAGGACAGTTCCATCCCGCACGGTAGCCAGGGACCGTGCAACCAATATTCCTGACGGCAGCTGGTCGGCTTTGCTGGGCTCAATTTGGACTTCGACCCCCTCCAGCGGGATGCCAGCTCGTACAGGCAGGGGAAGCACTGTCTGCCCAGGGGGCAACACTCGATTGACGGAGGCGGGGACGACGACTTTGCCGAGTTCCTTTCCGTCGCTGGATGCTTCCCGGACCTGGGCGGTCCGTATCAGTTGTTGGAAGACACTCCTCTGGGGGGTTTGATCGCTCCATTGTCGTAGGAACTGTTCCGGGGACTCGTTGAAAACGAGGCTTCCGAGGTCTTTTAACACATTCATGCCCAGGGTCACGGTATGGTCTTTAGCTACCTCTCCATCCACCAGTACCACTCCTCTCCTCCCGAGGTCTTTTCCGCAGACTTCTATGTTCATCCATACCACCCCTGCGACCGGGATGGGCAAGTGATTGGCCGCCATAAGTTTGATCACAGGGCCCCATTTGGGCCGTAGCGCCTCTGTTAAGTGATGGCGGAAATATCTCTCAGGCATGGTGGTCACTTGTGAGCCGGTGTCCATCAAGCATCGCACTGCTCTTCCATTGATTTCTGCCCAGACCAGAGGGCACATGGAAACAAGGCTGTGGGGACTTTTACTCCTCCTCCTCTGTTCTTCACGCTCTGAGCGGTGCCCCTCAAGCCCTGAGCCACCTAGTTTAAAGGAGGATGTGGGGATGGTCGGCTCCACCGGGGACACCATCGAGCAATGTGGCCGGACTCTCCACAAGTGTAGCATGTAAGAGGGCTTCTCCTCCTGATAGTTTCACCCTCCCTTCGGGGGGCAGCTTCTCTGTCTCGCACCAGAGGGCCAGGCCCCTCTGCCAGAGTTCTTCTGGTGGCCGCCATTTCTTCACGGACCTGTCTAATCTCCATTCTCAGGTCCTCCACCCACTGGGGAATATTGTCTGCGGTGGTGGTTACCTCCCCGCTCTGCACCCTTCCTACCAGCCCCGTCACTCCCTGTTCTTGTTCTCGCACACGCGCCTCACTGCCAACCTCAGAGAAAGTCATGTCTGGCTTTACTCGCATGCGCTCTCGCAGTGCCTGTTTCATCATTGCGTCACGCAGTCCTGTCACTAGCTGATCTCTGAGCACCACATCAACTGACCCTACTCCTACACCGTCCTTTCGTCTGATAGCAGTGTGAAGCTCTTGTAGGGCGTTCATGAATTGGGTCACGGTCTCCCCCTCCCGTTGTACCCGGTGAAACAGTCGCATGCGAAGTTCCCCTACGTCAGTGGGGTCCCCATGCGTTTCTTCAAGTATGCGCAGCACTTTGTCCAGGGTATCTCTCTCCCGGGGGGACCTATGCATGACAGAATCCCGCGCCTCCCCCTCCAGGGCCATCAATGCAATTTCTGCCTCCAGGGCTGGTGTCATGGGGTGCATACGCATCATTCCCCGGATACGCTCTGTCCAACTCCACAACATTACATTGTTCCCAGTGAACCTTGGTAAATTATTCAACATGGCTCCCAGGGAAATGCTAGACCTGGGAGCTTCCCCAGCTGCTTGGTCTGCCCTGTCCGCGCTACCGTGTGACATCCTGCCGACTACGCCAAATGTAATAGAATGCAGGTACTGAGTATGTCACCACGGAACAGACAGACCAACAGTTGAGGGGTTTAATAACAGGGATATGGTTCTCCTCGCAGGGAGGAAGCAATGCAAAATAACTAACAATAAAACAATGCAAAAATACGGGAGTTAAACAATATAACCGAATTAAGCAGGATTCCTTGAGAAAAGAACACTTATCAGTCTGGAGATGACTTGGGTCGTCTTCTCCAATGTAGGCGCCGAGAAACAGTGGCACTTGACGTCCCTCTGTTGTCCGTGGGCAGAGTAGTCTCTGAGAGCCTGCTGCCTGGGGTTTCGGGAGTTAATGTGGTATGCACAGGCTCTGAGTCTTTAACTTTTACAGCACAACCTGGAAGTCGGGGCTCCGCAATGTTAAGTCTCTGTACCAGGAAAACAGGGGCTCCGCAATGTTAAGTCTCTGTACCAGGAAAACAGGGGCTCCGCAATGTTAAGTCTCTGTACCAGGAGTCAGGGGCTCTGTACTGTTACCGCGGGGACCAGGGTGTCATAGTCTCTAAAACGGGTCTCAAAGTGCCCCTCTCCAGTCACAGCAGAGTCCGCTTTATGTACTCACGAGATACAGTCTTTCTGGGCAGTCTCTCTCTATTTGTCCTCAGACCGGGAGCTCTCTCTCTCTCTCTTCTGAAGCGCAGCTGCACCCTGCTCTGCACGCTGCTCTGTCTCCTGCGCGCATCCCTTTCCCGCCCTGTGGCTGCTTCCTTTCTGTCCCAGTCTATCAGTCTCTCCCTAGGGAACCCGCAGCACAGCTCAATGGTTCCGGGCACAGAGCCAAGAAGGTAACCGCCCCCAGAATCTTCTTGTGCTTTTAACTCCTTACACAGGCAGCACAAACCAAGGTGTTGTAAAGAAAATACAGCCCTCTGGGCAAAACAGGAAAACAAAACAAAATGGTGGCAGAACAAATACAGTCCTTCTGTGAGCACGACAGGCCCCCGAAAAAGCCCACGTGAAACGCATGTAGGGGCCACACCGGTTCATCTAAGTGGCACTAATATGGGTAAGACTATACAATGAGAGATGGCATTTTTTGGCAGTACGTAAACGTGAACAGGGGTAGTGTGGTATTTGATTGATATTATGTGGGACCTTTTGTTGTTTTTTGACTCTGATTACATTATGTGAGATACCCTCTACTAAACCTGTGTTGACTGCTAGATTTATTGGCATTCCATAGATAACCTATTTGGTACTACATAAATATAATTTTCTCAGTATACGCTTCCCATATCCACTTTTAATATATATTTTTGTTCTGTTGTTTCTTAGTTCTCATTATGCCCTCCCATGTCATCTAGTCTTTACTTATGCAGTAGTTTTTATAATCATTTTTGATTTACGCATTTTTTGTATTAATAAAGTGTAATTTTTTGGACCTTTACTCCGGTTCTCTTGTATTTATGGAGTGTCCTGAACCTATTGGGCCGCTTTAGACATTATGTCTTAGCAGTATTCGCAATTATATGGCTGAGGTATCATGTGTTCTGCTTTAGCATTATTGTTCATAGACTAAAACAAATTCTGAAGAATCACATATTTATGCACAATACAGCCCGGAAATAATGCCATAGAGTGAATGTAGAACCAGATCCCAATCAGAGGACAATAAAACATTCACACTCCTTATCTATGAACTGTTCCAATATTTATGGACACGACTGTTTATCACTCTCACATCATGATAGTTCTGCTTCACATCACCTGTCTTATCTATGGCATTATTTCTGGGCTGTATTGTGCATAAATATGTGATTCTTCAGGATTTCTATTAATCTATGCCTGATGAAGAGACCTGTGTAGTCTCGAAAGCTCCCGGTGATGATACCTTTGTATTGATGTCCTTCTGTCTGAGATTTATTTTCTTGATCTTTCTTTTGTTTTAATGACTTTTATATTTATTATACATAAATGTACATTTTATTTTGGATAAAGACCACTTTTATTCCATCATATATTGAACGGATCACTGTACTCTAGAATAAATCCTAATTCTACCCTCCGTGGTCCAGTACAAGGATATCGGAAACAGAAGCCTCCTTAACAAGCTCGATCCTTTCTTTACCTTAGTGAAGGCCTGCAGTGAATGCTCTTCCTTAAGGAACCCCGTAATATCTTGCTGAGCTTTGTTGTTCAAAAGATCGCTGTGTTTCTTATAAACATTTAGATACCTAAGGAAATCGGAGACAGGAAAAGCTTTAAATCAGTACAAGATTACAGAAAAGTAATTTCCCGTGAAATATCCCCATCCATAGAGCTATGTGATACAATACAGCCACTGTATTAAAACGATGCAAACAAAGGCCGGTCGCCTCTCCTGATAACAGTTTTTGTAAATTATCGTATTCTCCATAAAATAACAATTTCAGGACATGTTTTCTTATCGCTCTGCACCGTTCCGCGGTTATTCCTCCTGAAAACTCACAGAAAGTGACAATTGGGTGTTACCAGTTGTGGGTGTGTTGTTACAAAGTCTGACGCTGTCCAATCAGTGTGGGGATACGCTCCCTTTAAAAAAAATTTAGGGTAGGATTTACTGGCTAGATTTACTTACATTACGTATCTAACGAGCTCCCAGTGGCAACTGGTTTCCTACAATGTCAGTTTCAAATGGGATTGATGGATCAATCAGAACGACTCTACATAGATAGAATGGATCTGGCACTAAAAAGCACTTTATCCAATTTATCTGCAAAAACAGGTGCAAGGAAGTACAGTACAGATACCCTGTGGCCAGTCCTCACGATCAGCGCCATCTCAGGCCATCTAGGCTATGCTTCCTCCCACAGGTTTTTGCACATATATTGAATAAAGTGCTATTCATTGCCTATTAGTGATGACGAGCAAACGGGCTGGGATCAGGTGTTATCTGAGCATGCTAGGGTGATAACCAAGTGTCTTCGGCGTGCTCTAAAAATATGTCCGATTACCAGCGGCTGCATGTCTTGGGGCTGTTCGATAGCCGCAACCATGCAGGGATTGCCTGCTTGTATAGGTAAGCTAATTCCAGATCCGTCAATGAATTAATTATCATGTTTAAATGATACTAATGGGCAGAAAGCCACTATCCAAGGTCAATAGTCACTATGTCAGCTGAAGAATTAGTCAGGGGTAGCTCCGTATTTTTTTTTAAGCTGTGCACTATCAATTATGTGGCTCCTACGATAAAATGTAGCATGAGACCATTTCTCAGAGCTGCATGTGACTCTCATGGCAAGAAAACTGGAGGACCACTGCTCTACACAGTGCACGTTATTGGCAGCACATCACGTGACTACATAGGATGATGTGCTGCCGATAACGACGATTATTACAATGGACGAATGTTTTCCTGGATCATCAGTATTGATGAGCGAACATGTTCAGAAAAGGTGTTATCTGAGCATGCTCTTGTGCTTATAGAGTGTCTTCGGCGTGCTCGAATACTATGTTCGAATCGCTGTGGCTGCATGTCTTGCTGCTGTTCGACAGCTGCAACACATGCAGGGATATCCTGTTTGTTAGGGAATCCCTGCATGTGTTGCAGCCGCGGCGACTTCATCATAGTATTCGAGCACGCCGAAGACACTCTATTAGCACTAGAGCATGCTCGGATAAGATGTTCGCTCACCACTAAGCATCAGAAACAGGCATGTTTAGACCTGCAGAAATTCTGGAATGAGCGTCATCGGGAGTGTGTAAAATAACTAAAACTCATAGATAGATAGATAGATAGATAGATAGATAGATAGATAGATAGATAATAGATACTGTAGATAGATAATAGATAGATAATAGATATATAGATAGATAGATAGATAGATAAATAGATAATAGATAGAGAGATGATAGATAATAGATAGATGATAGATGATAGATTGATAGATAGATAACACAGGTCAACAAAAAAAAAATTTTTTTTCTGGTGTCCAAAATATTTTAATGAATTTGGGGTATTTTTGGGGTGCTGATTCTGAATATGCTATCAGTTTTGCCAGATTGGCTCAAGTTTTTGACATTTTTGGTATCTTATTTATAGCACTTGTTGGTAAATGCGACGCATCATCTCATTAATTTCTTTGGATTAGTACTTGAACTGAGCAGTTCTCAATATAGTTTTGTGTTAATTAGTGTTCTAAAAGTTTGTTCATAGCTTGATTTTTGCACTAACTTTATGTTGTTGTCTGTTTTCCAGTGAAAAGCATGAACTCATCAAGAAGAAGTTGTCTTAACGATCCAGACTCATTCTGTTACATTTGTGGTGAATACACACTGCCAAAACATAGAAGAAACATAACAGACTTCGTAAAAAAAGTGTATTTTGCCTATTTTGGGGTTATGCTTGGGGACCAAGACAAGTTTTGGGCACCACGCATAGTGTGCAAAGCATGTATCGAATTATTACGAAAATGGAGCAAAGGACAAAGAAAAAGCTTCAAATTTGGTGTTCCAATGGTGTGGAGAGAGCCAAAAAATCATCATGATGACTGTTATTTCTGTGCAGTGCAAGTGCAAGGATTCAATAAGCATAAGAAACGAAAATGGGAGTAACATGGAATCTGCAAGAAGGCCTGTCCCTCATTGTGAAGATGTGCCTGTACCTGTGTTTACCATAAATAACAGTCATCATGATGATTTTTTGGCTCTCTCCACACCATTGGTTAACCATTGGCAGGTGTAAACCACTGCGGAATCCGCACAAAGAATTGACATGCTGCGGAATAAACAACGCTACGTTTCCGCCCGTTTTTTTCCACAGCATGTGAACTCTAGCGT
The DNA here is from genome assembly GCF_051348905.1 of Ranitomeya variabilis. Lineage (NCBI taxonomy): Eukaryota > Metazoa > Chordata > Amphibia > Anura > Dendrobatidae > Ranitomeya > Ranitomeya variabilis. Next base: position 43,020,306 of record NC_135238.1, read on the forward strand.
GGGAATTTTTCAGAATATTTTCCCACTCTAGAGTTCATATGAGGTTATGCCAGCATGGGGCGCAGCACCGCAAGTCTAGGTAGCTACGTTCCCCTGCTTTCCATTCACTCCCCAGTTTTTACAGCCAGGGGCAACAGCTGCATTAGCAGGCTCCTGGTTGTAAAATTATTTAACCCCTTCAGATGGATTTACATAGTGGGACATGACTGTATGGCGGACAGGTATGGGATATTGTTGTTTTTTATTTTCCCTTTTTTTTTTCAGAAGACAAGGGTCGTCATTTGGATTGAGCATATAATAAAGCTATTACAACACCACGTGTATTTATTTCAATAAAATACTTTTTTCCAAATGTGTGTTTTTTAACCCTTTATTAATATTGGATTAATAATCTATAAGTGTCTTATTGACTCCTCTCCATTATTAACCAGGCTTAATGTCACCTTACATTAGCAAGGTGACATTAACCCTTCATTACCCCATATCCCACCGCTACAGGGGAGTGGGAAGAGAGAGGTATAGGTGCATCTTACAGATGTGCCTATTCTGGGGTGGCTGGGGGCAGATGTTTTTAGCCGGGTGGGGGGGGAAATATCCATGGTCCCTCTCTAGGCTATTAATATCTGCCCTCAGTCACTGGCTTTCCCACTCTGGCAGAGAAAATTGCGCGGGAGTCCACGCCAGTTTTCCCATGATTTAACCCGTTATTTTAACACCTAGAACTCCCAAATTTTGCCCACAGACACTTCTAACATTATTAGTGAGGAATATGTAAACATATAAGGGATATAAAATGGTTTACTGTATGTAAACCATGTCTCATATTCTGTCGGGTTTGATAAGGAGATAGCAAAAGCCTGCAATTGAATTACAGGCTTTTCTGCTATCTAGTGCTGTATGAAATAAAAATATATATGTGTCTCACTGATATATATATATATATATATATATATATATATATATACACACACCTATACTATGTGCAGACATTTATTCTATCTATTCTTTTCTAACCTGTCAGTGTGATTTTACTTTACACCGCACTGAATTGCCGGCTTTTCTATAGAACACCGGTGCGTATTTCTCGCAAGTCACACGCATGGTCCGTGTGTAATCCGTATTTTTCTCGCTCCATAGACTTTCATTTGCGGATTTTTTGCGCAATATGCTGACAAACGCAGCATGCTACAATTTTCTCAGCCCGTAAAATACGACCGATAAATATACGGCAGATAGGAGCTGCTCCATAGAGAATCATTGGTCCGTGTGCAATGCGATTTTTTGCGCCTCTCATACGTCCATATTCCTCTCTAGTGTGACCCCGGTCTTATAGGGGTGTATACCTCCCACCAGTGGCACAGACAATAGGATGCCGCCTAGAGATAGGTGGTATTCCTATGAAGTCAGGGCATATATTTGTATAGGTATACCTTTAAGCAAATATTTTCCTTATGTTCACTTTGAAAAATGTACCCATGTTGCAGATTGCATAGCTGGCTTATGACAAGATGATGCACCCTTAAGAAATGGAGGGTTGCATTCTAATATGCAGAGCGATGCGGTGGATGTTAAAGCATCTCTAAATATAAGTTTACATATATGTTGATCTACTGGAGTGAAGGAAAGTGATCTAAATACGAATGATGGACACTTGGAGAATTTTTCTAGGTATTATAATGTGAATAGATCGGCTCTGTATGAAAGAATGTGGTTCCACATCCAAGATGGTGTCAACATGTCCAGAAATTGGTGCTGCACATGTGCGAACCCGGATTTGGCCACACAAGCTTGACGATTGGCCAGCAGCCCAAGTGGAAGCAATCAAGTGCTCTGAAATGCCGAGTTAGTGTTTAGAGAAGCTGAATATGGTGTTTTCTAGTGTCCTCTATGAGCTAATGATAAAACATAACTGGGTGTAATGTAAGTCCGATTTTGCACATATGTATGCATTGTATAATTAGACTGAATTAAATGTTTTTGAGCACTATATCTGATATATGTATTACTTTATTGCACGAGTCACATTATATGAAAAGATCTTTGTACTGATGTAATTGCACTTGGATATAATTGTCTTGGAATATGTTTTTTAACACATTTTTGATGAAATGTAACATAATAAGTATTGTTAAGAGCTATGTATATAAACCTTGGGTAGGTGTGTTAATCACTGCTTGAAAAAGGCTCATTTGAGCTGAAACGTTGCCACAGCATCTGGGTTTGAAATAAAACCACATTTTTTTTTCACATTAAGCTATGGAGTGCTGCCTGCATTTTTTCCTATGTCTAGATAGGTAGGTAGGTAGGTAGGTAGACAGATAATATATAGATAGATAATATATAGATAGATAGATAGATAGATAATAGATGATAGATACATAGATAGATGATAGATAGATAATAGATAGATGATAAATAAATGATAGATAGATAGATAGATAGATAGATAGATAGATAGATAGATAGATAGATAGATAGATAGATAGAAAAAAATCAGGCAGAACTCCAGTTGATTTTTTTCCATTTATATTTTGCGTTGGACAACCGCATTATTCAGGAAGTATTGCACCCAAAATCTGCAAAAGTTTGTGCTCCTATCTGTCTTTTCTATTTAGATAGATAGATAGATAGATAGATAGATAGATAGATAGATAGATAGATAATAGATGATAAATAGATAGATAGATAGATAGATAGATAGATAGATAGATAGATAGATAGATACTGTAGATAGATAATAGACAGATAGATAGATAGATAGATAGATAGATAGATAGATAGATAGATAGATAGATAGATAGATGATAAATAGTGCTGCAGATACTTACTTTTGTGGGCCAATTATATTCTTGTTAAAGATCTCTCTGGTTTTGTTAATATATTCAGACACTAAGGATTCCTCTTGCTTTACAGAGCTCAGAATAAGGTTCTCTACTTGAAGATCTGGAAAAAGCTCAACTTCCACCTATAAGTGAAGAATAAATCTTGATTTAAGTAAGTGGATTAACAATCTTGCAGGTCACTTGATTTGTTAAGTATGTAGCATAACGGCTCAGCGCACAATTCACTGGAGATGTTGAGGGTCGGTAAAAACGAATTTCCAAACAACTAATGTTCATGAATTATATATAATTTTCTAAATTCTGATGGGAGTAGGATTGTGTCCAGGGAATATACTTCTTATAGAAAATGTATTACCATACTACATGGAGTGGCAGTAATAAATCAAGCCCGAAGGGAGGGTGGATAAATATTAATAAAAGGTCATGGTATGAATAGATAACTTCAACCTTGACATTATCTGGGGAGTGGTGTGCCAGAAAGTAAATGATGAAAGATAACATTTATAACCAATGTAACAGATGGATGATAAACTACCATCCTTCTTCGCACATAGTGAATCATAGGTTGTCTATAACATGTTTCCTAAAGTCTGCTAGTACTTACAGGGGCTGTCCAGCCTTGGGGTACAATTCATTTGCTTACTTTCAGTCACATTCCGACTAGACGTGACCGTCCTAGCTCAATTCACTTGGATCGAATGAGGTCGCGCACGTCTAGTTGGCATGTGACCGTATGTATGCAAATACTATACTTGGTGTAACGAGCCCACTGTTCACGAGGCCGGCAGCACCGGAAAATCCTCGCAATGAACAGTAAGCAGTATAGAGTGACTGCAGATTTGTATCCAAAGCCTGGACAATTAACAGACTTGGTGCTTTTCGTTAAAAATACAGAATACAATGGATCTCTATTTCAGGAGACTCGATTATCTCATCATAGAGGACCTCATCCACATTGGAGGGTCAAAACATCTCTCAGAAATAGTTCATTTTACTGAGGGCTAAGTCATGGGAATCCACACAATTCTGACAAAATGTAGCATTACATGGCGTCCATTCAGATGAATGTCAGACCGTGTCTACCAAAGAGGCAGCCACTCTACAGCCCCCCATACACTTAGATAGCCTTTGGACAAATGATGATTTGGCCAATTGTTCTGCCTACATCTGACTCTCTCGACTCTCCCATACACAGAAGCGCTCTCTCGGCCGAGCTCTCTAATCTCTAGGAGACAGCCGCTCCCAGTCATCTCTAATGGATTATCTCTTAGGTTTTGATGAGTTTTTGATGCTACGGTACATATTTTCTCAATGCAAAAAATTATGGTGTGTTACAGTTTTAGCAAATTGGATGGGATTAATAGAAATCTCATGCCCACATGCCCACTGTGCTTTTTTATGCTGCGTATTCTGACCAGTGGCAGCGTGTCAATTTCTCTTGGGGGTCCACTGAGTTTTATGTGCGTATTTTCTCAACAGTATTGCATTAGTTGCATAAAATCCACAGGTAAAGAAATGCATATGATTTTTTTAGCATACGCTGCAAAATGCCCGAAAAACCAATGTAATCCAAATACGACTGTATCGATAAAGTTTTGTCGAAAAGAAAAATTCCATGAAGTATCAAAAACAAAGCTGCTTTATTTAAAACATGACATACCGACAAGAGACAATAAAAATGCAACTAAACAAACACAGTCAAAAACACAATAAAGAAGGCAAATAACATAATTTACCTACTAGGTGCAGACAATCTGCATCATCAAAAATGCACCAAATACTCATCGTGGGAACGTAACCTTAGGGTATGTTTCCACGGTCAGGAAACGCTGCTTGTTTGACGCTGCGCAGAGCTGCAGCGTCAAACAAGCAGCGTCCAGATGTTCCAGCATAGTGGAGGGGATTTTATGAAATCCCGTCTCCACTATGCGTGGAAACCCGCACGCGGCGGCCCTGCGACTCCGGACATGCTGCGCGTCTTTTCAGATCGCAGCATGTCCGTACACCTTGCGGGGACGCAGCGTCCCCGCAAGGCATATCACAGGGCCCTATGGGACAGAGCGATCATCCCGGATGTGAAGAGTTAACACATCCGGCATGATCGCGTCCCAGAAAGGGGGCGGGGCTTAGCGCCGAGCGGCGATACCGCCGGCCATCCTGAACGTGGAGACATAGCCTTAGGGTATGTGTCCACGTTCAGGAAACGCTGCATTCTTGACGCAGCATTGAGCAGCATGCATAAAAAACGCAGCGTCCAGATGTTATAGCATAGTGGAGGGGATTTCATGAAATCCTGTCTCCACTATGCAGTAAAAGACGCATGCAGCACACCGGAGAAAACTCACATGCGTCGCGTCTTTTAACAACGCAGCATGTCCTTACATTGCAGAAAAAACTCAAGGACAATGCAGGTGACCTGCCAGTGACCTCAGGTGCAGATTTGGTCAGGATTTTACCTGCATAAAATCCTGACCAAATCCTGAAGCAATCCTGAACGTGGACACATACCCTTAGACCATGCTCACGCATTCAGTATTTGGTGACTTTTTTACCTCAGTATTAGTAAGCCAAAACCAGGAGTGAACAATCAGAGGAAAAGTATAATAGAAACACGTCACCATCACTTCTGTATTTATCAGCCACTGCTGGTTTGGCTTACAAATACTGAGGTAAAATACTCATCAAACACTGAATGTGTGAATGTGGCCTGAAAATACACTCCATTTTCATTGTGGAAATGTAAAGCCACGTGCACACGTTGAATATTTGGTGAGTTTTATACCTCAGTATTTGTAAGACAAAACAAGGAGTGGCTGATAAATGCAGAAGTGGTGACGTGTGTTTCTATTATACCTTTCCTCTGATTGTTCCACTCCTGGTTTTGTCTTACAAATACTGAGGTAAAAAACTCACCAAATATTCAACGTGTGCAAGTGGCTTTACATTTCCACAATGAAAATGGAGTGTATTTTCAGGCCACATTCACACATTCAGTGTTTGATGAGTATTTTACCTCAGTATTTCTAAAACCAGGAGTGGGTGATAAATACAGAAGTGGTGACGTGTTTCTATTATACTTTTGCTCTGATTGTTCCACTGGTTTTGTCTTACAAATACTGAGGTAAACTGCTGACCAAATACTGATGGTGTGAACATGGCCTAAGAGAACAAAAAGGATCGTCAGTCCGAAATTGGACCTGTCGTTTTATTATTAGATGATGCCTGGGGAGAGTCTGAATGCACCATATTCATTAGACTGGTCCCATTGATATTGATGGGTTCGAAAGTCATTGTTCTAATGTGTATGGGGCTTTACACTCTTGTCTGGGACACCCATCGGCACATGACTAGACAACCTTTCTTAAATGTTGCACCCAGTAAATTGCACCTCCTTTAATTTCTCTACATGACATACTTTAGGAAGTCCTTCTGCGCTCCGAATAATCTCCTGGAAGCAGCGTTTTATTAGGTTCCAACACTCCTCCAGAACTGGCTCAAAAGCTATTTTTGGTTCTTCAACCTTGAGCTTAATTATGAGAATTTGAGGGGTGAAGAATTTCATCTCGTCATATGTTTCTCCAAAATCATTGCCATCCTGGTGAAGACAAAATAGGAATAGATGTATAATAAAATTACTGTAGTAATATACGTATGATAAACCCAATAAATCTGAAACAAAGATACTAGTATTAACATTGGCATTGATTGTGCCATTCACATTGGTAAATAGTATAGACACAAAAAATAAGTCTGGCTCAGGGTTCACTCACACTGGCATATAACACGGCCAAGTGCAATGTTTTATCGGATAGCACTTGGCCCAGTGTTATACTATGGGGCAGTGCCGATCCGCGATTATTTTCTCATGCCAATTCGGCAAGAGAAAGCAAAAGTGGCTTCGATATTCAGATCACGAGCACCCATACAAGTCTACGGGTACGTGTGAAACATCGGACTGCACTCCAATGTCATCAGAGTGCAGTCCTGTGTACACTCACGGAGACAATTGAGAAGATGGAGAAATTAATTTCTCCATCTTCTCCATACCTGTACTGTGATTCTCTCATGCGAGAAAATCGAGATTTTGAAAATCGTAATAGACGAAACAACATCAGAATACACGGTCTTCCTGAATCTGTAAGTTCATCTGATCTAGATCCCACAGTACAAAAACTGTTGCTGGAATTGTTAAATGATGAGGAAGCAGGTTCCATAGAATTTGACCGTATACATAGATCTCTTGGACCTAAACCGTCGTCAGAATCAAGACCCAGGGATGTTATCTGCAGAGTACACTACTATAAAGTCAAGGAGGCCATCATGTTGGCCGCCAGACAAAGAGGTACCATCAATTATTGTGGAACTCAGATTTTACTACTCTCAGACCTATCTAGGTGCACTCTACAGCTCAGGAGAGCGCTACGACCTTTATTATCCCTTCTCAAGGAAAGAGACATTACATACAGGTGGGGATTCCCGTTCCAGCTGATAGCCCTTAAAGGGGGGAAAACTGCCATCTTCCGCAATCTAGGGGATCTGACTAATTTTCTGGGTACCTTTGAGTTGCCGATGACTGATCTTCCCGAATGGCCTCATTCTCCCCAACTTCCAGATATCCCTCCTAGATGGCTGAAAACACAGCGCACCAAGCAACACAAGAAGAACGGCTCTTCCCTAGTCGTAGCATGAGAGAAGCCTTTCTCTCCTTCTGCCTTCTCCTATCTCGCAGCGTGTAATATCATACACACACTAATTTAAATGTGCAGCATTTAATTTTGCGGCGATTTTGATCCCAGTTACCTGTGTTCCGTCATGTGGAACACTTTTCTTTAGACCTCTGAACCCAGTACCTATTACCGGGATAATATGGAAAGATAGATGGTTTGCCTATTTGCCTTATTGTCTATATTGTTAAGTTTAAATTTGAATCTAGTGTGGACAAGACCGGACATTAGTTAACAAAGTTTGGTTTAACATTTTATTGCTTAGGTTGTGGGGTGACAAACAGGCTGGTTCTCACCTTCGGCTTCTTCCCACCCCGTTTGTTGACTTGGTGGTTTACCGCCAAATAATCACACCATGACTACTTACTCTAGGTGTTTATTCACCACACACTTAGCTTCTCTCTACTATTTTTAAATTTCTTGCTTCTCCCTTTTCTTTTCTTCACCCTCCTTCCTTCAACCCTCTGACCTACCCCCATCCCAACAACCACACAAAATTCTCTTCAGGTTCTGGTCCCGATGTCCACACTACCAATCCATTGGAAGTTACACTAGTCATGACTGGAATTAAATTTTGCTCCCATAATGTTAAAGGGTTGAATGTGCCTGAGAAAAGGAGACAGATCTTGTACTCCAATCATAAACAACATATATCAATTTTGATGTTCCAGGAGACACACTTTAAGACTGGGGTAACCCCTAACTGTACTTCCTATTATTACCCAAAATGGTTCCACAGCACCAATCCTTGCTCTAAGTCTAAAGGAGTGTCTATAGGCTTCCATAAATCCTTCCTACCCGAGATTCTTGACTCATTAATCGATACGGAGGGAAGATATATTTTCTTGAAGGTGGCTTGGGGCTCACGTACACTTATCTTAGCAAATGTCTACTTTCCTAATCAAGGCCAGCAGAAATTTGGCTATAAATGTAAACGACTTCTGGAGAAGTTTGCAGGTGCATTACCGATAGTCCTAGGAGGTGACTTTAACCTCCCAATGAACCCACTAATTGATGTTTCATCAGGCAGGACTTCTTACTCACCATCCTCCATCAAAAAAGTGAAGAAGCAGATATATGACTTACATCTGGTGGATGTGTGGAGGGTCCTCCACCCGGGCAGCTTTTTCTGGTGGTTAAATGATAGCCTGTTGCAGGATCAGATCTGTATATCAGAGGTGAAACGTTTGATTGAGGGTTTTATGGCTGACCATATCGGCGACCCAACGTCCCCCTCCATGCAGTGGGAGGCTCTGAAGAGCGTTTTACGGGGTGTGTTCATCTCACAGGGGGCCCGTCTTAAAAAAGAACGATTAGCAAATATCACTGATCTCTCCTCCCAAATTCATAAACTTGAGATGCAACATAAACAGGACCTCTCCCTGCTTACTCTGTCAAGTTTATCCACGGCTAGACAGAAGCTACTTACAATCTTAGACCAGAAATCTCACTGTTTTAGAGAAAGAATTAGAAGTCGTTTGTACCATATAGGGAACAAAAGTGGCAAATTTCTATTGAGAGCCTTACACCCACGAGGCCCACAAACATTTATATCCCACATCAAAAATGCCAAGGGTAAGAAGGTTCATAGCACCAAAGACATCTTATCTAGCTTCCATGATTATTATAAATCTCTCTATAATATAAATGGTCAATTTAGAGATCTTCCCACCCATTCCCTACAAGAGAAAATTAAATCCTATATCCAGCAAAACAGACTACCCACAATCTCTGAAGATATCTTGGCTGATCTAGAGAATGACTTCTCATTAGAAGAGGTCTATTCCGTGGTTAAGGACTTAAAACTAGGTAAAAGTCCAGGCCCCGACGGTTACACGGCAGGCTTCTATAAGCAGTTCTCAGATTTACTATGCCCTCCATTCCTATCAGCGTGCAATTTTATTTCCTCAGGGGGTTCTTTCCCTCCACAAGCCTTGATTGCTCATATTATAGTCATTCCAAAGCCGGAAAAGGATCCGTCGCTTTGTAGCAATTACCGCCCTATCTCACTAATAAATATAGACGTAAAAATCTATGCCAAAATGATCTCAAAGAGACTTAGTAGCCTCTTGCCTCACTTGAACAATCAGGATCAGGTTGGTTTTATTCCTAGAAGAGAAGCAAGGGATAGCACCATTAGATCCATTTCTTTGATTGACAAAGCTAATAAAGGAGGTGATCCTTTATGTATTCTCTAGATAGAGTGGGATGGGAATTTATGTATCAAACGCTTGAAGGAATTGGCTTGCAGGGGAAGGCGTTGTGGAGTATCAAGGCCCTCTATGAGTTCCCTTCTGCTAGGGTTAAGGTGAACGGCTCGCTGTCAGATCCTTTTCATATACGAAACGGTACGAGACAGGGGTGTCCTCTGTCCCCCTTGCTATATGTATTAACCATGGAACACTTGGCAGTTGCAATTCGCAACAACCCATCTATAGCAGGGATGAGGATCCAATCGGAGGAACATAAATTGGCATTATTTGCCTACCCAATATCCTGGCAGAATTGCACAGATTTGGCTCAGTAAGTAATTTTAAAATCAATTCACATAAGTCCGAAATACTAAATATTTCATTATCACCCTCCTTAGTCTCCCAGCTGAGCTTCTCTTTCCCATTCAGATGGCGATCTGATTCCCTTACCTACTTGGGTATAAAACTAACTGCCAAGTCACTACAATTATATCTTAATTTAAAAGAAAAAAGCACATGCTCAAAGGTATAGGAACTCCACCAAACAGGGTTATTTAAATTACAAAAGTTTATTTCCACATAAAGGCACTACACACATTTAAAATCATTTAAAATTACTCCCAAGAGTAAATAGCTCCAAATATTTTTGTAATTTGTACAGAATACACCTAGTATACAAAACGTTATCTATAATTAACAAAGTTGCTGCACAAATTTCAATTAATGGTACTGCACATGCTGCATATCTATAATCCTGCATAAATTTCAGTAAATGGGACCCTTAGGTTGGCGACCTTAGTGTAAGGAAATTATATCATGTGATTTCAAACACTTTCTTTTACAAAGACCAACATGAATAATTCAGCAATCTCATTCGTTATGTCTGCCAATGAAGTATATCGGTGCGTTTGTGTGCCCCTAATATTAGACCTCCAGAGATGCCCATACACAAAGCAATGTCAAAATAGATCTTGGAGACCCATGTGAGGGCTCAATTGTCAAAATAGGAGAAAGTTGTATACTTAACCCTAACCTAACTTGGGTCTCCAAGATCTATTTTGACATTGCTTTGTGTATGGGCATCTCTGGAGGTCTAATATTAGGGGCACACAAACGCACCGATATACTTCATTGGCAGACATAACGAATGAGATTGCTGAATTATTCATGTTGGTCTTTGTAAAAGAAAGTGTTTGAAATCACATGATATAATTTCCTTACACTAAGGTCGCCAACCTAAGGGTCCCATTTACTGAAATTTATGCAGGATTATAGATATGCAGCATGTGCAGTACCATTAATTGAAATTTGTGCAGCAACTTTGTTAATTATAGATAACGTTTTGTATACTAGGTGTATTCTGTACAAATTACAAAAATATTTGGAGCTATTTACTCTTGGGAGTAATTTTAAATGATTTTAAATGTGTGTAGTGCCTTTATGTGGAAATAAACTTTTGTAATTTAAATAACCCTGTTTGGTGGAGTTCCTATACCTTTGAGCATGTGCTTTTTTCTTTTAAATTAAGATATGTACTATACATGCTTGGTGGTGAACCCACACTATTTATTATATTATCATTAGATGGTGCCCACTTAAAAAACTGTGACTACAATTATATGACGCCAATTACAAGATAGCCCTGAACAAGGCGGAGCTTGACTTGGAGAGATGGAACAAATTACACCTATCATGGCTGGGAAGAATTAATACTATCAAAATGGATCTACTTCCGCGCCTTCTTTACTTCTTCCAGACCATCCCTTTGTTCCTCCCAGCATCTTTTTTCTCTAGACTCAAGACAGCAATAACCAGATTTATCTGGTCGGGTAAACGTCCACGTCTGGCATACCATATCCTGAGCAGAACTAAACAAACCGGGGGGCTGAGTCTTCCAGACTTCTCACTTTACAATTACGCATCTCTCGGAACATGTATTCTAGACCTATTCCATCACAAACTCAGTAAAAAATGGGTGGATTTAGAGATAAAGCTCTCAAAGCATAATCCGATAGCACAAATTTGGAGGGAGAGATAGTTGAATGCTCAGCGAAATGATCTACCCTTTATTACAAGAAACCTAATTCTTTTTATTAAATATGGTAATCAAAAGCTTAATATTTCTTCCATACCAGGCCCCTTAACCCCAATCTCCGATAATTCGGACTTTCCAGCGGGTTTAGACAAAGCCTATTTTCTACATAAATACAAAGATAACTACCCAATAGTCTATGATTACTTAGATCAGGCCTCAATAAAGCCCCTGCGGGCGCTCTTCACTGAAACTGAACCCCCGCCAGGTTCATGGTTTTTTCATGAACAAATTAAAAGTTATCTTACTAAGTTGTCTGACCGGACTGACATCTTTAGACGGCTTACCCCCTTCGAGTCTGTGTGCCTGGGTGGGGGTCCTCTGACTCGTACGGTATCACTACTATACAAAATGTTTCAAGAGCACCAAATAACTTCACTTGATTCCCCAATGTTTTTTTCGAGGTGGGAAAGTGAAATGGGCAAACCACTGACATCAGAGGATCGTTGTAAAAGTCTTCTCTTCACCCACAGATCTTCATTATGTTTACATTATCAAGAAAGAGGTTATAAACTTTTGTCTAGGTGGTACAGACGTTCATCCAGTATCCATATTATGTTTCCCACTACCCCAGATACTTGCTGGAGGTGCTGGAGGGATAAAGGGACATATTCACACATCTGGTGGTCCTGTCCACCTATATATAATTTTTGGATGAGCATCTTTGAACTTCACAATAAACTATCCCTCCATGAAATGCATCCTACAATGGAATTGGCCTTACTATCTATATGTGATCTATCTATAGCCAAATTCAAGAGAGGTCTACTAAGACACTTCTTAACAGCCGCACGCAATTTAATCCCACGCTATAATCTAGGTTACTTCTAGATTTCTTTTGGTTGAAAAGTGCTATAGAGAACCTAGACACCATCACTCCCAATTGATAAATAAATAATATTTAAAAGTTCGATGAAAGCAGAACAACGGGAGTTCAAGACATGTAATATCTGTAAACTTCTACTGTGAAAACTAATACATTTATAATGTAGCCAAAAGTAGTTTTCCCACAAGATTGAAATCATAACAATCAGTCTACATTACCTTGACTCTCTTATAAAGAGACAGTTACAATTGTATTTTCATATTGTTAGAGAGACAAATGTTGCTTATACAGAAAGCTATTTAATCATTGTGATTATCTCACATTTTTGACTGTGTTTGTGAATGCAAATTGCTACTTTGACTTCCATGTATCTTTATTTGCAACTTAATAAACTTTATTTACACAAAATAGTGTCAAAAACATGTGTCCTTACAAAAAAAAATGTGATTTTTGAAAGACATGGATTTTACAGCCAGGAAAATCCTGGAAAACTCAGTGTGAACAGACCCTCAGGCAGCTTCATCTCATTTTATAGATAATTTGATAAATATACAATCTACAAATCATTTTATTTAACCCCTTCCAAACTGGGCGATTTTCCATTTTTGCCCTTTTTTTCCCTGTTTTTCATCTACCATAGCTTTTTTTTTTACCCGTCATCATAGCCATATCATATAAAGGCTTATTTTTTTGCAGGACAAATTGTAGTTTGGAATGACCTCATTTATTTTAGCATATGATTTACTTGAAAAAAAAAAAAAAGTGTAATAAATAAAATTGCAAATAAACCCCCACAAAAATGCAGTTCCGCCATTCTTTTTTGGGTTTTGTTGTAAAGTTAAAAAACAAAAACAGAAATTTGTTTAAAAAAAATGGTTTCTTATGATCTCTTTTAATTCATTTTTTTTGGCTAAGTCGCAGTGACCCCCCCAAAACCCCCGTAATTCTGGCATTTCTATTCTTGTTTCTGCAGCGCCCCAGAGTCCTGGTCGTTGCAGTAATGTCGTTCTTCCACCAGGGGGAGTGATGTTACGTCTGATGGCAATAAAGGAGATCTTCCTACCAGGTATCACAAACCGTACACCACACGTTACACTCCAGTCCACCAGGGGGAGCCTTGCTCCTATCTACTAGGGCACTCCTCACAGAAGGGTAAAACTGGTGGGCTGGATAGGAAGTTAGTCAGAAGCTGACTGGGCTTCAACCGGGCAGCAGCCTAAGAGTGAGAGGCTGGCTGGGCTTCGCCCAGGTAACATCGAGTCAGTTCCTGTCAGGCAGACAGAAGGGAAGGAAGAACATCAGAGCTGCAGACAGAGAGGTCCCTTACAGGGGTGGGATCCTGTCAGAGGCCTAGATAGAAGGTCACGGAGCTGCGCCTGCCCCACGTGCGGCAGCATCCTAAAGAAGGACACGAAGAGAATTGTATTGTAGCGGGTGAGAAACGAAGTCATAGCACAAGGAGATAACACCAGAAGGAGTTCTGCCCTGTAAAAGGCTGCCTCCTTCTGAGGCGCAGAAGCCGGTAGCCAGAACACCGAGGGAGTAATAGTCTCTATGCTTTACTTCAGAGACTGGCAGGACAGTTAATTCCACGTTGGCTGCCTGACCATATACCCAGGAGGCACTGTGGCAACTTGTGGGGGCCGGGGCGTCTCTAGGGTCCCTGTAAAAAGCCTCAGGCCATCAGTCATACAGGTTTGTCCTATCCATACCATCTGGGGGACAGAGAGGAAGACATAACATCTAGAACATCTACAACAGTTGTGAGGACCTTACCGAGAAGCTCAGCAGGGAGGTACTACAACACACAGGCGCTAGAGGAAGGCTACTGATTTCCACCTGGATAAGGGGACTCTGGATTTGCCTTCGGACCGGCCGGACTCTGCCTACCCTGTGGTCCGTACCCTGGACTGTGGATGCTGAAGTCTTCAGTAAAGGTAAAGAGACTGCAACCTTGTGTCCTCGTTATTCACTGCGCCTTACATCATCCGCCATCCTGGGGGCACACTTCACCTGTGGGAAGGTGTACCATCTTGCTGCCATAACATCACCCCAGCGGACCCCTAAGCAGCGTCGGTCACCCTGACCGAATACCACAGGTGGCGTCACGAACTACCCCTTTAAAGACCTTTCCCAAAACCATAAAAACTCTTTTCTTTATTGGACGTCTCTCAAAGGGCCACAGAACGGGTCGGGCCACCGTGACATCCCCTGAACTGAAGGACCCGGTGCCGAGTACCCCATTGCCCTTGCGTGGGAGCGCTCCATTTCTCTTTGTACATTACGGACTAATTAATTTTCTATATTAATGGATCAGACTTTTACAGGTGCAGCAATAGGAAATATATTTATTTATTTATTTTTAATAAGGAACAGAGAGTGATCCGAATTGTTTTTGTTTTTTCCATCTTTTTTCCATCATCTTTATTTTTTAGTCCCCTTTGGGGACTTGAAATTGCAATTGCCTTATCACTTGTTCTTTATATTAGAATACTGTAATATTGCAGAATATTGTGAATATTGTAGGCTCCTAGAAGCTTAACTACGGGCTGGTCTTTACAGAAGTACTGTTATGGCATGCATGGTGGCCCACAGAAGACCCCTGGCTGCCATAGCAAGCTATTGCTCCTTGCGATCATGGGCAGATGGAGGCCTAGAATAGTATGACCGTTAGACAACTCACTAAATGCCGCTGTTAAAGATCAACAGTGGCATTTAAAGGGTTAACAGCAGCGATCGGAGCATAGCTCCACTCGCTCCTGATAGAGGCCGGCACCGGCTGAAAATCATAGCCAGAATAAGTTCCTGAGCCCGCCTCATACACAAGGACTGAAATTGCATGTACCTGTACAGTATGTCTAGTGGGGTGAAGGGGTTAATACTATGCTGTCTTAGCCCTAAAAAAATAACTGTAAAGTGCCAGCGACTAGGTGTCTTCCTTCTGACTATCTTATCCACGTTCCCTTCAACTGTAATACTTCTCTAACAGTGAACACGACACAGTTTACAGGAAACAGAGAAGGGTGTTTGCTTCTCTGCTGTCATTGGGCAATGGCAAGAGCAGTGCATGCTGGGAAGTGAGGGTAGAAATGTTCCAGCACCTCTAGTGCTGGCAGAATGCTAATGAAGAAGAACCTCCCATTGAAAAAGAGCAGATGGCAAGTTTAATGGCATAAGAACCGAGACAGTTCCTGGACATATTAGACTGGTATGTGAGCCAAAAGTGTCTTACAGTTGTGGAGTTTGAGGGCAGCAGGACCCTGCTTTTTGTGTGAAAAGACAAAAAGTATGCTTTAACAAGAAAAATACCGATAAAATCTGTAGTGAAAACATATGACCATAATTGCATCTAATAACCGTTCACTCTTGTCGCAGTATATGGATTCATTCATTACTCATACAGACCTTTCTGTTCTCCACATGAAATAGAATTCATGTAAATTTTCTTCATTTTACTTGTGGTGAAATACAATAAACCACATGGTGCAAATCAATGGATGGAAGTTTTACGGAACAATATCTGTAGTGGCTATTCGATGAGTGTGAAGGAGCCACCACCAGTGAGCCAGGAGGTGGACTCTGCGCTCCTGGGAGCAGTGCCGCAGCACAGTGGTCGCCAACTGACTGTAGAGCTGACTACATGCTGATTTCCATTTTTTTTCAGCTAATAACAAACATAGTAAGCTACTCGAAGCTCAAAATTAGCTTCCAATTAATGTCCAATATTATATACATGAAAGAATCAAACAAGATTCTATATACGATTCCAAAAACCCCCAACACAGGATGTTTTCACCTTATTCATGGCATATTTTTTGTCCTCGTAACACAGTGACAGTACCTTAAAGTCACACTTTTTTTTTTTTTACCTTGAAAAAGGCTCCAGTCCGGTGCCAAAACACGTTAGTGGGTAATTAAAACCTTTATCTTATACTATTGAGGATTCTTCATTTCCACAACAGTAACCCAGGTACTGTGATATCTTTACCAAAACAAAATATTTTCTTAAAGAAGAACTCCCATCAAAGCTTTTATCCTCTTCATGCATTGCAGTCATCATATCATATAGAACTGTGTACTTACAATTGCTCATTTTGCCTTTCTACACTGTAAATTGTTCTTTTTTCTCTCTGGTCTATGTAGACACAGACACAGGAAGTCTCTTTCCCTGCAAAAATCAATCCCCTTTTCAACTCCTGACCCAGCTGCTTCAACCCTAACCCTACCAGGGACTTTTGCAATGACTCATGAGTCATGCAGGGAAAATTGACCTCCTGTTTCTACATAGAGCTTAGGGTACCGTCACACAGTGCCATTTTCATCGCTACGACGGCACGATTCGTGACGTTCTAGCGATATCGTTACGATATCGTAGTGTCTGACACGCTACTGCGATCCGGAACCCCGCTGAGAATCGTACGTCGTAGCAGATCGTTTGAAACTTTCTTTCGTCGTCTAGTGTCCCGCTGTGGCGGCATGATTGCATCGTGTGACACAGGTTGTATACGATGTGCGCACAGTAACCAACGGCTTCTACATCGCAAATACATCATGAAATTATCGCTCCAGCGCCGTGTATTGCAACGTGTGACCGCAGTCTACGACGCTGGAGCGATAATCATACGACGCTGCAACGTCACGAATCGTGCCGTCGTAGCGATGAAAATGGCACTGTGTGACGGTACCCTTAGAAGGAGTCAGATAGTCCATTTTTAACCATGTGATGTCATAGACCTAATTGAAAAGATAAGAATTAGCTGGGTAGAAAGGCAAAATGAGCAATTATAAGTACACAGTGTTGCATCATATGATGATTCCAATATATTAAGAAGATAATATTTTGATGGGAGAGGGAGGAGTAATGCATCTTTAACACCCTCCCCACATCTATCATCAAAGGTAGTTCTAGGGAAAAAAAATCCTCAAAAATGTAAATATTGCTATTGTGGCAGGACTGGATTTAGGAGGTGGCAAACTGTACAACATATTAGGGCGAATATTTTCATAAGGCCTCCAAAGAGCAGAAGCACCCGCCTGGTCCTTGAGGATATCAGTGGTGTTCCCACTTCACCTATCACTAGGGTCCTCCCGTTACTAATTTCCTATCACGAGGTGACTGTAGCACACACATGCTGGCCATGGAATATTACCATACTATTGCTGAAATGTCATCACTGTGGTCAACGAATCTATTTGATCTTCCAGTTCTAAAAACCCATGAAAGAAAACGTTCTTAAACAATATCCATAGTTTCAAGATGGCAAAAAGATCGGAAAAGGAAACTCCCCAAGAAAGGTTCCCATCTTCCCAAAAAGTTGTTGCGGTGACTCCACCACTAGCGTTTCTTGCTCTATACTGTCAAGTATAGAGGGGGGGGGGGGGGGGCAACATCAAAACCTCCCTAATTATTAATCTTGGGAACGTAGACTGAATGTTAACATAAATGACATACAACTGAACATGTGCACAGCAAAGTCGTTTTGACATTGCTGTGCATTATGTTCATTTTATGGGGCACTTTTTCAGGGGGAGCCATTAGTGAACCAGCTGGCTGTTGTAATATAATTGACAGTTAAGCATCGGTGAATCTTTCTGTGATCAAATATGTACAGTACAGACCAAAAGTTTGGACACACCTTCTCATTTAAAGATTTTCCTGTATTTTCATGACTATGAAAATTGTACATTCACACTGAAGGCATCAAAACTATGAATTAACACATGTGGAATTATATACTTAACAAAAAAGTGTGAAACAACTGAAATTATGTCTTATATTCTAGGTTCTTCAAAGTAGCCACCTTTTGCTTTGATGACTGCTTTGCACACTCACGGCTAGTGTGGAGCGATACCGTCCGATACTTGAAAGTATCGGTATCGGATAGTATCGGCCGATACCCGAAAAGTATCGGATATCACCGATACCGATACCCGATACCAATACAAGTCAATGGGACACCAAGTATCGGAAGGTATCCTGTATGGTTCCCAGGGTCTGAAGGAGAGGAAACTCTCCTTCAGGCCCTGGGATCGATATTAATGTGTAAAATAAAGAATAAAAATAAAAAATATTGATATACTCACCTCTCCGACGCAGCCTGGACCTTACCGATGTAACCGGCAGCTTCCGTTCCTAAGAATGAGCGCTTGAAAGACCTTAGATGACTGTCATGATCTCAATGGCAAGAGATCATAGCATCAGCATATATAGGAACTAGCTCTTGGAAGATGGAAACTGAGCTGACCATGAACTAAACCTAACGCACAACTAGCAGTGGCCGGGTAGCATGCCTACGTTGATTCTAGATGCCCAGCACCAGCCGGAGGACTAAATAAAACTAGCAGAGGAAAATATTAGTCCTAGCTCACCTCTAGAGAAATACCCCGAAAGGAGACAGAGGCCCCCCACATGTATTGGCGGTGAATCAAGATGAAATAACAAACGTAGTATGAAAATAGGTTTAGCAAATTTGAGGTCCACTTACTACATAGCAGAAGACAGGAAGGACACTTTCATGGTCAGCTAAAAACCCTATCAAAACACCATCCAGAAATTACTTTAAAACTCTGGCATTAACTCATAACACCAGAGTGGCAATTCCTGTTCACAAGAGCTTTCCAGACACAGTAACGAAACTACAGCTGTGAACTGGAACAAAAATGCAAAAACAAACATGGACAAGAGTCCAACTTATCTAGTAGTTGTCTAGGAGCAGGAACAAGCACAGAGAAGCTTCTGATAACATTGTTGACCGGCAAGCAACTAACAGAGCAGCAAGGTTATATAGCGACTCCCACATCTTGATGGGAACAGGTGAACAGAGAAGATGAAGACACCAGTTCAATTCCACCAGTAGCCACCGGGGGAGCCCAGAATCCAAATTCACAACAGTACCCCCCCCTCAAGGAGGGGGCACCGAACCCTCACCAGAACCACCAGGGCGATCAGGATGGGCCCTATGAAAGGCACGAACCAGATCAGAGGCATGAACATCAGATGCATTCACCCAAGAATTATCCTCCTGGCCGTATCCCTTCCACTTGACCAGATACTGGAGTCTCCGTCTGGAAACACGAGAGTCTAAGATTTTCTCCACAACGTACTCCAACTCACCCTCAACCAACACCGGAGCAGGAGGCTCAACGGAAGGCACAACCGGTACCTCATACCTGCGCAATAATGACCGATGAAAAACGTTATGAATAGAAAAGGATGCAGGGAGGTCCAAACGGAAGGAAACAGGGTTAAGAATCTCCAATATCTTATACGGGCCGATGAACCGAGGCTTAAACTTAGGAGAAGAGACCCTCATAGGGACAAAACGAGAAGACAACCACACCAAGTCCCCAACACGAAGACGAGGACCGACACGACGACGGCGGTTAGCAAAAAGCTGAGTCTTCTCCTGGGACAACCTCAAATTGTCCACCACCTGCCCCCAGATCTGATGCAATCTCTCCACCACAGCATCCACTCCAGGACAATCCGAAGATTCCACCTGACCAGAGGAAAATCGAGGATGAAACCCCGAATTACAGAAAAACGGGGACACCAAAGTGGCAGAGCTGGCCCGATTATTGAGAGCGAACTCCGCCAATGGCAAAAAAGCAACCCAATCATCCTGGTCAGCAGACACAAAACACCTCAGATATGTCTCCAGGGTCTGATTAATCCGCTCAGTCTGGCCATTCGTCTGAGGATGGAAAGCGGACGAAAAAGATAAATCTATGCCCATCCTAGCACAGAATGCCCGCCAAAATCTAGACACGAATTGGGTCCCTCTGTCAGAAACGATATTCTCAGGAATACCATGCAAACGAACAACATTTTGAAAAAACAGAGGAACCAACTCGGAAGAAGAAGGCAACTTGGGCAGAGGAACCAAATGGACCATCTTAGAGAAACGGTCACACACCACCCAGATGACAGACATCTTCTGAGAAACAGGCAGATCTGAAATAAAATCCATCGAGATGTGCGTCCAAGGCCTCTTAGGAATAGGCAAGGGCAACAACAATCCACTAGCCCGAGAACAACAAGGCTTGGCCCGAGCACAAACGTCACAAGACTGCACAAAGCCTCGCACATCTCGTGACAGGGAAGGCCACCAGAAGGACCTTGCCACCAAATCCCTGGTACCAAAAATGCCAGGATGACCTGCCAACGCAGAAGAATGAACCTCAGAGATGACTCTACTGGTCCAATCATCAGGAACAAACAGTTTATCAGGTGGGCAACGATCAGGTCTATCCGCCTGAAACTCCTGCAAGGCCCGCCGCAGGTCTGGAGAAACGGCTGACAATACCACTCCATCCTTAAGGATACCTGTGGGCTCAGAGTTACCAGGCGAGTCAGGCTCAAAACTCCTAGAAAGGGCATCCGCCTTAACATTCTTAGAACCCGGTAGGTATGACACCACAAAATTAAACCGAGAGAAAAATAATGACCAGCGCGCCTGTCTAGGATTCAGGCGCCTGGCGGTCTCAAGATAAACCAAATTTTTGTGGTCAGTCAATACCACCACCTGATGTCTGGCCCCCTCAAGCCAATGGCGCCACTCCTCAAAAGCCCACTTCATGGCCAAAAGCTCCCGATTCCCAACATCATAATTCCGCTCAGCGGGCGAAAATTTACGGGAAAAGAAGGCACAAGGCCTCATAACGGAGCAGTCAGAACTTTTCTGCGACAACACTGCCCCAGCTCCGATCTCAGAAGCGTCGACCTCAACCTGAAAAGGTAGAGCAACATCAGGCTGACGCAACACAGGGGCAGAGGAAAAACGGCGCTTAAGCTCCCGAAAGGCCTCCACAGCATCAGGGGACCAATCAGCAACATCAGCACCCTTCTTAGTCAAATCGGTCAATGGCTTAGCAATATCCGAAAAACCAGCAATAAATCGACGATAAAAGTTAGCAAAGCCCAAAAATTTCTGAAGACTCTTAAGAGAAGAGGGCTGCGTCCAATCACAAATAGCTTGAACCTTGACAGGATCCATTTCAATGGAAGAGGGGGAAAAAATATATCCCAAAAAGGAAATCCTCTGTACCCCAAAAACACACTTAGAACCCTTCACACACAAAGAATTAGACCGCAAAACCTGAAAAACCCTCCTGACTTGCTGGACATGAGAGTCCCAGTCATCCGAAAAAATCAGAATATCATCCAGATACACAATCATAAATTTATCCAAATAATCGCGAAAAATATCATGCATAAAGGACTGGAAAACTGACGGAGCATTTGAAAGACCAAAAGGCATCACTAAATACTCAAAGTGGCCCTCGGGCGTATTAAATGCGGTTTTCCACTCATCCCCCTGCCTGATTCGCACCAAATTATACGCCCCACGAAGGTCAATCTTAGAGAACCACTTGGCCCCCTTTATGCGAGCAAACAAATCAGTCAGCAACGGCAATGGGTATTGATATTTAACAGTGATTTTATTCAAAAGCCGATAATCAATACATGGTCTCAAAGAGCCGTCTTTTTTTGACACAAAGAAAAAACCGGCTCCTAAGGGAGATGACGATGGACGAATATGTCCCTTTTCCAAGGACTCCTTTATATATTCACGCATAGCAGCATGTTCAGGCACAGACAGATTAAATAAACGACCCTTTGGGTATTTACTACCCGGGATTAAATCTATGGCACAATCGCACTCTCGGTGCGGAGGTAACGAACCAAGCTTGGATTCTTCAAAGACGTCACGATAGTCAGACAGGAACTCAGGAATTTCAGAGGGAATAGATGATGAAATGGAAACCACAGGTACATCCCCATGAGCCCCCTTACATCCCCAGCTCAACACAGACATAGCTTTCCAGTCGAGGACTGGGTTGTGAGATTGCAGCCAAGGCAATCCTAGCACCAAATCATCATGTAGATTATACAGCACCAGAAAGCGAATAATCTCCTGGTGATCCGGATTAATACGCATAGTTACTTGTGTCCAGTATTGTGGTTTATTATTAGCCAATGGGGTGGAGTCAATCCCCTTCAGAGGAATAGGAGTCTCCAAAGGCTCTAAATCATACCCACAGCGTTTGGCAAAGGACCAATCCATAAGACTCAAAGCGGCGCCAGAGTCGACATAGGCGTCCGTGGTAATGGATGACAAAGAGCAAATCAGGGTCACAGATAGAATAAACTTAGACGGTAAGGTGCAAATGGAAACAGATTTACCAAGCTTTTTAGTGCGCTTAGAGCATGCTGATATAACATGAGTAGAATCACCACAATAGAAACACAACCCATTTTTCCGTCTAAAATTCTGCCGCTCGCTTCGGGACAGAATTCTATCACACTGCATACTCTCTGGCGATTTCTCAGTGGACACCGCCAGATGGTGCACTGGTTTGCGCTCCCGCAAACGCCTATCGATCTGAATAGCCATTGTCATGGACTCATTCAGACCCGCAGGCACAGGGAACCCCACCATAACATCCTTAATGGCATCAGAGAGACCCTCTCTGAAAGTCGCCGCCAGGGCGCACTCATTCCACTGAGTAAGCACAGACCATTTACGGAATCTTTGGCAGTAAATTTCCGCTTCATCTTGCCCCTGAGATAGGGACATCAAAGTTTTTTCTGCCTGAAGCTCCAAATGAGGTTCGTCATAAAGCAACCCCAAGGCCAGAAAAAACGCATCCACATTGAGCAACGCAGGATCCCCTGGTGTCAATGAAAAAGCCCAGTCTTGAGGGTCGCCCCGGAGCAAGGAAATCACAATCCTGACCTGCTGTGCAGGATCTCCGGCAGAGCGAGATTTCAGGGACAAAAATAATTTGCAATTATTTCGAAAATTCTGAAACCCAGATCTATTCCCCGAGAAAAATTCCGGCAAAGGAATTCTCGGCTCAGATACAGGTGCATGACAAACAAAATCTTGCAAATTTTGTACCTTCGTGGCGAGATTATTCAAACCTGCAGTTACACTCTGAAGATCCATTGCAAACAGGTGAACACAGAGCCATTCAAAGGAGAGAAAAAAAAAAAAAAAAAAATTTCAGCAGACTACTTATTTCTCTCCTTTCTCAGCCAAGGATTTTAACCCTTTAGTGGGCCGGTCAAACTGTCATGATCTCAATGGCAAGAGATCATAGCATCAGCATATATAGGAACTAGCTCTTGGAAGATGGAAACTGAGCTGACCATGAACTAAACCTAACGCACAACTAGCAGTGGCCGGGTAGCATGCCTACGTTGATTCTAGATGCCCAGCACCAGCCGGAGGACTAAATAAAACTAGCAGAGGAAAATATTAGTCCTAGCTCACCTCTAGAGAAATACCCCGAAAGGAGACAGAGGCCCCCCACATGTATTGGCGGTGAATCAAGATGAAATAACAAACGTAGTATGAAAATAGGTTTAGCAAATTTGAGGTCCACTTACTACATAGCAGAAGACAGGAAGGACACTTTCATGGTCAGCTAAAAACCCTATCAAAACACCATCCAGAAATTACTTTAAAACTCTGGCATTAACTCATAACACCAGAGTGGCAATTCCTGTTCACAAGAGCTTTCCAGACACAGTAACGAAACTACAGCTGTGAACTGGAACAAAAATGCAAAAACAAACATGGACAAGAGTCCAACTTATCTAGTAGTTGTCTAGGAGCAGGAACAAGCACAGAGAAGCTTCTGATAACATTGTTGACCGGCAAGCAACTAACAGAGCAGCAAGGTTATATAGCGACTCCCACATCTTGATGGGAACAGGTGAACAGAGAAGATGAAGACACCAGTTCAATTCCACCAGTAGCCACCGGGGGAGCCCAGAATCCAAATTCACAACAGATGACGTCGCGGCTTGTGATTGGTCGCGTGGCGGTCACGTGACCGCTCACGCGACCAATCACAAGCCGCGACGTCATCTAAGGTCTTTCAAGCGCTCATTCTTAGGAACGGAAGCTGCCGGTTACATCGGTAAGGTCCAGGCTGCGTCGGAGAGGTGAGTATATCAATATTTTTTATTTTTATTCTTTATTTTACACATTAATATCGATCCCGATACCGATTCCCGATATCACAAAAGTATCGGATCTCGGTATCGGAATTCCGATACCGCAAATATCGGCCGATACCCGATACTTGCGGTATCGGAATGCTCAACACTACTCATGGCATTCTCTTGATGAGCTTCAAGAGGTAGTCACCGGGAATGGTTTTCACTTCACAGGTGTGCCCTGTCAGGTTTAATAAGTGGGATTTCTTGCTTTATAAATGGGGTTGGGACCATCAGTTGTGTTGTGCAGAAGTCTGGTGGATACACAGCTGATAGTCCTACTGAATAGACTGTTAGAATTTGCATTATGGCAAGAAAAAAGCAGCTAAGTAAAGAAAAATGAGTGGCCATCATTACTTTAAGAAATGAAGGTCAGCCAGTCAGAAAAATTGGGAAAACTTTCAAAGTGTCCCCAAGTGCAGTGGCAAAAACCATCAAGCGCTACAAAGAAACTGGCTCACATGAGGACCACCTCAGGAAAGGAAGACCAAGAGTCACCTCTGCTTCTGAGGATAAGTTTATCCGAGTCACCAGCCTCAGAAATCGCAGGTTAACAGCAGCTCAGATTAGAGACCAGGTCAATGCCACACAGAGTTCTAGCAGCAGACACATCTCTACAACAACTGTTAAGAGGAGACTTTGTGCAGCAGGCCTTCATGGTAAAATAGCTGCTAGGAAACCACTGCTAAGGACAGGCAACAAGCAGAAGAGACTTGTTTGGGCTAAAGAACACAAGAAATGGACATTAGACCAGTGGAAATCTGTGCTTTGGTCTGATGAGTCCACATTTGAGATCTGTGGTTCCAACCACTATGACTTTGTGCAACACAGAAAAGGTGAACGGATGGACTCTACATGCCTGATTGCCACCGTGAAGCATGGAGGAGGAGGTGTGATGGTGTGGGGGTGCTTTGCTGGTGACACTTTTGAGGATTTATTCAAAATTGAAGGCATACTGAACCAGCATGGCTACCACAGCATCTTGCAGCGGCATGCTGTTCCATCCGGTTTGCGTTTAGTTGGACCTTCATTTATTTTACAACAGGACAATGACCCCAAACACACCTCCAGGCTGTGTAAGGGCTATTTGACCAAGAAGGAGAGTGATGGGGTGCTACGCCAGATGACCTGGCCTCCACAGTCACCAGACCTGAACCCAATCGAGATGGTTTGGGGTGAGCTGGGCCGCAGAGTGAAGGCAAAAGGGCCAACAAGTGCTAAGCATCTCTGGGAACGCCTTCAAGATTGTTGGAAGACCATTCCCGGTGACTACCTCTTGAAGCTCATCAAGAGAATGCCAAGAGTGTGCAAAGCAGTCATCAAAGCAAAAGGTGGCTACTTTGAAGAACCTAGAATATAAGACATAATTTCAGTTGTTTCACACTTTTTTGTTAAGTATATAATTCCACCTGTCTCCTCCATACATCTGTGACCTCGTCTCCTGGTACTTACCTGCACGCAACCTCCGATCCTCACAAGATCTCCTTCTCTACTCCCCACTTATCTCCTCTTCCCACAATCGCATACAAGATTTCTCTCGCACATCACCTCTACTCTGGAACTCTCTACCACAACATATTAGTCTCTCACCTACCATCGAAACCTTCAAAAAGAACCTGAAGACCCACCTCTTCCGACAAGCCTACAACCTGCAGTATCCACCGATCGACCAAACAACTGCACGACCAGCTCTACCCTCACCTACTGTATCCTCACCCATCCCTTGTAGATTGTGAGCCCTCGCGGGCAGGGTCCTCTCTCCTTCTGTTGCGACTTATATTGTTCAAGATTATTGTATCTGTTTTTATTATGTATACCCCTCCTCACATGTAAAGTGCCATGGAATAAATGGCACTATAATAATAAATAATAATAATAATAATAATAATGTGTTAATTCATAGTTTTGATGCCTTCAGTGTGAATGTACAATTTTCATAGTCATGAAAATACAGAAAAATCTTTAAATGAGAAGGTGTGTCCAAACTTTTGGTCTGTACTGTACAGGGTGGGCCATTTATATGGATAACACCTAAATAAAATGGGAATGGTTGGTGATATCAACTTCCTGTTTGCGGCACATTAGTATATGGGAGGGGGAAACCTTTTCAAGATGGGTGGTGACCATGGCGGCCATTTTGAAGTTGGACATTTTGGATCAAACTTTATTTTTATATGGATACACCATTTTATTTAGGTGTATCCATATACATGGCCCACCCTGTATTTTATTTCTTATTATGTTACAAGTATTGAGAACAATGAGCAAAGTACAAAGTAAGTGGATTCTGATGCAGCATTGGAAGACCAAAGATGCGAAGAGAGCGGAAAGCGGCATCGGAACGTCTCCACCAACACGTCTGGAAATTGTTTCAGAGATACATTTGGCGCAATGGGTTCAGTGATTAAAACACCGAAATCTGTAAGTCCTTCGTTGTCTGTGGCCAAGGAGAATGAGATGAGTAACCCTGACATTTATACACACTCCGAAGAAGACCATGCAACGTTCATCTCAAGAGGTGCATTTACCACCGAGCTCATCAGATACAATAAATTGTCAGACCTGTTGGTGGAACAATGTCAGATGCCTCTTGCCATTCTCTGAACATCTGCTTGTGATTTTCAATCTTCCAATGTTGGACTCAGACTCCTTATCAGTAAAATAAAGAGAAATATTCATGAAAAATAGAATAAAAATATGATGACCTGATCAGTACTGTATGTCAAATTTTGGCCCACCCTGTAGATCAAAGGGAACATGTTGAGTGATTCGTTTTGCCAAATCACGGCTCCCTTATTGCAAACAGGTATGTTGCACAGTTTAGAAAGAGGATGGTTTAAATGGGAGTTAAAAAAGAGGTGACTGAGAAGACAAATCACCGGCATGGGTCAATGTCAAGTTCTGCCTTCAAAACCCCTTTTTATTGACAGGTGTGTCCCCATACACACATATAGCATTGATGATGAGCCTCATTCTTCCCGTCTTCTGTACTTCTGTATACCTCGTTGCTGTTCCAGTCACGATTCCAGTTCTACGTGCGCTCGTATTGTAAATGGCTTATCAGACCTGTGTTAGGGCTCCGGCAGATAGAGGCCATTTCTCTGTCATCTGAGCTCATCTCAGTGAATACAGCTCTCCACAACTAATTTTAGGGATCACTGAACATTCTGAACTGGATCTAATCAGAAGATACAGAAAACAGAGGCTATACAGCGTGATTGTTCTGTTTTGTTTTTTTTTTACTTTGGTAAGAACAGTAAATCTCCAAAAATGGAGTTTAGTAAAGAATTATGGCGGCTGCAGAAGCCGCTGCAGAGTGAAAAATGCAGTATTCAGATGGGAAAACGATAGGATACAATTAACTTATTATAACATACTCAACTCACTGATCCCCACTGATCTATGTCCTTCTACATAGATGGTCACATGCTGTCTAGCTATGTGACCGCTGTTATCAATCACTGATTGATGGCACATGAAGTTTCTGTACTTTCTCCACCCCTGATCAAGTGTTGTCAAGTCACATGATGACCAAAACTAACTAGTGATTAGTTGCAGGGGTCAAGCGGCTAGAAAACACATGATCGGCTACAGAGGAAGTTCAGAGACTTCATGTGCCATTAACAGTGATTGACTGCAGCAGTCACATGACTATAGACAACATTTGGTCAGCTTTACATAAGTACAGCAATTGGTGGGGGCCGAGGAAGTGTCAAAACCAAAGTGGTGGTGTTACACAGCTGTCCTGAATCTCGGCTATGCTCCCCCCACACCTGTCCGCTGTACTCTGTTATGCTCCACGTTGGCTTTGCAGGTGGTCCGGCATGATGCCATGTGATAGTCTGCCTGGGCCTATGTAAAGTTGACCACCTGGGTCTTGGGATTAAGATTTTACTGCTCCTGAGACCTTTCTGCCTGTGGCAGGCAGTACCTCTGCTACCTGTCTGCGGCCTTCAGGACATCACCTGTCTGCCTGCGGCTTCTTCTCATCTGCCTGCTACAGTGACGCCCATGGTCAGACTTTGGGCTTGCAGTACCCACCTCACCAGGTAAACCTAACAGGTGGGTTGTTAGTGAGGTGTATATTGCTATGTGGCCTGGTGGTGGACTTCTGGTACCTCTTAATACAGCTTCCATGAGATAGCTGTCAATCACTGGAAGGACCGCCCACTGGACTCATATACATAGAAACACCAGGGATTCCAATGAATAAAATACGAGATAGTGTATACTGAATCTTTTCCAACAAACCTATAGGTCATTCTGCTCAGCTTCTCCTTCTACATATCATACTGTCCACGTGTCGGATAAAATTTATA
Source organism: Ranitomeya variabilis (assembly GCF_051348905.1). Taxonomy (NCBI): domain Eukaryota; kingdom Metazoa; phylum Chordata; class Amphibia; order Anura; family Dendrobatidae; genus Ranitomeya; species Ranitomeya variabilis. The sequence goes on from NC_135238.1 coordinate 43,049,312, forward strand.
ACATGACAGGTTCCCTTTGAACATTATGGCATTTTCTGATGACACTTTCTGTTAATCTCAAAATGCAATAGTCCTTGAAAGATGTGAAAAAAGCCCAAAAAGAACGATTCCTGGCATGTAGGATGAATTCACACATCTGTGTTTTGAGTACGGACCAGCTGTGGGTCTCCGGACTCAAGGGGCTCATTCAGACGTCCGTTTTTTACATACAAGTTCTATCCGTGTTTTTTAAGGATAGCACTTGCACCTAGTGTAATCTAAGGAGCTGTTCACACGTCCCCTTTTTTTGAAGACAGAGTTGTCCGCGCTATATCGCAGAGACATGCCTGGTATTGATCCGAGTATCTATGGGCCTGTCAAAAAAAATGGACGTGACTTGAATGCCATTTGAGTGCAGTCCGCTATTCACGGACTACTTTATCGGAGAAGGTTGAGGAACTTTTTTGTTCCTTGTGCAAAAACCGATGAAACTTGGACCAAACTCAGATGAAGATCTGATGAAAATCTAATACAACGTTGGACAAAATAACTGAAAAAACTAGGACAGCTTGTCTCCTGTGTGGAAAAAAAACATAAAAAAACAGATGTCTGGATGAAGCCTATCTCGACCGACAGCCTTCAAATATGTCCATGAGGCTGTCGAGTTAGGCAACCCGCAACCGGTCAATGCATCGCAACCATACTCGGACAGTGGAGCACAGATGTGTGAATCCGGCCTCATACTTATACAGCTGACCTATTGTATTCTTTAATATTGTTGTTTTTCTTGTTGAAAATATTTCAATGAAAACACAGAAATAGCAGTATTGTATTTGATGGCCAAAGGCTTATGGTCACTTTTTGGAAACTATTTTTTGAAGACTTTTCTGTTATTGCCTTATACTATTTCTACACCTTTATTTCTTCTCTATAAATCTAGACAATTAGTATAAAGTACAAACAAGACCTAACCTCAGTTTTACCCGTCCATTAAAGGAACAAGATGTAACTTAATTAGTTCTTGAAAGTCAGGAATAAAAGGAACAAGTACCAATTATACGGATGTAAAAATATCCATTAGCACAGTAAGGAAAAATGTTTTAGCCTTATACCTAAAGGATGTAATTATTAGCATCGCACTCTTTTACTTCAACAGCCAGACTAATAACCCGGGGTTGTTCTATGTTATTTTCTAAGGTTTATTACAAGCCTTGTGATTGCAGAGTATTGAGTTAAGACAATATTTGTAATGCATAATGAACAAAGGTGAACGTAAAGAACTGAAGGGAGACCTTAAATTTGGAAATAAGATACAACCTCCATAATGTAGCTGTCCCCATTTTCTTGTTTGCCAGGCTTAAACCATATTGGAAGACTATTCACCATTATCCTGTGTCCTAATTACCTTCTGGATTGTGAAAAAAGACAGCAAGTCCTGAAGAGAATTGATGACCATCCCACGCAGCTGCAGGGACATCAAAGAGGAAACACAGGCGAAAAACTCTTGAACCTGAATAGTGGAGTCGTTGTCATTCTGCGGGACTAAATGAATCCACTTATCCTTCTCCGATTTAAAGAGTGAAGCGCAACGTGGTATCCATCTGCAACCACCGGAAAAATCAAGAGAAAAATTATAGAAATTAAAATGAAAACAAAGACCCTGACTCATTATTTAGGGGGGAAAGGGGGGTTTAAAGTTACTTTCCTTTGTCTTCTGGAATTAATTGTCGTTTTTTGGCGCAAAGTGTAAAAAATGCGCTTAAACAGTTTTTGCAAATTTTGGAGTCAAAAGTTGTTAACATTGCCGAAAAAGTGTTGGCCGACTCAAAAATACATTCATTTCAAAAGATCAGCAGACAGGCACTGTAGCAAGTATATGCTGCTCGACTCTGCAATGCTGGTTAAAAGAGAAGGCCAGACGTGGTGGTGCTCAACTGTGCACCAATACAATCTTCAAAATTTACAAGAGTAGAAGAAAAAAGGTTTGGCACTCACCACTGGCACAGTAGTTTGTACTTTTTTTTATTCCAAGGTCATATGGAAATACAGAGTGAAGACACGCAGATTGGATTTCAGTTGTTTCGCATCCAATTACGCTTCATCTGATGCTTCATTGATGAAGCATAATTAGACACGAAACAGCTGTAGCCCAGTCTGTGAGTCTTCACTCATTATTCTCATATGACCTTAGAATAAAAAAGCACAAAATAATGAGCCAGTGGTGAGTGCCGCTCATTTTTTTGTTTATTCTCCTAATTACTCAAAAATACATCAGGTGGGTGTGAAGTTGTGTCACATTTTGATGAATTGGGTGAAAACATCTGTAATCACTAAACTCCACCCACAAAGAGGAGGGAAAAAAACAAAAAAAAACTAAGATATGCTAATATAAAATACACTTTAAAAGGAGCAAATAGAATTGGGTACAAACAGAAAAAAAGGCCAGGAAAAAAACAGGCGCAAAGGCCATGATGAATCAGGGTCGCCATGCATAGGACATGATCCAGCTCCACATTCACTATATAGCCGATATTTGGTTCTCACTCAGCCAAGCAAGTCTTGGAGTCTGTGGAAAACATTGAGCTGAACATGGATGACATCTGAGTACAGTCCGATTTCCACAGACTGAAAGAATGGAGAAGATGAAGACATTTTTTTCTCCATCTTCATAGAATCATAGAATGTTAGAGTTAGAAGGGTCCTCAAGGGTCATCGTGTCCAACCCCCTGTCCCTTCTCATCGTGGAAAATTGGCGTACACTGTGATCACACTCTGCTCGGATTTGCATAATTGACAACATTTTCTCAGGTGAGAAGACATACAGTTGCCGCCACCTGCATCTCCATCTTCTCCATTGTGTCAGTCTGTGGAAATTGGACTTGTACTTAGATGTTATCCAAGTGCAGTTCGATGGTTTCCAAAGACAAGCATGGCCGAGTGCAATCTAAGTAGGACATTTGCACGGCCCCATAGAATAACACTGTTATCCATCAAAACGTCAAATAGCACTTGTCCGATTATTACGGTTGCCTAAATGCGGTATATTTGAAATAAAAACAATTCTAAAGGGACTTTTCTCAGAGCTCTGTAAGGTGCCTTTACTTTATTAATCTTTTATAGAAATATATGAATAAATTGGCAACTGGGTGTTACCAGAGGGGGAGTTGTCTCTACACAGTCGAACACAGTACAACAGTGCTGGCAAGCCCAGACTGTGTAGAGTCACGCCAGTTTTAAAAAGGCAATGGTAACACCCAGTTGTCAATTTATTCACACATTTCCAGGAGGAATAACAGAGAAATAGCATAACGCAGAGCTTTTTAAAAATATATATTTGTTATTAGTAGAACAGCCATGTCAGGAGAGCTATCCGGTCCTCCTTAAAGCCCTGCATGTGACTTAGAGATATTACACATATACAAATCTATCTCTAGGGAAACGATAATTATTTGGATCAATGTAAATCGAATTTTATTCCCTGCATTTGTTACTGCGTCAGCTTACATTTGTGCAGTTCCATTAATGCCCATGCTATTAAGCTGGAGATGTGGCACCTACACTATACACTACATGGCTTATAATTACCTGGGATCCAACAAAATAATGCTGCGGAGCGAGTTCCATTCACCGATAGCAACAGGAGCAAAGATCAGGAATAATGAGTGGCCGTGGCAGTTCAGCCGTGTTGGGTGTAATTGCAGGCTAATAACTATCATTAGCGGTATAGGATGTATACACTAACAATGCAGCCCACACTTGGGCACGATGAACCTACTTGTTCCGCAGTGTAGTGCGGCCTTCCAGACAATGCTTTTGAACCAGATCTTCAAACTCAGCAGGAAGCAGCGGTAAGCTCCCACACAGCAATTCTTCTATCCGTACAAATCTCAACTCGCTGAACCTAAAACACAATACATAAAAGACTCAGAGGACTGTTCTGTATTCTGCACGAATGGACTTGATAAGAAAGGTTAGAGGCGAGATCACTAAAATGTCAGAATTGATGACCCAATACAAAAGCTGTAATGTGTCTTCAATCGCTGCGGTGATATATATCCAGCATAACATTTCAGATCCTAACCATAAAGACACAAGGGCACATGCATAGAAATTGGCACTATCCCGACACTGGATGTACATGAATTACGCATGCGCGCTAGATCTGGCATCGGCAAAACCTTTGCATTTTTGCCATGATCTTTGAATCGCATGATAAAACGAAGCTGCTGGTATTCTCAAGTTGTCTCATGAGCAGCTCAGAGCTACGCCGTCTCCTTATTTCTTGAATGACAGATTTGATCCAAGACCTTTGTCCTACTTCTACACATTAAAGAGGTTGTTGACCCCTTAGGCAACAAATCTGCGTGCTATTAGGACTCTCCTGTGCCGGAACGGTGGCCATGTGACCGCAAGTATGCGATTTGCATACATGAGGTCACATGCCCACTAGTCTTGCGTGGCCTTGCTCAGTGTAAGTGTACTGAGCAAGGCAGGACACATCTAGTCGGAATGTGTCTGGAAACATGCAAATTGTCATTTGACTGCCCGCTCCCGATGCCGGTACCAAAGAATACTCATGTTACGCCCGGGAGACCGAGGTACCCAGCACCAGATCAATGAGGTCCGTCTCTTGAGGGGGATGTCACTAGTGGCTTGACCCGGTGCTGTGGCCTCAGGCGATGCACAATGTAAGGGATATCATGAAGGAACAGACACTTACTTGATCAGCAGCAGGTCCTCTCAGCTGTGATGACCCCGATTCTGGATCGATGGCTATTGTCCAAATGAAAGACTGAGGCGCTGAAACGTTTAACCAGTTTACTTCAACAAAAAGGGATTTGCAACCAATACTGTCACCGGAGTCTGTTTAAGAACTCTGAATTACTTTGACCCTGTCTGGATTTCCACCTCTTATTATGCGCAGTTTCTGTATGGCCCTGCTGCTGTTTGTGAACTGGCTGCCGACCCAATCTGTCTCTTCTGTGCTCTGGTTCGACGGAGAACCCGAGTCCTTTTTTTGTCGGCTTACCCCCTCTGGGAGTACTGCTGAACTCTGTGTCTGTTGCTGCGTCTTACCCTGGTGAAGCTGATATCACCTCACTTCCTTCCGGTTGCTGTATTATATATAATGAATATAGCCACGGATCCGGTATCCGTCTCTGCGCCTATTCTGGGTAGGGGTTATTGCTACCCGGTTCGCACAGTGTCCTTTTTCTCTATTCCTCTTTTCCTACTATGGGTATCACGGGCCTATAATCCGTCATAGGGCTGTTAGGAGTTCAGTTATACGACCTCTCACTTTCAGCTCCTCAACCCAACTGCCAGTCCTTTTCTCAGACCAGAATAGATCAAGGGGAGTCTCTGGAGCTCCCCCTTCTGGTCGGAGATGGTAAATACCCCTAGGGGCGCCACACTCACAAGTCGCTTGTCCTCCCCTAGTAAAAGAACTGTCATTTCTATAAAATGGCATGCATACCTTAGGTTCCACACATCTTAGAATAAGAACAAGCTTTACAGGAACCAAACATGGTTTGAAAATACAGTCCTAACTAGTTTGATGACATCCCCGGCCAACGTCTCCCCACCCTATTCCAATTAATTGATAGGTCTCTCTGTAACTGAGCACTTCCGGACACCACCAGAACCAGGAGCGGCTGATCAGAGAGGGTTCCGGGTCTTGTACCCCCACTGATCAGATATTGATGATCTAGTCTAAGGATAGGCCATCAATGTGAAAGACAGAGACATCCACTTGAAGGAACAAAAGTGCCTTAAAGGTGTTGCCCAATACCCTATGTTTTACCCTGAGTAAAATAATACCTCTTATACTCACCTCTGGTACTGGCGCTGGCCCTCCTGGGGATTATGTGACATTGCTATGTCATGCGATCTGTGCCGCCAATTAGCGCTAGCTTCAATCTCCTTTCCTACGTACATAAATGATATTTGGAGAAATTGAGAGGTGTAGCTGGTCTATCACTTGCGCTGGAAGTCTTGAGTAGTCCAAAGGAAGGGAGAGAGAAGCCAGTATTGATTGGTCGCAGGGATTGCATGACTTAATAATGTCACACGAACCCCAGGAGATCCAGCTCCGATACTAGAGGTAAAAATAAGTGTTATTATTTTACTGGGGGGAAACATAGGTTTTTAGAAGCAATTGACCAAGTACTGGACAACCCCTTTAAAGAGACTGTAAAGTTTTTTACAAACAGCTTACAATGGTCTAACGTACCCAAACTCACCCTACTAATCAACTGTTGCTCCTGCTCCAACACTTTTCTAGACCCGTTCTAGTCTCATTTAACCTGGCCCTAGAGACTAGCTGCATCAGTCACGTATTGACAAGCCACGTCATGACTACAGTATGGTAAACAAAGACTAGCGGGAAACCAGAGAAGCATTAAGATCAAGGGATTGGTGAGGCTAGTTTTATTCCTTTTACTTATTTTAGACCACAGTATGGGTGGGGGCTTAGAAAATGATCTAGCCCAGTGACTTTAAAACTCCAGTCCCCACAGCCCCCCTCAGGTCATGTTTTAAGGATTTCCCTTAGTATTGCACAAGTGAGAGAATTCCTGGTGCCTGGATGATACTTCCACCACCTGTTACATTACTAAATAAATCCTGAGAACATGACCTGTTGGGGGTCGCGAGGAATGAAGTTTGGGAAACAATGATCTAGCGGAAGACTCCATAATATTTGAACTCAAGTGGCACTAAGCTGTTTTAAAGTGTCCCAAAACTTCTATGAGGCTTTACTGCAGCTCCATATGCCTATATTTTATATGGAGACACACAGAGGTTTGCCTTGAATCCAGAGGTTTTCCTTGTAGCTTGCTCGATGGGGTCCCATGTTATGAAGTTCAACTTTGTAGATCATACAGCCTTTCTTACAGATTATACAGTATTTCCAGCAGCTTTACAATAAGCTATAACATTACTTACTGAGTAGCCCAAAGTTCTTGCAAAGTCAACATCATAGGGTTGGTGGTGAAAAGGTGATCTTCAATCCAATAATGAGCATCATTGTATGAAGAGTGCCAAGGAACAGGGGCACGAATTACCCGATGAGGAAAAGAACGAGGTATGTTGCCGATCAACAGCCTCTCTCTCTCATCTGGATCCTTTAGGATGTAATCAACTGGGAAATAGAAAAAAAAATCAATATCCTCATCATCAAACAATCAGCAATGGGATTGTGAAATATTAATGTGACAGGCCATGAAAAAATAGTGATTTACCTGTAGAAGAAACAGAGATATAACACTTTTAACTTACTAGGAAATACACATGGCATAACTGAGCCACAGTATATGATACTTAGATTTTGGAAAGATGATACGAATAATGACCTGTAAGCACACTACTATGTTTCTATTTAAACCACGAAGAAAGACCCTTAAAGAAGCACTGCTCCTCTCATCAAATTTTTGCATTCATCATATTAGACAGCACTGTATACTTACAATTGCTCATTTTGCCTTTCTACCCAGATAATTCTTGTATTTTCTCTCCTCTAGCTAGAAACAGGAAGTCTCTTGTCCTTGCATTATCATCCCCCTCTTCAACTCTTGACCCAACTGCCCCCTTCTCCCCCTGCCAAGGACTTTTGCAGTGACTCATGACTTTTGCAGAGAAAATTGACCTCCTGTATTTACGTAGAGCTTAGAGGGATTCAATTTGTCTGTTTTTAATCAAGTGATGTCATAGACCTAATGGAAAAGAGGAGAATTAGCTGGGTAGAAAGACAAAATGAGCAATTGAAAGTACACAGTGCTGTATAATATGATAACTGCAATATATTTAGAGAATACAAATTTTGATGGAAGTGATTCTTTAAAGATGAGAAATGTCATGAAGTGAAAACAGAATAAGATATAGAACACTTCTCAGATATATGATTAAGAAAGGTAAAATATTACCCTTCTGATTTGGTAATTAAATCTATGGCCCTGTAAGAAAAAGAAACTGGAGTTGGCAAAAAAAAAAATTGGGCTCTCCACTGTCTCTCTATTTTGACATGTTTATGAGACTACAAGTTTTCAAGAACACATTGGGAGATCTGTGCTGCAGTCTTTAAGCACTTCATGCTTTTTTTTGCATTACGGAAATGTTTATAAGGGGCATCAGGTCACCAGGTTTTCCCCATAAAAAACTACAGACCGCATTTTTAGCCCTCTTTTACAGCTTTCCGGAATGTTGTCTGTATGTCCCCAATCTGCTCCGCAAGGCCCAAAAAAAGAGCTTTTATTATACCTACAGATGGCGCGGTCCATTCTGACGGGCGTCTCTGGTCTTGATCCCGTGCCTCCTCTCTTCATGTGGTCCTGTCCTCCTTCCCTGCTTCATGTGGATGACGCAGAAGAACAAAGTACTGTAGTACATATGCGCGGGGAAAGGTCAAAGAGCGCCGAAGACCTGTAGGTAAAGCCAGCGCATGAGCACTACAGTACTTTGCTCTGCCCTAGGCATGGCAGAGAGAAGTGAGTCTGTACAGGAGCTCATTGGAGGACACTGTGTGGATGACATTGGACACGTCATCCACATGAAGCAAGGAGGGAGGACAGCGATCCTAAGAAGAGAGAAGACGCCGGTTCAAGACCAGAGACGCCATTTGGACCGGAGTGCGCCATCTGTGGGTATAATAAAAGCTCTTTTTTGTGACTTGCAGAGGGCATTGGGGAAATATATACAGAAAACTACAATGCTTTAACAGTCTTCTAAAAGCTGATGGCCCTACCTGCTGACAGTTTCCTTTTAACTGATATATTTCAACTTGAGTCGCCCCCACAAGCTTTATGAGGGAGATATTTTGCATATAACTCTGGATTTTGCACATCTTCAAGATGGACTGGATGCACAAAGGTGCTCCTAACGTTCCCTGGTCACGATTTAATTTTGATTTTAGGCTCAATATTGTTAGCCTATATTGCTCACTACCGTATGCGTCCTTCCATGCTTCCTTCACATTCTTCCTTTTCTCCTACTATGGGATTATTCAGGTTTGCTACAAGATCACACAAACCCTTATATGACAAGAAGCAATAATAGCTGTCCAGGAATATTGACGCTTTATGGACTCTTGTGTTCCATGTCCGAGCATTCACAATAATACACAAAATCTATGCAGGTTGATCTATACGAGACATAACATGCACGTATAAGAAAGATGCACAGACATATTACAATGCGGTGCATTGCAGCCTCAGGTATTCCACTTCTTCCCATTCACAATGATCCAACATGGACTCCACGATTTCATACTGAAGAGTGGAAACAATTGGGTTTAGCTTTTATTATTATGCAAGGCTGAAAATCTCTTTCCAGCCACATTTGATTAAACCTTATATGCTGTGCTACATATTCTCCTTCTTTATTACAAACCCATTCTCTGCAGGATAATGCACGATTCAGGCTGGAAGGAGAGTACTGTACAAATGCATGGCATCTTTACCTGGTAGGTGAGGGGCTTAGGATTAACAGCTGCTTCTCTAATTCCTTATTGAATATGAAAATGTTATGGGCAGATAAGCACAGACACGCGGTAATCCCTCCAGTCCCAAGAAGCCCAGCGTAACACATTGCACATGGTAATTCTCCTGGAGAAGCGCGTGGTGATCAGCTGCTGGGCGAAACCCTATGGGGCCGATTCATAAAAGTTTTTACTCCAAAAACGTGGTGTAAAAGTTTTGAAAGTTTTGTGACCCTTTAGCATTTTCATGCCAATTTGAATCAGTTCTGCCGAAATAGGCCAATGTTTGCCAATGGCTATGCTAAGGTACTAGAATACTACAATTCTTGTATCTTAGCGCTAAGATTCTGCAACCTCATGGTTCAAGGGGGGTGTTTACATTTATAGGTCCATAGAAAATATCATAAATCGTAAAATATAAGATAGGGCATTCTTGGAATGTTCAGCCAATGGTGTTTTTACCAAAGTGTCTTTTTTGGCATCTTTGCAGTCATCTTTTTACACATGTATGTATAAAATAGTGAGCGGTTTCCAGGAGGAAGCCACCTGAAAGAATGGTCAGGTCACTTTTAACCAACTTGTGGCTTTACAAATGTGAAAAGGTTAAAAAAAAAGCTGAAAAGACTGAACATATCAGCAGTAAGCCGTTCTTACATTGCCATACATATGTTCATTCTTTTTAGCTTTTATTACGCACTTTTTCAAGCAGGTTTCAGAATTAACCCCATAGAAAAAGACTTCATGAGCACATAGCCTAAAAGATGCTCAAATTCCTGAACATATAAACGGCGAGTTGGTTTGTTTATAGAAATTAATAGGAAGATTTGCATGCTCCCCAGATGAAGCTGCTGCGAAACGCTTGTCTGGTGGATGGTTGGTGAGCCTGTGCACTCTTTGCTGCCCTTTTGGGCATTGTTTGGAATCCTTACACAACCAGGGCTGTTGTGAATTCCGTTCTTGGGCTCCATCCTGTGGTTATGAATGGTACTTTTGAGAGTTCTGCCCTTGGGCTCCCTCTGGTGGTTTCGAGTGGAACTGCTGCTCCTTGAGTTTAGCCTTAGCAGCTGCTTTCACTAATCGGCTCCCCTGGCCTTGCTGTCATGATCTCTGCGGGCAGAGATCATAGCAAGCCTATAGAGGGACAAGCTCTCGGAAGATGGAACTATACTGACCATGAACTAAGCCTGCCGCGCAACTAGAAATAGCCAGGTAGCATTTCCTATTTATTGCTAGATGCCCAGCTCTGGCCTAAGACCTAAATAGCTAGCAGAGGGAAATATAAGACCTGGCTCACCTCTAGAGAAATATTCCAAAGAAGACAGTAGTCCCCCACATATAATGACGGTGAGTTCAGATGAAACAACAAACGCAGCAGGAAAATAGTCTTAGCAAATTTGAGGTCCGCTTACTAGATAGCAGAAGACAGATAGTATACTTTCATGGTCAGCAGAAAAACACTAACAAAACACCATCCAGAGATTACCTTAAACTCTGGCATTAACTCATAACGCCAGAGTAGCAATCCCTGATCAACGAGAGCTTTCCAGACACAGTAACAAAACTTCAGCTGTGAACTGGAACAAATAGGCAAAATGAAACATGGACAAAAGTCCAACTTATCTAGTAGTTGTCAGAAGCAGGAACAAGCACTGAGAGGCATCAGATAACATTGTTGACCGGCAAGAAACCACCAGAGAAATGAGCTTAAATAGCGACACCCACTACTGATGGAACCAGGTGAAACAGGAAAGAGGATGACAAGTCCAATTCCACAAGCGGCCACCGGGGGAGCCCAGAATCCAAATTCACAACAGTACCCCCCCCTCAAGGAGGGGGCACCGAACCCTCACCAGATCCACCAGGGCGACCAGGATGAGCCCTATGGAAGGCACGAACAAGATCAGAAGCATGAACATCAGATGCATTGACCCAAGAATTATCCTCCTGGCCGTAACCCTTCCAGTTGACCAGATACTGGAGTCTCCGTCTGGAAACACGAGAGTCCAAAATTTTTTCCACAACGTACTCCAACTCACCCTCAACCAACACCGGAGCAGGAGGCTCAACTGAAGGTACAACAGGTACCTCATACCTGCGCAATAACGACCGATGAAAAACGTTATGAATGGAAAAGGACGCAGGGAGGTCCAAACGGAAAGAAACAGGATTAAGAATCTCCAATATTCTATAAGGGCCGATGAACCGAGGTTTAAACTTAGGAGAAGAGACCCTCATAGGGACAAAACGAGAAGACAACCACACCAAATCTCCAACACAAAGCCGAGAACCAACACGACGATGACGGTTGGCAAAACGCTGAGTCTTCTCCTGGGACAACTTCAAATTGTCCATAACCTGCCCCCAGATGTGATGCAATCTCTCCACCACCGCATCCACTCCAGGACAATCCGAGGATTCCACCTGACCGGAGGAAAATCGAGGGTGAAACCCCGAATTACAGAAAAACGGGGACACCAAGGTGGAAGAGCTGGCCCGATTATTGAGGGCGAACTCTGCCAATGGCAAAAAAGCAACCCAATCATCCTGGTCAGCAGAGACAAAACACCTCAGATATGTCTCCAGGGTCTGATTAGTCCGCTCGGTCTGGCCATTAGTCTGAGGGTGAAAAGCAGATGAAAAAGACAAATCTATGCCCATCCTAGCACAGAATGCCCGCCAAAATCTAGACACAAATTGGGTACCTCTGTCAGAAACAATATTCTCAGGAATACCGTGCAATCGGACAACATTCTGAAAAAACAGAGGAACCAACTCAGAAGAAGAAGGCAACTTGGGCAGAGGAACCAAATGGACCATTTTAGAGAAACGGTCACAGACCACCCAGATGACAGACATCTTCTGGGAAACAGGCAGATCTGAAATAAAATCCATCGAGATGTGTGTCCAAGGCCTCTTAGGAATAGGCAAGGGCAACAGCAGTCCGCTAGCCCGAGAACTACAAGACTTGGCCCGAGCACAAATGTCACATGACTGCACAAAGACTCGCACATCTCGTGACAGGGAAGGCCACCAGAAGGATCTTGCCACCAAATCCCTGGTACCAAAAATTCCGGGATGACCTGCCAATGCAGAAGAATGTACCTCAGAGATGACTCTACTGGTCCAATCATCCGGAACAAACAGTCTATCAGGCGGACAACGATCCGGTCTATCCGCCTGAAACTCTTGCAAGGACCGCCGCAGATCAGGAGAAACGGCCGACAAAATTACTCCCTCCCTAAGGATACCTGTGGGTTCAGCATTACCAGGAGAATCCGGGTCAAAACTCCTAGAAAGGGCATCTGCCTTAACATTCTTAGAACCCGGTAGGTATGACACCACAAAATTAAAGCGAGAAAAAAATAAAGACCAGCGCGCCTGTCTAGGATTCAGGCGCCTGGCAGTCTCAAGATAAATCAAATTTTTGTGGTCAGTCAATACCACCACCTGATGCTTAGCCCCCTCTAGCCAATGGCGCCACTCCTCAAACGCCCACTTCATGGCCAAAAGCTCCCTATTCCCAACATCATAATTCCGCTCTGCGGGCGAAAATTTGCGAGAAAAGAAAGCACAAGGCCTAATGACGGAGCAGTCGGAACCTTTCTGCGACAACACTGCCCCAGCTCCGATCTCCGAAGCGTCAACCTCAACCTGAAAAGGCAGATTCACATCAGGCTGACGTAACACAGGGGCAGAGGCAAAACGGTGCTTAAGCTCCTGAAAGGCCTCTACAGCATGAGGGGACCAATTAGCAACATCAGCGCCATGTCTGGTCAAATCAGTCAGTGGTTTAACGACATCCGAAAAACCAGCAATAAATCGGCGGTAAAAGTTGGCAAAGCCCAAAAATCTCTGAAGACCCTTAAGAGAGGAGGGCTGAGTCCAGTCACAAATAGCTTGCACCTTGACGGGATCCATCTCAATGGAAGAGGGAGAAAAAATATACCCCAAAAAGGAAATTTTCTGGACCCCAAAAACGCACTTAGACCCCTTCACACATAAAGAATTAGACCGCAGAACCTGAAAAACTCTCCTGACCTGCTGGACATGAGAGTCCCAGTCATCAGAAAAAATCAGAATATCATCCAGATATATTATCATAAATTTATCCAGAAAATCGCGGAAAATATCATGCATAAAAGACTGGAAAACTGAAGGGGCATTAGATAGACCAAAAGGCATGACCAAATACTCAAAGTGGCCCTCGGGCGTATTAAATGCGGTCTTCCACTCATCCCCCTGCCTGATCCGCACCAAATTATACGCCCCACGAAGATCAATTTTGGAGAACCACTTAGCACCCTCTATACGAGCAAACAAATCAGTAAGCAATGGCAATGGGTATTGGTACTTAACAGTGATCTTATTCAGAAGCCGATAATCAATACATGGTCTCAAAGAGCCGTCCTTTTTTGAGACAAAGAAAAACCCAGCTCCCAAGGGAGAAGAAGATGGACGAATATGTCCCTTTTCCAAAGACTCCTTTACATATTCCCGCATAGCAGCATGTTCCGGCACAGACAGATTAAACAAACGACCCTTTGGATATTTGCAACCCGGTATCAAATCTATGGCACAATCGCACTCACGGTGCGGAGGTAACGACCCAAGCTTGGGTTCGTCAAAGACGTCTTGATAATCAGAGAGGAACTCAGGGACTTCAGAGGGAATGGACGACGAAATAGAAACCAAAGGTAAGTCCCCATGAATACCCTTACATCCCCAGCTCAACACAGACATTGCTCTCCAGTCCAAGACTGGATTGTGAGACTGCAACCATGGCAATCCCAGTACCAAATCGTCATGTAAATTATACAGCACCAGGAAACGAATAATCTCCTGGTGAACCGGATTGATACGCATGGTTACTTGTGTCCAGTATTGTGGTTTATTATTAGCCAATGGGGTGGAGTCAATCCCCTTCAGAGGAATAAGAGTCTCCAAAGGCTCTAAATCAAAACCACAACGATTGGCAAAGGACCAATCCATAAGACTCAGAGCGGCGCCAGAGTCAACATAGGCGTCCGTGGCAATGGATGACAAAGAGCAAATCAGGGTTACAGACAAAATAAACTTAGACTGAATGGTGCCAATGGAAACAGACTTATCAAGCTTCTTTGTACGCCTAGAGCATGCTGATATAACATGAGTAGAATCCCCACAATAGAAGCACAATCCATTCTTCCGTCTAAAATTCTGTCGCTCGCTCCTGGACAGAATTCTATCACACTGCATACTTTCTGGCGTCTTTTCCATAGACACCGCCAGATGGTGCACCGGTTTGCGCTCCCGCAGACGCCTATCAATCTGAATAGCCATTGTCATGGACTCATTCAGACCTGCAGGCACAGGGAACCCCACCATAACATCCTTAACGGCATCAGAGAGACCTTCTCTGAAAGTTGCCGCCAAGGCGCACTCATTCCACTGAGTAAGCACAGACCATTTACGGAATTTTTGGCAGTAAACCTCAGCTTCGTCTTGCCCCTGAGATAGTGCCATCAAAGTTTTTTCTGCCTGAAGTTCCAAATGAGGTTCCTCATAAAGCAAGCCCAAGGCCAGAAAAAACGCATCCACATCGCGCAACGCAGGATCCCCTGCTGGCAATGAGAAGGCCCAATCTTGAGGGTCACCCCTGAGCAAGGAAATCACAATCCTAACCTGCTGAGCAGGGTCTCCAGCTGAACGAGACTTCAGGGACAAATAAAGCTTACAATTATTTCGGAAATTCTGGAAGCTAGCTCTATTCCCTGTGAAGAACTCCGGCAAAGGAATTCTCGGCTCAGATACTGGAGCATGTACCACAAAATCTTGTAAATTTTGTACTTTCGTGATGAGATTATTCAAACCCGCAGTTACACTCTGAAGATCCATTATCGTCAGGTGCACACAGAGCAATACAGAGATTAGGAGGAGAGAGAGAAAAAAGACTGCAGCAAGGCAAACTGGAGGAAAAAAAAAAAAAAAAAATTCCAGCAGACTTCTAATAACTCTCCTTTCTCAACCTGGGTCTTTAACACTTTATTGGCCGGTCAAACTGTCATGATCTCTGCGGGCAGAGATCATAGCAAGCCTATAGAGGGACAAGCTCTCGGAAGATGGAACTATACTGACCATGAACTAAGCCTGCCGCGCAACTAGAAATAGCCAGGTAGCATTTCCTATTTATTGCTAGATGCCCAGCTCTGGCCTAAGACCTAAATAGCTAGCAGAGGGAAATATAAGACCTGGCTCACCTCTAGAGAAATATTCCAAAGAAGACAGTAGTCCCCCACATATAATGACGGTGAGTTCAGATGAAACAACAAACGCAGCAGGAAAATAGTCTTAGCAAATTTGAGGTCCGCTTACTAGATAGCAGAAGACAGATAGTATACTTTCATGGTCAGCAGAAAAACACTAACAAAACACCATCCAGAGATTACCTTAAACTCTGGCATTAACTCATAACGCCAGAGTAGCAATCCCTGATCAACGAGAGCTTTCCAGACACAGTAACAAAACTTCAGCTGTGAACTGGAACAAATAGGCAAAATGAAACATGGACAAAAGTCCAACTTATCTAGTAGTTGTCAGAAGCAGGAACAAGCACTGAGAGGCATCAGATAACATTGTTGACCGGCAAGAAACCACCAGAGAAATGAGCTTAAATAGCGACACCCACTACTGATGGAACCAGGTGAAACAGGAAAGAGGATGACAAGTCCAATTCCACAAGCGGCCACCGGGGGAGCCCAGAATCCAAATTCACAACACCTTGCTATTTAACTTGGCTCTTGTCTGTAGTCCATGCCAGCTGTCAATGTTCTCTAGGTTGGATTCAGATCTCTCCTTGGATTTCTCTGATGGCCTGTCCATTTCAGCATAAGATAAGTTCTTGCTAGTTCTTTGGTTGTTCCTTTGCTTTGGACTTTGCTGCTCTGTTTGGATTATGTTTCTTTTTGTCCAGCTTGTCATTATGAAATATTCAGGCTAGCTGGAAGCTCTGGGGAAGCAGATTTGCCCCTCCACACCGTGAGTCGGTGTGGAGATCATTTTGTAAACTCTGCGTGGATTTTTAGTTTTTAATACTGACCGCACAGTATCCTTTTCTATTTCTGTCTATCTAGATAGAATTGGCCTCCTTTGCTAAAATCTGTTTTCATTTCTGTGTGTGTCATTTCCCTTTCCACTTACAGGCAATATTTGTGGGGGGCTATCTTTCCTTTTGGGAATTTCTCTGAGGCAAGATAGTTTTCTATTTCCATCTTTAGGGGTAGTTAGTTCTTAGGCTGTGACAAGGTGTCTAGGGAGAGTCAGGAACACTCCACGGCTATTTCTAGTGTTGGTGTTAGGAGTAGGAACTGCGGTCAGTAAAGCTACCACCTCCTCAGAGCTTGTCCCATGATTCATTTTACCCACCAGGTCATATCAGTGCTGCTCCGTAACCACCAGGTCATAACACAGGGCATTATTGATTTTGTCCACAGGGACCTTATTATCAATCCTTCTTCCCTGGTCTATAATTTTAGAAATTAATAGGAAGATTTGCATGTTCCCCAGATGAAGCTGCTGCGAAACGCTTGTCGGGTGGATGCTTGGTGAGCCTGTACACTCTTTGCTGCCCTTTTGGGCACTGTTTTGAATCCTTACACTACCAGGACATTATTGATTTTGTCCACAGGGACCTTATTATCAATCCTTCTTCCCTGGTCTATAATATTAGAAATTAATAGGAAGATTTGCATGTTCCCTAGATGAAGCTGTTGCGAAACGCTCATCGGGTGGATGGTTGGTGAGCCTGTGCACTCTTTGCTGCCCTTTTGGGCACTGTTTAGAATCCTTACACTACCAGGACATTATTGATTTTGTCCACAGGGACCTTATTATCAATCTTTCTTCCCTGGTCTATAATATTAGAAATTAATAGGAAGATTTGCATGTTCCCCAGATGAAGCTGTTGCGAAACGCTTGTTGGGTGGATGGTTGGTGAGCCTGTGCATTCTTTGCTGCTCTTTTGGGCATTGTTTGGAATCCTTACACTACCAGGGCATTAATGATTTTGTCCACAGGGACCTTATCATCAATCCTTCTTCCCTGGTCTATAATATTAATTGACTTGGCATTATTTTGACTCTCTATACATGTATTTTTTGCTTGTGATTCCTCAGTGTTACATGGTCATTCCTTCTACATATGGGCAATATGCACCTTTTTGGCTCACCCACCATCTTGTTTTCCGTGTTTGAATATTTTTCGCATTTTTTATCGTAGACACCCCCTTTTAAAAACCCTTTATGTTTTTTCTACCATGTACTAACAGGAAACAGGTGCGGGATGTCATTGCAGCTCTCAGTGTCTGCGATTCCACACCTCGCTTTGTGTGAATATGATTACTGCACATCTCTGAACGCAGGGAAGCAATATTACGAGAACACAGAGGAGCTTTGCAGGCAGCCAAATTGCATACGATTACATTGTGCCTTTATGACCCATTATATCAGCTGGCATCGACAATAAAGAATTAAATTGCTTGACTCTCCGCTTTAAACGTGGAGCTAAACTGCATAAAGTAGGACTAGTTTATAACACAATGGTGCCCTATACTGGGAGCTTGAGATCGTGAGGATTGTGGTGTCTTGCTGAATTCCCAGATGACCTTTCATTTTCTTCAAGTCTATAGAGAATCTTGTTCTCTCTGTCTCGGGGGATTTGATGTGTTCTTTTATTCCAAAAAAACATTGTTTTCCAAAAATGTTTTTATGAAACAGAGATAACAACTACCCCATAGCTCGTAAGATGCAACACTTCAAGGAAAAATCTGATAAAGGGTCCAAATTTCAGATCTCCTGATATATCTGTTTATTACACAGTTGTTGCCCCTGTAATTCGGGAGTAATTCTTCTCGGTACTCTGCATAGTGCTATTCCTCTGATGTTCCTCCTGGAAATGTACGAGTGACACACCATTAGTCTTTCCCATAGGATTTGCTCCTGCACAGTCTGAAGGCTCATTCACACGTCCTTATTTCTCATGTACGAGAAAATGAGACCAAATATTTTGATCAGACCTAGATCAGAGGGTGGTCCAATTGTCATGAGTTATTTTTTCGTACATGGAGACATTTTTTTTTAACCATCTTCTACTATGTGACAGTCCATGAAAATCGGACCTCACTCGGATGCCATAAGAGTGCGATACAATTTTTTCTCAGATCCATAGACTTGCATTGCTGATTTTGATCCGACGCTTAGATCAAAATCGGCCATGTCTCTAGGATTTGGTCAGCGAAGAATGGTGAAAATGTGAATGGCCCCATAGACTATCACAGGCACGAATGCCATCTGTGAAAATCATGGATAGCACTCCTACGAGAATATCGGATGTGTGAATGAGGCCTGACAATGTTAGCTCAGGTTGGACAGTGCCAGAGTGCATAGGGACACAGCCCAACGAAAAAGGGCAAAGGTACAATCCAGGCACATGTCTGTCAGTTTATACCGCCATATTTATGTATGCAGCTCTCAGGACAAGTTGGATACAGAGTGAGAAATATATTACAAGGTTAGAGAAAAGATGGCAGCAATGAACTGAGCATATAGGATTGATTCTGTGTGGGCTGCTTCATCCGTGGCACCTGAATTACTCTCTCTTCACGTCAAATGTAGACATTTCTAAGTAGTCCATTACAGATTTATCTTTACAGAATAAGATGCAGCCTAGTTTAGATATCAGAAAACAGAAAAAACATGTTTCTTTCCTGTTAAAACGTCCCTGTAGGTGTAAAAAAAAATGTAGAGGGATCAATACCACAAATTTTAATGCACTTGGGAGAATAGGGAGGTCGTAGTTCCTATGTTTGTGTTTCTCAACAGTGTGTATTATGCACATATGGTTTTACAGCAGGCACGTTATGTACTCTCAGATCTGCTGTATATACTGTGATGCAGCGGTAGGACCATACACATTGAAACGGCAGTGACCCAAGCAAGTTCAAACAAAACGTTCTTTTATTGTGTTACTTCCCACAGTCAATATAGTATACGGCTTCTTCATTCAGTCCATTAATAATGCATGGCTATATGATGCAGTCAATACACAGGCCGAACTTCCCTCTGTCCAGTTTCCCTGGGTGACCGCACGCCGGTAACAAGTCTCTGTACTCACTCAGCGCACTGCACTCTTTATCCTCTGGAGTGCAGCCGGGTACACATAAGACAGCCCAAGACGCAGGATGTCAGTCTCTCTGGTTCCTTTAGCCTCTGTGTTGCTCCACACAGAGAGAGCTCTGCAGACAACTGCCCTGCCTGCTTCCAAAAAGACACTGACACCTCCCTCACTACTACAGGGCTTTTTAATCAGTCACTGCTTCACTCTTCTAATTACGGCCACACCTGTGTCTGTAGTACGCCCTCATGGCCGTAGTACGCCCTCATGGCCTCACTACGCTTCCATGCACATTCTGGAGTGCACATACAGCACCCCCTAGCTGTAACAGGGGTCACTGCCTCACAATATACACACTTCTGCTACATACACACACAGCTGTGCTACATACACTCACACAGCTATGCTGTATATCTGCAGCGCACAGATACACATAACATTGCTGCATGCACACTAAATGCAGACTCAACTCTGCTGTATATACACATACAAAGTTCTGCTACATACATACACAGCTCTGCTGCATACACACAGTTCTGCCACATACACACACAGCTGTGTTGTATATCTGCAGCACACACATATACAGAACACTGCTGCATGCACACTCAGCTCTGCTTTACATACACACACTGCCAGATACACACACAGCTCTGCTAAATACACTCACACAGCTGTGCTTTATATACTCACACAGCTTTGCTATATCTACACACACACAGTCCTGCTACATACATACACACAGCTCTGCTACATACACACACACAGCTGTCCCATATACTCAAACAAAGCTCTGCTACATAAACATACACGCTGATTTTAACTGAAGTGTAAACATTACCACATTTTGAAGTTCCTTCCTGGCATGGGACTGATAATATAACCAGATTGGTCCTTTAGCTAGTCAGGACCTGCAGGCTACGTGCAGCTTTGGAGATGTGCAGGTAGCACATGATTTCTTGATTTCGGTTTTGAAAGATCATAACAGAGTCTAGTCTGCAGTAAGATTACATGTCTAGTGATTGATCAGCCTTCCGAGTAATTGATTAATCAATCAGAATTTACACTGTCAGTCTCGATTTGTCAGGACAGGCCAGGGGCGAACATGTTGGCACAGCATTAATTGTGGACCAGCGAGTAAATGCATTTAATAAAACTGCATGTCAATCTGTACTCTTCAGGGAAAGCAAGCTCTATCACTGTGATGAATTAAAATCTGTGTATATCCCATGGTAAGAGCTCCTTTCTATATTACAGGACCCTGGAAATTAGCTAGACACAGGGAGGCCTGCTGATGAGATCCCCGGGTTTAGCAATTTTGGTTTTCTATGCATTGTCACAGTCCAATAAAATCTGCAATCTGGAATAACAGAGCCACTCTTAACTCGCATCTTCCCGATATGCTAAAGCTATATGTGGATGTCTCTGTTCAAATGTCTGCTCGGCAATTATTTGCACCCTGTACTTTTTCTCTGTTTTTCTTGTATGTGAAAGTTGTCCGGTTTTTAAAAAAATCTTTTAATATTGATTCTCAACAATCAACTGATTAAAGGGGCCGTAGAGCACCGAAACTGGGGCAAGTCCTGTACATTGTGTTCTGTATTTAGCCTTTTCTGATTCACATGAATAGGAGAGCTGCAGTACCATTCATGGCCACCACGCAATGTACAGCGCTGTACTAGCTCCATTGTACTGCCTCTGCTCCGATCGGTTGATCTGTGGGGTTACTGATGGTCAGATAGGTAATTATCAGATAGATGGCTATCTACCTACCTACTGACCGTATAAATTGGATGAGTGCTATCTGTAGTTTTCACGGATAGCACTCTTCCCCATGTTAGTCTATGGAGCTATACATATGTCCAATTTTTTTTCCGCAGACCAAGTGCTCTGAGGAGCGTGCTAAGCCCCTGATAGCGTCCTCCCCCATCTCACAATTCATTGTGATGCTATCAGGGACTTAACATTTATTGGGGAGAGGAGGCGGTAAGGTGCATAGGACCCTTTATAATGAATTAAAATGTGGAAAAAGATGCTGTCAGGGACTTGAAATGAATTGGGAGGTGACGGAGGAGGCTCAGGACCTGATGGCGTCTTCTCCCACCCCCAAATTCATTATGATGCTATAAAGGACTTATATTGAATGAGAGGGAGACAGGACAGGGAGTAAGGCTGTGTGCACATGTTCAGGATTTGCAGGAGATAATTCTGCTGCATGTCCTAATGTGTTGGCAGGAAGAAAGTTGCGTAAAATACATTTTTTCCATATTTTTGCCATACTTTTGTTATGTATTTTTCCCCATTAGTATGGGTGAAATACGCTGCAAGAATTGACATTATGCAGATTTTAATCTGCTGCAAATCTGCAAGGAAAAAAGGAGTGTGGGCATGAGACTTCAGGGATCTCATTCACTTTTCCTGTACTGTAAAAACTTATATATATTCCGTGTGCACAAAGCCTTACAGGTAATTGGGGAGAGTCACAGACTGAATAATATATATTATTGGGAGTCAGAGATTACAGTTAAGGGGGGACACAGTGCTGCTTATCACTTCAGATTTTTAATGGTGGGGTACATATCTGTATTCAGGGGAAGACACATGTACAGTAGGTATACAATGTATGTGACCTTGTTATTTTCAGGGCTGCAATGATCATCATGACAAGACTTGTCGTGACTCGTGGCTGGGAGATGTCGACATGAAGGTCTGACCAGATGGAGAACAAGCAGGATAAAGTGGCTCTCATTAGGCGAGACGTCAGCAGTAAGTGCCTGGATGTAAATATTATTCTGTATCTGCACTGTGTGACGTGGAGTGATAATGTTATCTGTAAAATCCTATCTAAATTCTCGCGTTCATGTGAAATGTCCATGTACTTCCAGGTTTTTTATCATATGGCACACGGACTCAGAGTTTTATAGGTCCATTCACACATACATGAAAATCATGGATCTGAGAATGAGATCCGTGAGGGTCAGAGAATGTTCTGTTCTGATCCAATTTTGAGGATCAGAATAGGACATGCTCAAAGCATCTGTAAAAGCACACAGCACACCGACATTGCACACGGATACAGGAATGTAGCCTTATTATGTATAGCACAGTCCCTTAGTATATAGTGTACTCACTTATTATGTATAGCACATTCCTGTAGTATATAGTGTAGTCACTTATTATGTATAGCACAGTCCCTTAGTATATAGTGTACTCACTTATTATGTATAGCACAGTCCCGTAGTATATAGTGTAGTCACTTATTATGTATAGCACAGTCCTTAGTTACATAGTTTCCTCTTTTATTATGTATAACACCATCCCTTATTTAGTACTATCCTCTCTAGTTATATATGGGGCTGTCCCTTATTACATAGCTTCCTCTGCTGTTATGTACAGTGCTGTCTCTTACATAGTGCATTCTTGTTGTTTTTGTTATTCACAGCACCCTCTTTTATTACATAGTCTCCTCTCTCGTTAGATATAAATTGACTGTTGATGGAGCAGTCGGTGACTAGACGACCAGTCCACCAGCTCCTCCATTAGAAAAGAAGCTTTCCCATGCTCCATCAGCCATCATTGCATTATACATCTAACAAGAGAGGAAGGTATGTAATAAAGACAGGGCTCTATATAATCCGATATGTAAGGGATGGTGCTGTACGTAATAAGGGACGGCAATATACATAATAAAGGAGACTATGTAATATATATACATGTGTGTGTTTGTGGATATATATATAAACTGTATATATGTATATGTAGCTTTGTCGCCATTAAAGGAGGGGACCCCAAACTAATTTCTTGCACAGGGACCCAAAGCTGTCAGTGTCCACCCCTGAAGATGAACAAAATAAGTACTAGTTTACTGCCCCATCCAAAGTTGGCATAATGATATGGATGTGATTACAATTTTTAAGGAGACAGAAGATGAAGAATGAAGAATTAATGCTCACCTATACTTTTCCTAAGGCTGATGTAGTAATCATATCCAATCTCTTCTTTTATTTGTTGAAGCAATTTCTCCAGAGACGCGTTTTTTGGGAGTTGGCTGAGAACACTTGTTAAGATTCTGTCCATCTGCTGCTTCTCCTGGGGTGCCAGCATTTCGCTCTGAATCCCCTGGTGCATGTAGTAGAAATACCTCTGAAACAGTTATCAAGATTGTTGTTTAGTATGTAGAATAAGAGGGTTGCGCATAATATGATGTGTATGAAAGAAGGTTTTTTCCACTACATTTGGCAGTTTGCTCCCTGTTAACCCTGGAGGAGCAAAATGACTACAGACTGGATGTAAGTCTGGACAGTCTCGGACTGGCCCACACGGAGCAGGGGAATCTCCCCGTAGGCCCCTGTATATAAGTGGGCTCCCTACTGACCAGTAATTGGCACAACACACTTGATTCACTGTCTCCTCATTCATTGCCAAATCTGCTTTCCGGGAGGTTTCAGCAGCAAAATTTAGGCAATTTACATGAGGTGGACATTCTAAAAAGTTGTCAAGAATGAGCATACGTATGCAAAACTCATGTCTTTTTCCCTCCTTGTCTGTGAGCAGTCTAAGCCGCATTTATGTGTCCTGGTTTCATTATTTATTCAATATTAAAATGCATTTGTATGGCCTAATGTTACTTATCTGTACTCTTTCCTGTGCCATGTCTGTGCTGCTGTCCATGGCTCTGAAGGGTGTTTGAGCCCAGTTACAGAGCACCCAGACACTCTCCAGTGCATTGTGGCCTCTCTACTCCCTAGCAGACCATGGTTCTCTTGCTCTCTACTGTGGAAGTGATTGGTAGACTATTCAAAGTGACTTGGACCTGCAGATTAAGTTATAGTGCAGCGCCCCAGAGTCCTGGTCGTGCAGTATTGTCGCTCTGCCACTAAGGGGAGTGATGGTACGTCTGATTGTACTAAAAGAGTTCACCTGACCAGGTATCACAGTCACACATTACACATCACACTCCGGCCACCAGGGGGAGCAAAAGGTTCTATTTACTAGGCCACTCCTCACACTCGGGTAAAACTGGGGGTTGGATAGGAAGTGAGGGAGAAGCTGACTGGGTTTTGCCCAGGTAACATCTAGTGAGAGAGAGCGTTGCTTGGGAAGACTCAGGGAGGTCCCTGTCAGGGGTGGGATCCTGACAGTGGCCTAGCAAGAAAGATTGTTGCGGAGCCGTGCCTGCACCTCATTGCGGCGGCATCCTAAGAAAGGACAAGAAGCGGAGTATATTGTGGTGAAGTGAGAAACGAGATCACAGCACTAAGAGATAATACCAGGAGGAGTCGTGCCCTAAGATCGTGGCAACATCCTTCTGAGGCGCGTAGCCGGTGGCCGGAACACCGAGGGAGTACTGGCTCTACGCATTACTCCGAATCGCGGCAGGGCAGTTAACTTTAGGTTGGCTGTCTCACCTTTACACCTAT
Organism: Ranitomeya variabilis; assembly: GCF_051348905.1. Lineage (NCBI taxonomy): Eukaryota > Metazoa > Chordata > Amphibia > Anura > Dendrobatidae > Ranitomeya > Ranitomeya variabilis. The sequence continues at coordinate 43,074,329 of NC_135238.1, forward strand.
GCAGACAACAGAGGCAATTGTGGGAGAGGGATGTCTCTAGGGTCCCTATAAAATAACTCCAGGCCTACCCAGTCATACGGGTGCGTCCTACCCATATCATTTGGGGGACGGAGAGAGAACATCAGAAACAGATACAAGAGTTGTGAGGACTATCCCGTGGTGCTCAGCAGGGAGGTACTACAACACACAGGCACTAGTAGGAAGGCTACTGATTTCCACCTGCAAAGGGAACTCTGGATGTGCCTTCGGACCGGCCGGTCTCAGCCAGCCCTGTTAGCAGTGCTCTGGATTGTGGATACCGAAGTCTACAGTAAAAGGTAAGAGACTGCAACCCTGTGTCCTCTTCATTTACTGCGACCTACACCATCACCATCTACACATCAAGGGAAGCCCTGGGGACATACTTCACCTGTGGGAAGGTATACCATCTAGCTGCCTCTCCATCACCCCAGCGGACCCCCAGCAGCGTCGGTCACTCTGACTGAACACCACAGGTGGCGTCACGAACACTTGACAAACTTTCAACTACACCTTTAATTGGATGCCCCTTAGCAGGGCCAAGGACCGGGTCGGGCCACCGTGACATCCCCAGAACTGAGACAGAGGGACCTGGTACCGAGTACCCCATTGCCCTACTCTGGGGGCGCTCCAATATCTCTTGCTTTGCTTATTGTTCCTGTATGTTGACTCTGCTACTGACTCCTAATTTTGACCCTGACCTTGACCTAAGGCTTCTTCCTATGTTATGATCCTGTCTCATTCTTTGGATTAGTTGCCTGGTTCCATTCATGATGTCAACTCCTGGATTCTTCAGTCCTGTCTAGTGTTGAGCATTCCGATACCGCAAGTATCGGGTATCGGCCGATACTTGCGGGTATCGGAATTCCGATACCGAGATCCGATACTTTTGTGGTATCGGGTATCGGTATCGAAACAACATTAATGTAAAAATGTGTAAAAGAAAGAATTAAAATAAAAAAGATTGCTATACTCACCTCTCCGACGCAGCCTGGACCTCAGCGAGGGAAGCGGCAGCGTTTTTTGTTTAAAATGCGCGCGTGTCCAGCCTCCCGTGACGTCCCAGCTTGTGATTGGTTGCGTCGCCCATGTGACTGCGACGCAACCAATCACAAAGCCGGGACGTAATTTTAAAATCCTTAAGGACCTGAAATTACGTCACGGCTTGCTGTGATTGGTTGCGTCGCCCATGTGACTGCGACGCAACCAATCACAAAGCCGGAGCGTAATTTTAAAATACTGAATGACCTGAAATTACGTCACGGCTTGCTGTGATTGGTTGCGTCGCCGCCACATGGGCGGCACGCGACCAATCACAAGCCGGGACTTCACGTAAGGAAAGAAAAGCGCGAATTTTAAGCAAACAACGCTGCCGGTTCCCTCGGTGAGGTGAGTATAGCAATATTTTTTATTTTAATTCTTTCTTTTACACATTAATATGGATCCCAGGGCCTGAAGGAGAGTTTTCTCTCCTTCAGACCCTGAGAACCATCAGGAATACCGTCCGATACTTGAGTCCCATTGACTTGTATTGGTATCGGGTATCGGTATCGGATTGGATCCGATACTTTGCCGGTATCGGCCGATACTTTCCGATACCGATACTTTCAAGTATCGGACGGTATCGCTCAACACTAGTCCTGTCATACCCACCAGCTTGTTTCATCCTTACTGCCACTATGTTCCTGGCTTTGCTATTACTTACTGCACACCTGCTGACAATCGGGGACTATTCTGAGGATCAAAACCTGGAAATTCAACAGGGCTTAGAATCTGCAGTCCAGTCTGGCCAGCGACAATCTAACTATGGAGGGTACTTCTCCAGTGAGAAATATCGAAGTACCCTAGACTTCCTACGTAAAGAGGTTCTCCTGAAGGCATACCTTTCTCCATAAGCCCTGTTAGGACAAATAGAGGTCATAGAGGAGGGTCAACAGGTCGGAGCCCATTTTCCCTTTTATGATCTAGGGAGGAGAGCTGCTAATAAAGGGCAGGCTCTGGAAGGCCAGTCTCGACTATGTATTACACTGACTGCCATTCACTTGAATAACCACCATGTAATACCACAACTATATATTCGAGAAGGGTGGTAACTTTTCAGAATCATTAAGATTCTCTGTTATGCAGTATGTAAAGTTTTAGTGACAGCCTTGGTAGAAGCAACTGAATAATTAACCACTTTTATCACTCACAAGGGAAGAAATAATAATAGGAATATAGACTTTTCAATGATATCGAAAGCAGTAAATGAGAACTATATTTTTCAGGATGCAAACTGACTGAGGCCCAGCAGGCTGTTTCCTGCCTGTAAATGCAGCGGATGCAGTGATCTTATTGCCTTGTTGTGATGTGTATCGAGCTTCCCCCAAATGAAGAGCTGTTCTCATTATGTAATTTCACTTCTCGTTAAGAACAGTTATAATCATGCAGATTTCTCTCTTGAGAGGATTTGTTGATTATGTAATATTTCTTCTTAAGGAAACTTCTGTTTGTGCATTCACTTCCTGCAAGATTAATATACGGTACATCATAACACTTAGCATATCTGCCGGGGGATGAAAAACTCAGCACCGTTGGAGCGAACGTGTCCCGAAGCCGAAGCTCAGCTTCAGATGTAGCAATCATCAACTCCACTTTTAAAGGTTTTTTGGGGGTCATATGATATCAACTACCTACCCTTAATGTAAGTCATCAATACCAGATCTGTGGGGATCCGACATCCACCAAGAAACACCTGCCCTGGATTACAACCCCAAGACAACTGCACTACCACCAACAACCACCGGAGGGAGCCCAAGAGCAGAATTCACAACATTACCCCCCCTTGAAGAGGGGTCACCGAACCCTCACCAGAGCCCCCAGGCCGATCAGGACAAGCCAGATGAAAGGCACGGACCAAATCAGCAGCATGGACATCAGAGGCAAAAACCCAAGAATTATCCTCCTGGCCATAACCCTTCCATTTGACAAGGTACTGAAGCCTCCGCCTCGAAAAGCGAGAATCCAAAATCTTCTCAACCACATACTCCAACTCCCCATCAACCAACACAGGAGCAGGAGGGTCAACAAGAGGGAACAACGGGCACCACATATTTCCGCAATAAAGATCTATGGAAAACATTATGGATGGCAAAAGAGGCCGGAAGGGCCAAACGAAAAGACACCGGATTGATAATCTCAGAAATCTTATAAGGACCAATAAACCGAGGCTTAAACTTAGGGGAAGAAACCTTCATAGGAACAGGACGGGAAGACAACCAGACCAAATCCCCAACCCGAAGCCGGGAACCAACACACCGACGACGGTTAGCAAAACGCTGAGCCTCCTCCTGAGACAACACCAAATTGTCCACCACATGAGCCCAAATCTGCTGCAACCTGTCAACCACAGAATCCACACCAGGACAATCAGAAGGTTCAACTTGCCCCGAAGAAAAACGAGGATGAAAACCAAAATTACAAAAGAAGGGCGAAGGCAATTTAGGCAAAGGCACCAAAAGAATCATCTTAGAAAACCGGTCACAAACCACCCAGATAATTACCGACATCCTCTGGGAAACCGGAAGATCTGAAATAAAATCCATAGAAATATGCGTCCAGGGCCTCTCAGGGACCGGCAAAGGCAAAAGCAACCCACTAGCATGGGAACAACAAGGCTTGGCCCGCGCACAAGTCCCACAGGACTGCACAAAAGAACGCACATCACGCGACAAAGAAGGCCAAAAGGACCTACCAACCAAATCTCTGGTACCAAAAATACCAGGATGGCCAGCCAACACAGAACAATGAACCTCAGAAATCACTCTACTAGTCCATCTAGCAGGAACAAACAGTTTCCCCACTGGACAGCGGTCAGGCTTGTCAGCCTGAAATTCCTGCAGAACCCGTCGCAAATCAGGGGAAATGGCAGAAAGGACCACCCCTTCCTTCAGAATGCCAACCGGCTCAAGTACCTCAGGAGAATCAGGCAAAAAAACTCCTAGAGAGGGCATCAGCCTTAATATTCTTAGAACCCGGAAGATACGAGACCACAAAATCAAAACAGGAGAAAAACAAGGACCATCGAGCCTGTCTAGGATTCAGCCGTTTGGCAGATTCGAGGTAAATCAGATTTTTATGATCGGTCAAGACCACAATACGGTGCTTGGCTCCCTCAAGCCAATGTTGCCATTCCTCAAACGCCCACTTCATAGCCAACAACTCCCGATTGCCGACATCATAATTGCGTTCAGCAGGCGAAAACTTACGGGAAAAGAAGGCACACTGTTTCATCAAGGAACCATCAGAATTCCTCTGAGACAAAACGGCCCCTGCCCCAATCTCAGAAGCATCAACCTCAACCTGAAACGGAAGAGAAACATCTGGCTGACGCAACACCGGGGCAGAAGTAAATCGGCGTTTAAGCTCCTGAAAGGCAGAGACAGCCACAGAGGACCAATTCGTTACATCAGCGCCTTTCTTCGTCAAATCGGTCAGGGGTTTAACCACACTGGAGAAGTTAGCAATGAAACGGCGATAAAAATTAGCAAAGCCCAAAAATTTCTGAAGGCTCTTCACGGATGTGGGCTGAATCCAATCATGAATGGCCTGAACCTTAACCGGATCCATTTCTATAGATGAGGGAGAAAAAATGAAGCCCAAAAAAGAAACCTTCTGCACTCCAAAGAGACACTTAGACCCCTTCACAAACAAAGAATTATCACGAAAGATCTGAAATACCATCCTGACCTGTTTCACATGAGACTCCCAATCATCGGAAAAAATCAAGATGTCATCCAAATATACAATCATGAATTTATCAAGATAATTCCGGAAGATATCATGCATGAAGGACTGAAAAACAGATGGAGCACTAGAGAGCCCGAATGGCATCACAAGGTATTCAAAATGGCCTTCGGGCGTATTAAACGCAGTTTTCCATTCGTCACCCTGCTTAATACGAACAAGATTATATGCCCCCCGAAGGTCAATTTTAGTAAACCAACTAGCCCCCTTAATCCTGGCAAACAAATCGGAAAGCAAAGGTAAAGGGTATTGAAACTTGACCGTGATCTTATTCAAGAGGCGATAATCAATACAGGGTCTCAAGGAGCCATCCTTCTTAGCAACAAAAAAAAATCCCGCTCCCAACAGTGAAGAAGATGGCCGAATATGCCCTTTCTCCAAAGACTCCTTAACATAACTCCGCATGGCGGTATGTTCCGGCACAGACAGGTTGAAACGTCGGCCCTTAGGAAACTTACAGCCTGGAATCAAGTCAATAGCACAATCACAGTCCCTATGCGGTGGAAGGGAACTGGACTTGGGCTCATCGAATACATGCTGAAAATCAGACAAAAACTCTGGAACTTCAGAAGAGGAGGAAGAGGAGATTGACATCACAGGAACATCATTATGAACCCCCTGACAACCCCAACTAGTCACAGACATAGTCTTCCAATCCAACACAGGATTATGTATCTGCAACCATGGAAAACCCAGCACAATAGCATCATGCAAATTATGCAACACCAGAAAACGACAATCTTCCTGATGGGCTGGCGCCATGCACATGGTCACCTGTATCCAAAACTGGGGTTTATTTTTAGCCAAAGGTGTAGCATCAATGCCCCTTAAAGGAATAGGGTTCTGCAAAGACTGCAAGGGGAAACCACAAGGCTTGGCAAATTCAAAGTCCATTAAGTTCAAAGCGGCGCCTGAATCCACAAACGCCATGAGAGAAAATGACGACAATGAGCAGATCAAGGTCACAGATAACAGAAATTTAGGTTGTACAGTTCCGATGGTAACTGAACTAGCGATTCTCTTTATACACTTTGGGCAGACTGAAATGACATGAGAAGCATCACCACAATAAAAACACAACCTATTCTGACGTCTGAATCCTTGTTGTTCCGTTCTAGACAGAATCCTATCACACTGCATAGGCTCAGGCATCTGCTCTGAGGACAACGCCACAGCGCGCACAGTTCTGCGCTCCCGCAAGCGCCGATCAATCTGAATGGCCAGAGACATAGAATCACTCAGACCAACAGGCGTGGGAAACCCCACCATAACATCTTTAACAGATTCAGAAAGACCCTTTCTGAAAATAGCCGCCAAAGCATCCTCATTCCATTTAGTCAGCACAGGCCATTTTCTAAATTTCTGACAATACAATTCTGCCGCTTCTTGACCCTGAGACAGGGCCAACAAGGTCTTCTCCGCTTGATCCACAGAATTTGGTTCATCATATAATAATCCTAGAGCCTGAAAAAAGGCATCTACATTAAGCAAGGCCGGATTCCCGGATTCCAGGGAAAATGCCCAATCCTGAGGGTCGCCACGCAGCAGGGAGATGACAATTTTAACCTGCTGAATGGGATCACCAGAGGAACGAGGCTTCAGAGCAAAAAACAGTTTACAGTTGTTTTTAAAACTCAAAAATATGGACCTATCCCCAAAAAACAAATCAGGAGTAGGAATCCTAGGCTCTAAAAGCGGAGTCTGAACAATATAATCAGAAATACCCTGTACCCTAGCAGCAAGCTGGTCCACACGAGAAACCAATCCCTGAACATCCATGCTAGCACAAGACTCCTCAGTCACCCAGAGGAAAAGAGGGAAGAAAAGACAAAGCAGGCTACAGAAAAAAAAATGGCTCTTTCTTCCCTTCTTCTGAGATGCATTTAACTCATTGTTGGCCAGTTGTACTGTTATGATCCGGTGACCTTGGAGCCGCATGAGAGACTTTCTTAGGAGTAGGTGGAACCTGTACTGACCGCAAACCCTAAACTAACACCGCAACTAGAAGTAGCCGTGGTATGTACCTAACACGTCCTAGACACCTCGACACAGCCGTAGGACTAAATACCCCTATAGATGGAAATGGGAATTCTATCTTGCCTCAGAGCAGAACCCCAAAGGATAGGCAGCCCCCCACAAATATTGACTGTGAGTATAAGAGGAAAGACACACGCAGGCAGAAAAACAGGATTTAGCATAAGAGGCACTTCTAGCTAAATAGAAAAGGATAGGACAGAATTCTAAGCGGTCAGTATTAAAATCCTAAAAATATCCACAGCAGATAATACAAATATTCTCATCTAACTAAAGACATAGAAAGTATATCTGCATCTCCTGAGAATCCAGCATGACTGAAAAATCCAAACAAAGTCTAAGCTGGACAAAAACACAATGAATTGCACTGAATTGCAAAGCACACTGCATGTGTGCACAGAGACAAAAAACCAGACACTTATCTTAGCTGAATTGGCAGCAGGGCATGAGGAACCAGAGAGAGATGCAATCCCTCAAAGAACAATGGACAACTGGCAAGGACTCAGGGATCCTGCACACCTAAATACCTAATAGAGCTGCAATCAGCGGAAACACCTGCCCTGGATTACAACCCCAAGACAACTGCACTACTACCAACAACCACCGGAGGGAGCCCAAGAGCAGAATTCACAACAAAAATCCCTGTATCTTGTCTTCTACAAGAGGACATCTTTAGTTGGCCTTTCAGTGAAAACCAGGTGGACTCAGTAGATGCCCTCCAATAAGTGGAATGAGCAGAGTACAGCAAATAAATTATTGGCAGCCAACTATTCCACTCTGACAACTTGACTCTTCCTATTTTAGAGCCGTTTCAGCACATTGTAAAGGTAGAGTTTTACATATGAGCCCTTTCCAGCTTTTATCTGTGGATCTGAAGACAGGCAGAGGGTTACAGGGTATCTTGGACACCTACAAGCTTGGACACCTACAAGTATCACATTTAAATGGCATCCAAAATGTGTCATGGGTAAGAAATGTTTCTCCTAGAGACAAGTTGTCTTTAACTACAAATCTTTAAATAAGGGTAAATGTGTTCTTAAATTTTGTATGATAGTACGATAAAAATCTATGGAGAAATTGAGCTAAGAGACAGAATTTGGTGGTAGGACATGTGCAGAAGGTCCTCATGTATTGTTCCATTAATAGTGCTGCCATTTGTACCCACTCACCTCCAAGTCTCTTTGAGTCGGCTTTTCCTGTTTATCCGTATCTGCTTCATGCTGTAGCATAATCTGTAATTGTTCCTCTGGAGTAATGGGCCTGCTCTCTGGGTAGGTCATGGTCTCTATCTGCTGCATGGTCTCATCTACAGACGGCGGCTCTAAAGAGCTATACCTGGCTATCCATCTGCATAATAACAAAGGAAATTATTTCTAGGCATCATATTGAGCAACTATAACAATAATACCTATTCAATGTACTGCTTACACTCCATCCACATTTTATCCATCAGTAAGATTATATAATAGAACATATTGTTATTAGAGATGAGCAAATCTTTTAAAATTCGAATTCTCCAGCTTCGTATGAAAAGAAGAGTATGACACTCTGAAGTCTATTATGCTGTATCCAAGCACTTTAATGCAAACACCAACTTAGTAATGTCAAGGCAACCTCAACATATATAGGCATGGGTAGATGGGTGCTAACCAACAGCCTGTTTTATAACACATTTCACTAATGGACTATTTAAAAACAATCCAAAAATTATGCCTTTTTGTGATCAGTTAGATGGTTCCGTCACTGCCTGCAAGTCTAGGCAAACAACTGAAATTTCCTGTGCTCAGGCCTACTAAGAATTCTCCTGCCTAGGTCTATGGTCCACGCCAAACTTGTTTGAGAATGCATTTTTATAAACGATGTATGAAGAAGCCAGGACTTGATGATGACCATTCATTCTTCTATCACTGCCTGTCCTGTCAACTTTTTAGGTTGTTTTATGTGTCCAGACCATGGAGAATGGAAAATCAGGGTTTGATTCCTGAGACTATTACCCTCTCCGACTACGGGAGACAATGATGAAGAATAAAACTACCACAGCATTTTATGTTCCCCATCCCGGTCAAGAGCACAAGAACTCACATTAGTCAATGCAAAAAAAAAAAAAAAAAGACTCATGTAATCATGGAAGCCGTGAATTTTATTTTTGCAAATTTCGCCTTTTGTGACTAATCCTGTGCAGGGTTCAGGGGGAATTCTTATTAGTCAAAGGTGATAAGACACTCATTTTTACAAATATCAGGATGAAGGTAAAGAAAAACTAGCCTTTTCAGTGTCGAATCCTGCGCAGGGGCCTGCGCCCATAAGATACCAATTTTTATATAAAAAAGTGGAAGTAGAGTGACTTTGATGGTACCACAGTTGTTCCTGCTAACAAAATTTGTAGCCTCTTTGAAGGGCCTCAGTAAGGGTCAAGCGTCCCTCATCCACATCACTTGCCAAAGAAGAATTATGGGGTAACACAAGCTTCAGTTTCTTTGCTACGTGAAATAATTGGTTACTTCTCCATCTTATGTTGCTTGTACAGATGCTCTAACATATGTAGCATTACATTCCATCTTGTTGCAGTGTCAGAAATAAGATGGGGTTCAGTCATACCGCTTCTTCATTGTAAATTCTGGAGGACATTCTATGCCACATAAGAACAGTTGAAATGTCCATACACTCTACTGGCCAAGAGCATGGCCATGTTCAAGGGATTATATCTGTTATAAAATGTGCACCTACTACACGCAGAAAGTTGCAGACAGCATGGTCTAATTTGCCCAAATGTATGGGAGTCACAAGGTTCTCGGCACTGTTGCTTGCAAAGGTGCTCAGTTGTAGTTAATGTGGAGCCATCCAGCGTGACATTTGATGCAACGTACTGCCTTGCTGCTATTGGAGAGCGGAGATGTTCTTTGAGGAGAACATGGAGGAGGTTCATAAGTGTGACCCAGTGTAGAGATGTCACCAGTCACCACCTGGACTGCTTGCAGAAGTACGTTACTGCTGTTCAAGACAATGGCTCAATGGGCTGCTGTCAACTGATTGACTGTGTCATACCACGAGATGTGATAGCTGCAAGGCAATGTAGAGAAGCCCACCCACGGTCAAGACTTCATTGGCCGATGCAATCTTCTACTATATGTAAAATGGTAGCAGCTATTTTTGGCAAATTCACCAAATTCCTAAAAAAATCACGCCAAATTTGATATAAATTGATTTGCTTATCTCCAATTGTTATAATATATATGATTCCAGGACTTATCTAGAAGTCATCTCATAAAAGTTATGCTTCTATGTGTAAAATGGGTCTTCAGAAGAGTCTATAGAAGCCTAACACTTCTATGAGAGACAAGCTTTATTACCTATCAGTGTTGTGTTTGTTCCTGGGAGACAATTTTGACTTTTTCGGAAGGCATGAAACATCCTTTGAAGCTGAATCTATTAGTTAAGGAAACCGACAGCTTGTACCTACAAAAGAAAGAGCATACAAAACAGCCAAAGAGAATATGAGTCATAGCAGCTTATATTATTATTATCCTAAAATTACTTTATTTTATTTTTTTAGTGACCAATGTAAAGTATCATTTGCCAGTCGATCAACACCAGTTATCACAATGCATTCTGACCAGGATTGTAGATGGGAGGGCAAAAATCACAAAAGGACAGTGCCACAATGGATGGTGAAAAAAATAGAAGCTTACATCTTTATTCTGCCTTCTGTAGCGATGTTTCGGTCAACAGACCTTTATCAAGCGATAAAGGTCTGTTGACCGAAACGTCGCTACAGAAGGCAGAATAAAGATGTAAGCTTCTATTTTTTTCACCATCCATTGTGGTGCTGTCCTTTTGTGATTTTTGGCTTTGGTACGTTATCCAGGTTGGACTCCCTGGTTTTGGATGTGCGCCCTTGTGTCCATTGAGACCTTTTGCTCACAAGGATAAGGGTGCGGTTTTGATGTTTTAGTATTTGGACTTTGTAGATGGGAGGGAACCTGGGTCACAAATATGCAACTAAAATCCCTGGAAAGTTATAGTATTAATACCAAGGCTTGTATTGAAGGGAATCTGCCAGAGAATACATGGGCAACATGTATGAGACACTGGCGGCATGATTAAAGCCATACAGCAGAGTGAGTGTGTATGGGAAAGTTGGGCGATATAGCTGCTAGATGAATCATCGTTTGACCGATAGGTGTCTAAAATCTATTGGGGGCTTTAGAGTGGGAAAATCTTTTTAGCTCTCCACTAATGTGGATCTTTTATGAGAGACCCTCTCTATTAACTCAGAGTTCCTTAATAGTTATGTTGGCTTTTATAGGGGTTGTCCGGGACTATTTTATTTCTTACTATGGGCCTAAACATTAACAGGCAACTAGTTGCTAACAGAGGCAACAGTTAGCAACTAACAGTTAATAATAGTAGGCAGCTACCTGCCTGTTGTACCCAGCACTGGTCAGAGCGGTCACCAACCGCTCTTGCAGGCGATTTAGCTGCTCAACATCAACAGAGCAGCTCTTTTTCTTCTGGGCTGCTCTGTCGACAGGGCGTGACTGCTGACGCAATGCTGATTGACAGCCTGTTGCCCCTAATTAGAGAGCAGGGAGCCAGCGATCAATCAGCATAATGTTGGCAGTAATGCCTCATCAACCGAGCAGAGCGGAAGGGAAGCGGCTGTTCTGTTGACGTGACGTATTAGTCTGTGACTGCTCTGTGCCGGCAGAGATCAGTGCTAGGTAGTTATCAACTACCTACCTGTTAGTTCTTAGGCTTGTAGTAAAAAATAATTTAGTCCTAGATGGCTCCTTTAAATGGATCCCAGTTGACAGGGCATTACATTGTTGTGACCTCACTGGTAATCTGTAAAGGAATACATCATCAAATGTTCGATTTCCCTGTAGTGCTTCCACAGGAAAAATAAAACATCACAGAGTTCTCTTATAAATTAATGTAGAGGGATATCCACAAATGTTTTGAGTCCTCCAGAGCGGGAGAAGCTCTTCTGTTCACTTAGCTAATAGATGAGGATCCTTATACATTAAACTGAGAGTGCTATAATAGTGCAGAACTACTATGCTCAAGGTAGGATATATCATAATACTTATTTAGCATTTTTATTATACTCACACAGTTTAAGTCTTTTGTATTTTTTTTTTTTACATATTTTTTATAAGCTGTAAAAAGAAACTTTTCACCAGCAGACATTTTAGGTTGTTGGATGACTGCAGTGGAGGTAAATAAGACACAGCCTAAAAACCCATGGTGTTGGATTTGCAGAGCACGTTGAAAGGACAAACTTCTAATAACCCATCTCAGGAGCGCACGTTTTGTAGGTAATAATTTTGAAGACAGAGGTGTCTAAAAAAAAAAAAAAAGCTCAAGGCAGACTTTCTTTTTCTTTCAATTATTTCTCCAGTGGCAGATCAGCAGGAATGACTTTGAGGATATGCTTAGAAAACATTAATTCACTTTTCTAGCAGATGACGCAATATGTCTCTGCAGAGAACACCACCGGAAAACCATACTTAACTCCTTCGAGGACATTGAAAAGTGTAATGACTGACAACTAAAGGTTAGGAGAACATCTCAAGGCTCTAACTTGTGGCTTGCATTTTGCTCCCTTTAATTAGTGTTTTCTTCTCCCATGGATTCCATATAAATCCCTGGAAATTTAAAATAAAATCATGATATAATCCAGCACGTATTATGGAGGTATTCTCACCAAGTATTTCTTACTTTAAGAACAAATAGAGCACCTTACAGAGTCACCTCCACTTGAAGCCACACACATTATGGCCTTCAACATTGCATTCTCCAAATGTTTCTGGTCTCATCAATGGAGTGTTTGGATTTTAAAGCATTGGTGACTAGGTAGCTGTGGGTGGCTGAAAAGTGCCTCATATACACAAAGGGTGGAAGACTGGAAGTAGCTTACACAAGGCAGCCAGCAAACACAGTCCATTAGGAAGGACAGGTAAGTCAGAGGTGCAAGCCATGGCAATATGGGTGTGAACACCTAATGGCAAAATTGCTCTGGTATCATAGGATACTATTGAATTAGGCAGTGTATGATACTATCGTTAATAATAATGTGAGATTTAAAGAAAATCTTCTGATATGCTGCATACAAAGACTTACTATTTTTCTATTGTTTGAATTCAATTAAAAATAAAAAATTAGACCACTTTGCAATTAGTCTTTATTAAAAGGGCTATGTGTGGAGGCAGAGCCTCGACTGATTGTAATGGAAGTCATTCAATAAAAAGTCGGTATGAACAAACTTTTCTTTTAATGCGTCTTTAAGTCACAGTAAAGATCAACTTGCCCAACGCACAAAAATCTTCAGCACAAAAATTTAATAGAAAAGTCCATCACCATTCTCACCAAAGTGTAGTTAGTGAAGCAGTCACATTAGGTTTTTTACTCACTACATATGTGTATGTATGCACGTAATGTAGTGTGAGTGTATTAATATACTCGCCTACCACTGCGCTCTCTGGTGTCCAGCACCGATCTTCTCAGCTTCCGAGTGACGTGACCGCGATTATCCAGGTCACTCTGTGCTATATGCATCAGCCGGACGTTCAGAGAAGTTCAGAGAAGAGCTACCAGGATGGTGAGCAGACTGCAAAGTATGTCCTACTCACTCAGAATGGTTAAAGGATCTGAGAATATTTAGCTTGCAAGAATGAAGGCTAAGAGGAGACTTAATAGCTGTCTAGAAATATCTGATGGGATGTCACAGTGTAGAGGGATCATCCTTATTCTCATTTGCACATGGAAACATGAGAAGCAGTGGAATGAAACTGAAAGGGAGAAGATACAGATTAGATATTAGAAAAAAACTTTTTGACAATGAGGGTGATCAAAGAGTGGAACAGGCTGCCGCGAGAGGTGGTGAGTTCTCCTTCAATGGAAATCTTCAAACAGAGGCTGGACAGACATCTGTCTGAGGTGGTTTAGTGAATCCTGCATAGAGCAGGACACAATGACCCTGGAGGTCCATTCCAACTCTAATATTCTATGATTCTATGATTCTAAGTCTCTTTTACAATGAAAACCTGTGGGACCACGTTCTGACCCTCCACAGGATTATACTGTAGAAGTAATTTCCGGGTCATGCAAAATGCAGTATGACTGGGAGCGTCTGCAGAACAGTGGCGTCGCCGAGAAAAGAAGAACGACGCTGGCCACCGGAGAGAACAGTGGTAGGTGAATATATTAATACACTCACACATATACAGTACATTCACATATACACATTTAAGTAATAAAAAAATTAATGGGAGTGCTTCCTTAATCCAATTCGATGGAATATTATGGGCTCCAGTCTAGCGAGATGTTCATGAGAGACGCTGCATACCAGTCTTCCACCTGTTATGACGTTTCAGGGACCTTCAGGTCCCTGATGCAGCGTTTCTGCTAAACATGTCTAGAATGGAGACCTTTATACCCCATCAAGAAAGATTGATGTCACCTTGGTGAGAATTGTGATGAACTTTTCTATTACATTTTTGCCCTGAAGATTTATGTGCATTGGGGAAGTTTATATGTACTATGATGTAAAGAAGCATTGGAAGAAAAGTTTGTATTTGAATATCTGAACGAGAAATTTTTTTTATAGGCCTTTAAACAGCATTTATGAAAAAAATGAAAATATGACTAGTCAAGAAAGAAGATACATTTTCAGATCTTTTTCCCACTTAAAGAATAATTGTCAATTTAATTTTATTTCCCACAAATCAATAGCACAGGTGAAGATAAACAACTTTGTAATACGCCTTACACATTTTTAGGATCACAATTTCTAGATCTTTAAAAAACCCTAACTATTCATTCTAAGGATTGGCTATTTTCATTTTCATTTTAATAAATGAGTTGGGAACCTAATTTTGAGGCACTTGCTAATATATCAGTATTTCAGGTTCTCCTCCTTTGTGCAGCGCTGCCCACTTGTTAGCACAGCTTCTTCGCAGTCTGCCCAGTTCTCACATTGAGGGTGTAGTCAGACAGGCGTATAACACGGGCGAAGATTGTATTGCAATGCTCGGCTGGCCAGTGGCTCTCCTGACCCAAGTGTGGCAGCCTGTATTTCTCTGTAGCTGTCACGCTCAGGTGAGGAGAGCTACCAGCCAGTCCGAGCATTGCGATGCGATATTTGTCTACATTATCCAGTCTTCTGACTTTGCCCTGATAGCTGAAATAGGGGCATGTGACCAGATCTTTCTATTAAAAACCACCTTCCCCATGCACAGTATTTTAGGAGGCTAATGGATAGATCTGCTCACATGCTCCCGCATTAACTACCAATGCAAGAAGAGAATACTTATGAGGAAGGAAAGGACGTACTGGGCCCCTGGCCCTCAAGGGAGGCCAGCATGACGGGGTCACGGGGGAATGCAGAGCCCGGGGCGGTGGAGGACAATGCGGGGTTAAAATTTCGGAGTAGGTAATTTTGAATTTGAAAAGGGGGGTGGGGTCCAGAGGAGACAGGGAGGAGCAAGCGAGGTGGAGCATAGTGAAGGGGATCGTGGAAAACCGCCAATTTGCCCCATTAACTGCCGAGCTCACCTCACTGATCCTAGCGCTTACAGAAGCTCCCACCCACCCTCCCTCTTTTTTGGTTTTTTGTTTATTCTCACTTGTAGTTAGGGTTCTTTGTTTTGTTTTGAGGAACGAATAATTTTGTCATAGCAGTAAGGCGGGGGAGGGAGGTCCTCGAAGTTGGTGGAAAGGGGGGAATGGCGGATTGTAAGGGGGTGGGGATCTCTAGTGGTCCTGGACTCCCCCAGAGTGGATTGTGACTGGATGTGGTAGATCAGCCCGTGGAGGGGCTGATTAAAGGATTTGGTAATCAGTTGGTTTGGCCGGGTTGGTCATTATCTGCCTCCGAGCTGGTGCACAGCGGCTGGAGGCAAGACTAAGCCTGGAGGCCAAGATACATCATTTGAATATCTGCAAGGTTTACTTTGAGGCTTCAAGGACCACCACTCCCTGGGGGGATATTGTTTACTTGTTGTATTTGATGTTTAATAAAAGGCTGCTGTGGCCATTTAATCCAAATGTGGTGTAATGTCTTTATTTGGGATTGGGTTTATAATAGGGTAATTTTTCTTCTAGATCAAAGGAAAAATCATTAGGTATTTAAGGGTGGTCAATTTAGGTCGGCAAAGGTGGTCGTGAGTCACGTATACCCCTCACGTCATGGCAACACTAACAAGTGAACGTTGATTTACATAGAGAGAAAAGGTAATACTTATATATATTAGTAAAGGCCACCAAATAAAAACCTCTGCTTACTACCCGGACAACCTCTCCAGAATCCCTGTTTCCCCACAGTAAAATAATAACACCTATACTGACCCCTGGTGAGGCGCCCTTCCAGCAGTGTTGGGATGGGCTCTCCCGGGAATCCCTGAGGCCAATAAGCACTGGCTTCACTCTCCTCTCCTACAGATGTAATTGACATCGGCTGTGGCACTTCCTCCAGATGTCTTGATTTGTCCGAAGGAGGTGAAAGTGAAGCCAACACTGACTGGCCTCAGATATCACTGGGATTGTAGCGCGATCTTCGGGAGAACCAGTGCCACACCGCAGGAACTGTGCCGGCACTGGAGGTGAGTGTAAGGAAACATAGGGATTCGGCAGAGGTTGTGCAAGTAGTAGACAACACCTTGAATAGATGTTAATAACTCCATGGTCACAATGGATAGACCATAGAAGTACTAACAACCCATATATAAGTAAGGACGTTTTCATTGAAGTTCTAACAAGGTAAAGGATACGCGAGTCGGCTCTGAGTCTAGGTGACATCTTTGCTGTGCTCGGCCTAGGAGATGGCATCTTCTTTGACATCTCTGGGAGCTTCAGGTCACGAGCTGTCGGTGAGTAATTATTGGCTATGGAGTTACTGGGATTACGGTGATACCTTTGTTCTTTGAATGGAGCAGCCAGGGTCCATGATTTGCTTTGCATCAATGGAGGGTAGATACTGTGCATAAGAACGAGCTAAAATACAAAAACAGAATAGGATGGATAGAGGTATTTTCTTTATCATTACAGAACTAAGTAATCAAGAATGTGAATGAAAGGATGCAACATTACCACTTGTAGACATGTATCTGAGACAACTTCGTAACAAACGGAATATTATATGTCGCTGCATGCTTTCAAACCTACAGACTGTTGCCAATAAACTCTTCAACCTTCAGATGTTTGGTCCTTAACATCCAACTACCCCTTACACCCTCAGCTGAAAAGTATATGTCAAAGATCTTAAACTCATTTCCATCAGAAGAATCGATCCACGCTGCTATCAGGGAGGAAATTATTTCGCAAGGGGTAAAGAATATGATTGTTTCATCCACTTGCATTCTAATGAACCGTCTTGTGATGTTTCGGGGCAATAAAGATTTCCACCCAACATTGCCATGAATTACACATTACTGAACTACTGTTTCACACCATTTTCTCTATCTCCATCAGGGGCTTCCATGTAAAGCCCAGAAAAAGGGGATTCAGATAAAACCCTGAGCCAGACTGAATGTAAAGTCTGAAAATTTCAACAGTTTGATGGAGAATTATGTTCAGAGAAATAGTGAATGGGCTATATATAAAAGGACTTTAGGATTAGGGAATATGATAGGTCGCCATAAACAGATGTGTTTTTAAGGAGCGCCTAAATCTCTGTAAGTTGTGGTTAGTCCTAATTTCTTGTGGTAGAGCATTCCAGACAATTGGTGCAACTTAGGAGAAGTTTGTAAATAATATAATAAATATCATTAATGCAAAAATATATCTGATAATGTCATAATAACCCCATATGCAATTGAGACAACAGAATGATAAAGTGCAATTCCATAAAGATAATGTGCTAAATATGCCAGATGATGCCCAACTGAGAATCAAAGAAAAATATATGGATGTCAGGTCCGAGCATTCCTACATGAACAGTTTCCTGGAAAGTGGATTGGTCGTCGTGGGCCAGTTGAATTTCAACCAAGTTCTCCCAATCTGACCCCATTAAACTTTTATCTATGGGGTCTTCTGAAGGCAATTGTCTATGCTGTGAAGATACGAGATGTGCAGCATCTGAAACAACAGATACTGGAAGCCTGTGCTAGTATTTCTTCTGCAGTGTTGCTATCAGTGTGTCAAGAGTGGGAGAAGAGGGTTGCATGGACAATCCAACACAATGGGCAGCGCTTTGAACACATTTTATAAGTGGTCATAAATTTGTAAGTAACTCATGAAAGAGTAAAGTTACATTAATACCAAGCACACCATTGTTTTTCTTCAATAATTCAATAAGTTTGATGTATCACATGACCCTCTTCCCATTGAAAAACATAAAGCTGGATCCAAAATGGCTAACTTCAAAATGGCCGCCATGGTCACCACCCATCTTGAAAAGTTTCCCCCCTCCGATATACTAATGTGCCATAAACACCAACCATTCCCATTTAATTTAGGTGTATCCATATAAATGGCCCGCCCTGTATAACAGACCATTAAGATATCGTATCCAAATGTCTGGAAAGATTACAATAGAAACCTAATGATTAGGGTATCATGGTTAGAACCTCACACGTATCAGTTCTGGAGGCAGCTTCATCAGCTTGCTGTAGTTTTAATACAGTCAGTGTTTTATCAGCAGGAGATTAACACTGCAGGACTAAGTGTTACGTGCCAGGAAGTCCAACTAATTTGTGTAATCACGCCCCCAACACTGGTTGGCTGTTTGCTCAAAATGTACAGTGTATACAGAAATCTGCCAATCAGTGATGTGGGCGGGGATATACATAGGTCAGCAGGATTTTATCAAAACTGCACCGAGCCATCCAGTAAGTGACACATCGCTAGAATCAGGTTCTCTGCCCCCAACATCATGCTGCTGAGATTGTATTACTTTGCAGTAATGATAAATTATGCAATTGAAGAACGTCTTCAGCCTTTACCTCTATATAGGAACAGCGTTGTCAGCAAACAAGAGATTGTAGAATTGGCCAAAAAATAGCATAAAAGGGAAAACAAACACCGAGCCCCTTTTTCTTTGGTTATGGGGTCCTTGCTTTTTTATGCATGTTCCAGTAGCCCCTATTGCTTTGCTGATATGTGAATCTCCCAAGGTTTCGATGCGATCAGATTACATTGATCCATTTTATGAACAAGCCATTGATGATCTTTCCTGAAAAACCTCTGTAATACGTCTTCATTAGCACATCTTTATTCATGTATGAATTGACCGATGAAAGAAATACGTTGCGAATCCCATGTGATTATTTTACATTTATGAGACATGGACATCGCAAGTCACCTGATGCCCCCTCCTATGATCCTTCTATCAGGCATCGAAACTTGAGCAGAGAATATTGATCAAAGTATGACATTCTGAAGTCAAAGCGACATGCTTCGTGGTCTAAGAAATGACAGATCTGTGCAAAATACAATACGGTTTACTTTTCCCTTTGATTAAAGTTCCTGCAGTCTTCTCATTATCCCCCAGAGACCAATTTGGAGAAAATTCGCCTTCAACACCCGATGCCATAGATCACCCTGCTGTACATCTGTAAATGGTAAAGTTACGCATTTACAGCCGATAAGTCATTCCCTGTTTTATTAATAGTAGTAATAAGAACAAGTCTGTGAATAAGAGAGCAGCATCGAAGAAGGGCAGTAATCCTCACTTTGAAGAAGCGTTAGAAACTCCACTGTTGTATAAAAGATGGAGAAGCTTTGAGGAGAACCCGAATCACAAGTTCATCATTCTTCCATGTTGGAGTTGGGTAGTGTTGGAGTTGGGTAGTGTCGGAGGGAAAACTTTATCTAAGGGCAAGCAGGAATGAGAAAAATCCTGAATTTTAATTGCTCTGGCTTCCAGTGATCTATTGTGTTGTTTTAAGTGATTAATGGGAACCACTCAGAAGATCAAAGGGGTTGTCCTTCTTTACGGACATTTGGAGCTAGAAAAAGCTTTTGTTTTTTATTTTTACCTACATTTTGCATGGTTGATCTTTTGAAGGATCTTTGTTTCCCTGACAATTTTAAGGGATTATCCAGGATTATATTAAGTTTTTACTATGTGCCAAAGAACTAACAGACTGGTAGGTGATAACTACATGCCTGTTCTGCCTGACACCGAGCGGTCATTGACCACTCCTGCCGGCGATTCTGGAGCATCTGCTGAAGTCTCGTTGACAGAGCAGCTGTTTCTATTCTCCTTTGCCATAATTGTAATACAGTGTCCAGGGATCTGTGAGCCATGCACAGGCCGCAGGCAGCAAGAGGAGAAGGTGGAGTTAGTGCGAGCCCGTGGCAGTAAGTGAGTCGGCGTCCCTGCCGGGGGGAGGTGACAGCGTTCCGGGACGTCGGCACTCCAGTACTTCTTCACGTGGGCAGGAATGATTTGGTCACCAGAGCTTCAAGGGAGCTGATCCGTGACATCAAGTACGATTGTCATAGACTCTGGTCTTCCCACCCGGGTGTTCTACTCATTTGGTGTAACATCGTTTCACGCCTATCATGGAAACATGGGCAAGTGGTCAAAAGGATGAACAAGACCCGCAGTAAAGTCAACAGAGTGGTGTCCCATTTTATTGCACGTCATGGGGAAACGTGGTATGGCACTATAATATGGAAGTTCCTTTTCAGGAATTTTTGAAGTCAGGTGGAATTCATTCGAATACAATTGGTATAGATAGTTGGTCTTTTTCTCTGATGAAAGGGATTGAGAAGGCTTTATTTTTGTGGTGGGACTCGCATGCATAAAGGGTCATGCACGCTCGCTGTGGTGGAAAAGGAGGGTTTTGAAGGAGGTTGATTGCACTGAAGATGGGGGAGACAAGTGCAGGGATGGATGACTCCCATGTGCTTCAAGGTTCTTACAGAAATGTAAGCAGGTCTCTACTGGGCTAGGTCTCAGGGGGACATTATGGCATGGGCTAGGGGCGGACATATCATTGGCGCAACCTGTGCGGCCCACAGGGGCTCAAGAAGTAAAGGGGGGCCCATTTCTATCTCCAAAGCAAGTACAATTTTGCATTTTTAGGAGCTCTTGGGTCGCAAAGAGCCCATTAGTGTTCTTTCACAGGGGTCCTTTTCTGTCTGTATCCGCCAGTGCTATGGGCAACACTCAACCAGGTGCCCTCAAGCCAGTGCATTGAGGCTGAGGATGGTGTAAAGGAAATGTTAGTTATGGTTAACGAAAAATAATTCTAAACCTTCAATTCCCCTCTCCTTTCTGGCGGTTAAGCCATGTATGCGTATTGATAGGTAATTAATGTCGTTTTAATGTTATAAATTATGTTTAGATTTATTCAATAAAATGAGGCTGCTGTGGCCAGTATCTTCAACGTCACGCAGCGTGGTGTTTTATTAAATTAGATGAGAGAATTTGGGTCCTTAGATTTATTTACGTATGGGCCTATACAGTCACATATTCCGAAGTCATGGTTACAGGACAACTATAAGATGATCATTGAAATGCAATTATCTCCTCACGTGCAATTTAATTATTGCCTGATTTAGTAATAGTGTGAAAGCCGAGGCAGTTCTATTTGTGAACAGTAGATAGGAATCCAATATATCCTTCCTTTCTTCTTTTGTTGAATACCCCAGGGATATTTTTTTACTCTTGGAAGAAAAAAATTGTTTAAAAAATGATATATAAAGCATCTGGGAAAATTAATAAAAAAGGTGATACACAAATGTAAAGTCCCCTGAGCTAAAATATGAAAAAAATGCTATTTTCATCCATAATACATTTTAATGTATACAGAAAACAAACGAAAAAAAGATCTACACATATTAGGTGTCCATACAACCATACCTCCAAGAATCTATTCAACTGTATTATTTGGAGTGATGTTTGAACAGTAAAAAAGATTTTACAAAATGAAACCAAAAGCTGCTTTTTACTAAATTTGGTTACCAAAATTATATATAAACTACACATCAATGTACAGGATATGTGCCCAAAAAAAGCACTAAAAAACACAATTACAAATACAATTTGTCCCACATAAAACAAAGCCTCATACAGCAAGTTTGTGAAAAAAAAATTATAATTTTTTTTTTCGGATGCCTGATGTATATCTGTTGTGGTTAATGTGCTGTGTCTCGTGAGTCTGCCATCTTAATTCCTTCTTCCCCTCGGATGTGGCTCCCCTAGATCAGACTACATTTTCCAAGATGTCATAGTCTCATCATAATGCTTTTGCTCCTATCTAATGGCAACCAGTAACATATTAGTGACATAGAGTTGCTTATCCTGATGCATACAGCACAGTCTCAATGTATCCTATGTGATGTGTATACAGCAGTCTAAGTGTATCATATGTGATTTATATACAACAGTTTCAGTGTACATTATGTGTTGTAAACAGCAGTCTCAGTGTATGTTATGTGATATAAACAGCAGTCTCAGTTAATCTTATATAATGTATACAGCAGACTCAGGGAATCCCATATAATGTATACAGCACAGTCTCAGTGTATCCTATGTAATGTATACAGCACAGTATCAGTGTATCCTATGTGATGTGCCTACAGTAGTCTTAGTGTATATTACGTGATATAAAGAGCAGTCTCAGTGAATCCTATGTAGTGTATACAGCAGTCTCAGTTAATCCTATATGATGTATAGAGCACAGTCTGAGTGAATCCTATTTAATGTATATAGAACAGTATCAGTGTATACTATGTGATAGAACAAAGCAAAGTCCAGCTCACCATAGTTAACATCTCTGGATACTCGGAGCACGGAACCGCTGTGTCAGGGCGTAGAAGGATCAAGGAAGAAGGAAACATCCAGCTCAACGAGATAGTGAAAAAACGTGTCGTTCCTTTATTCACTTCAATATATGTGGAGGATAAAACATCAGCAACAACAGAAATAAAAACAGTATCAACGCGTTTCTGGTGACCGAGCACCCTTAGTCATGATATGACTTATCATGACTAAGGGTGCTCTGTCACCAGAAACGCGTTGATACTGTTTTTATTTCTGTTGTTGCTGATGTTTTATCCTCCACATATATTGAAGTGAATAAAGGAACGACACGTTTTTTCACTATCTCATTGAGCTGGATGTTTCCTTATACTATGTGATGCATACAGCACAGTCTCAGTGTATCCTATGTGATGTTTATAGCAGTCTTGGTGTATCATATGCTATATACACAGCAGTCTTGGTGTATCATATGCGATATATACAGCAGTCTCGGTGTATCCCATGCGATGTAAAGAGCAGTCTTGGTGTATCCTATGTGATGTAGACAGCAGTCTTGGTGTAACCTATGTCATGCAGCTTCTGACTATCTCACCTACTAAATTGAGGTTCTTTTATATAAAGCAGAAATAATAGGTCAGATTTATGAATATGTCCAATAAAGATTGCATTTTTGCAATTGTATGTTTTAATATTTTAAAAAAAGCATCAGGTCAATTCTTAACCATGTATTTCACTCATGTATTATTTCATGTGGGTTTTTTCCAAGCAATGAAAAAGCGCTGATAACTACACCCATATTGATTCTGACCAAATTATACACATTTAAATCACAACACCAAGAAGACAAAATAGTGGAGTAATGGAAATCACAGGATGGATAGATAAGTTAATTATATGCAAACGATAAAAAATGGAAACAAAATATTCAAAACATCTTAATCATTCACTATCGACTATGAGCAGCAGCAGAAGAAGAATTCTTCATAGATTTCTTACAATTCTGACACTAAAAAGTTAATTGTAATTTTTCTTTTGTACATTCTCAGATGTCTTAAAAATATAGACAATTCTTGCATAGATTAGCCAGTCTGTTTTCACCGTTTCGATCCGTTTATCTGCACATTCCCAATAGGTTTTTCTGCTCGGAGCGTGCTAACTCCAGCTGTCCTCACATTCCTAGGTGTGTAGGTGATACCCATCCCTATGAGAACAGCTTATGTTCTATGATGCCGCGGCTATTAAGTCCTCATTTCTGGCAGCAGCTCCTGTAATGCATTAATGATACCCATCAGCCGCTATCCTAAGTGCTGTTGTGCTAGTGAACAATAGCTTTCCACTTTGCTTCACCAGTTGAATAATTATCTCTTCAGACTCGATGAATATTTTAGTGCAGTATTTTAACTCATTTTCAGGAGAGCGGCGAAGTGTTTGCTTCCTTCCTGCAATCAGGGTCATTGTTTTAAACTCAGAAGGTTTGGGGAAAATGAGAAGGCGCCTGACTTTTAAAAATAGGAACATGTATTGTGGTGTGTGCATAAAATTCATTCCCCTTCTGAACTCCTTTAGGATTCTAACCCACAACAATTCCCATTTCATTGTCCCCTCACCCCAAAATGTCTCCCCCACACACAGAGTATGATACCCGCCACTGTAAATTACCCCACACAATTTGCCTCCATACACACATAAAGTATGATAACCCCACAGTGCCCGCAGCAAGTATGATGCCCCCACTGTGCCCAATAGATTATGAGGCAGCCACAGTGCTCTCACAATAGTATGATGTCCCCACAGTGCTACTCAATACAAGATGATGCCCCATCTGTTCCCCCCTCACGGTATGATGTCCCTACGATCAGCCCTCACAAATATGATGTCCCCATCAGTTCCCCCCACACGGTATGATGTCCCTACAATGAGCCCTCACAATATAATGTCCCCATGAGTTCCCCCCACACGGTATGATGTCCCTACAATGAGCACTCACAAATATGATGTCCCCATCAGTTCCCCCCACACGGTATGATGTCCCTACAATGAGCCTTCACAATATGATGACCCCATCAGTTCCCCCCACACGGTATGATGTCCCTACAGTGACTCCTCACAGTATAATGCCCCCACAGATCACCCACGAATTGTAAGGCCCCAAAGTGACCCCCAACACAGTATCATGCCTCCACAATGACCCCTCTACACACAGTATGACACCCCTACAGTCCTCCGACATAGGATGATGCCCCAATAATAACACCATCCCGCGCAGAGAATGATGCCCCCAGTCACCCCCTACATACCCTCACCTACTCTTTATGATAGCCCCAAAAACGATGCCCCATAATGACATCCATTTATACACAGCATGATCCCCCAGTCACCCCCACCTACCTATTATGATGCCCCCATAGGCCCACCAAAAAGCATAATGCCCCTGAGACCTCCACACCTCCACTAGCGCAGCTGAATACCAAAAAATATTAGGGAAAGGGGGTATAATATTCAATAAAGGTTGAGTTACAACATTAATAAAGCTAGGTGCACATTTAGTCAAACTGACATTTTATTTAATCCTGGGAAAATATATATATTTCTTTTGGCTATAGCTTTTTATTGAAAAACAAGACAAAGGCGGAGAGGATTTTTGGTACTCCTTACTGGCACCCAGCTGAACCATAGACTATATTTGGTGCTTTTTGAATGCTTTCACCTTACTGACATACCTGATACAGCTCTGAAGGTTCTCTTGTAGGTGCTGCGGGCAGAGGAGGTAATCCTGGCAAATTACTGGAATTACTCATGTAGCGTTCAGAGTCCACCTTCAACTAAAAAAGTTAATAAAATTATTACTGGGAAAGGCAAAGTCACCGTATGAAACAAAATACAATAATTTGTTAACAAGTTATTAAAAAGAATAGTAAAACTTTATACCCTGAAAAACAAAATGAAAGCAATAACTAAAACACATAACAAAACTTCTCCACATCTTAATATATGGTTTCAATATTGTGGACATGTTTAGGATTTGATTATAGAAAATTACATTGTAAGTTAATGACTCTGAAAAAAATATATAATGTTACATAACGGAATCAATACTTTTATTATATGGTCCCAAATAGCTTCAGCTGTAATGTAACTATTAACAATAAATCACAATCTAAAGTGAAAAAAAATTTAAATACTTTGCAGACTGCTCTGTGGCAGTGTAGACCGTGTACTGAGGTGGGCTCTCCAGGATACAGAGAAACCGGGAAAGAGGAAAACAGCCAACAACAAACTTGCCGGATTAACTTTTACTGACCAATTTGGATAGAATACTTTTCCAACCCCAAAAAATGGTGAACCAAGTTAACTCACACACACCCAGCCAAGACTGACCAGGACCTCTGTGCTCCACAACTCCGTGGTCTTGGAAGTAATAACTACAATGCTATAATTTACCTACGTTAATTGGGCACCCGCCCAGTACGGTCACTGCATGTTTGCCTAGGATTCTGGAATAATCAAATGTATGTCAGGGATGGCCTATTGGTGGTGCAGAACAGGAGCTAACAAACTTAAACCAAATAACTCTAAACCCACTTCTCCCCACTCCATGGGTAAAGAAGCGCTCCTTAATCGGAGCAGGCACGCATGGTGGAGTTGGATGCTCCTAGGTAGAATCCAGTTATCGATCTAGTTCTGCACTGACACTGATGCTATCAAGTGCCTGTTTCTCTAGTCACCTTCCACGACGGCATATGGAGGTTGCCTCTTTGCCCTAATGGGGAACAGGAAATGGAGAGGTTAAAAGGCCCTCCCACCTCCCTCTCACCAGTGTCTTTCCTGTTCCCCATGGGACAGGAGAGGTTTACTTTCGTATGCAGTGGTGGCCGGTGACTGCTGCATCTAACAAGCGTCGGCTTGTGTGTAACCGGGCAGCATGGGGTCGTATCTTACCTCCCCGCCTATGCTGCTCCCGTCGCGCCGCGCTGCGGTGTCCTCGGGACCTGTGCCTAGCCTTCCCGCGCCCCCGTGAGGGCAAAGCAGGCTAGTGTTTCCTGACCGGAGTCCTCCTGGAGCTCTCCGGTCTCCTTCCCCTCCAACATGCTGCTGGCAACCCGGAAGTGATCGCGCGCGTCACTTCCGGTCCTTTCTGCGCTCCCTGGAGGCACTTCCGCCGGCGGTGTCTCGTGCAGGACGGCGTCCTCCACGCTGGACCATGGAGGGGAAGAGGTGTATCCACATCGCTGGGGGCAGGTGCATACCGCTGCGTATAAAACCTGCCAGAAAACGTCGCAGGTAAGACCGTTCCTATCATGGAGAGCAGTACCTGCCCTGCGCTTGCAGAGCCCAGCGCTGCCCCTGCCACAGTAAGTGCCGCAGGGACAGGGGTCCTTAGGTAGTAACTTTGGGGTATCCTTGGTCACTCTCTCTCTCCCCTCTCATTGCAGGGAGAAAGGTCTACCCCCAAAACTACTGTTAAAAAGAAGTGTGCCATCTGTAATATTAAGCTGCCACCTTCATGGGAGAAAAAACTCTGCAGGACCTGTACTGACAAAGTTGTCAGGGCAGAGCAACCTTCTTTACTAGAGGAAATCCGGTCCCTGGTCAAGCAAGAGGTGCAATCCTCCCTAGCAGCCTTTACCCCTCCACCTCCTCCGCCACCCCCTCCGCCACCCTCTCCAGCCAAAAAAAGGAAGATCCAGGAAGAGGATTCTGAATCTGAGTCAGACCTCTCTTATGCCTCATCCTCAGGTCGTCAGGAGGAATCTGCATCCTCTATTACATCTGAGGCCAGAAAATATCTCTTTTCTTCAGACTGGATTGAGGACTTAGTAGCCGCAGTACGCAGTACTATGGGGCTGGAGGAGGAGCCAGAACCCCAGTCCATACAGGACCAGATGTTTGGTGGCATAACTAAGGGTAAACGGGTGGGGTTTCCAATCCACCAGAATATTTCTGATATGATTGACCAAGAGTGGGAATTACCTGAAAAACGCCTCAGTACTCCATCCGAGATGAAGCGTAGATTCCCCTTAGAAGGCGAAATGACCAAATGGGATGTCCCTAAAGTTGACTCTCAGGTGGCAAGAGTGGCTAAAAGAACGGCTCTTCCATTCGAAGACTCGTCACAATTAAAGGATCCGATGGACAGGAAGATAGAGAGTCTATTAAAGAAATCATGGGAGACCTCCTCGGTAGCCCTCAAAGCTAATATCGCATCAACATGCGTGGCTAGAGCTCTATTCCGCTGGATAGGTGAACTGGAGTCTCACATATCCCAGGGCACTTCAAGAGCTGAATTATTAGACTCCCTTCCTAGTCTCCTTAGAGCCACGGGTTTCCTAGCAGATTCTTCGATGGAAACTATCAGAATTGCTGCAAGGTCGTTAGTACAGACTAACTCGGCCAGAAGGGCGCTGTGGTTAAAAATGTGGTCTGGTGATATCACCTCCAAAGCCAAGTTATGCGCCATACCATTTAAAGGTAACTACGTCTTCGGGCCTTCTCTTGATGACATCTTGGAGAAAGCAACCGATAAAAAGAAAGCCCTCCCAGAACAAAAAACCCCCAAAAAGAAGTTTTTTCGTCCCTTTCAGGCCCAAACCTCTCAGAGAGGGAAAGGCAAGTCCGGGAGGTGGAGTTACCCGAAGGGAGGGGGGAGAAACATCCTCATCCCTCAACAACAGCAGCAGCAGTCTCAACAGGAGAAACGGTGACTTCGATCCAGTGGGGGGGAGACTTTCAAATTTTTACTCCCAGTGGCAAAACATCACCTCTTGCCCCTGGATCCTCAATGTCATCAAAGAGGGTCTCCTAATAGAATTCATTTCCTCCCCCCCACGGGGTCTAAAAGTCACCTCCCTACCTTCCCTGAAAGATCAGTCAAAATTGGCGTCCGGTCTCAGAGCCCTAAAGATGTCAGGTGCGATATCCCAGATACCGGAATCGGAGAGGGATCGAGGCCACTACTCTCGCTTATTCCTGGTTCCCAAGCCATCGGGCGAGTCCCGTGTCATTATAAATCTAAAGAATCTCAATCGGCATATAAAGTACCGAAGATTCAAGATGGAATCAGTGAAGAATGCCATCCCCTTGATAGGTCCACACTCCTTCATGGCCACTCTCGATCTGAAAGATGCCTACTTTCACATCCCCATTCACCAAAGACATCGCCAATATCTCAAATTTGCTGTACAGAAAGGGCGTCTGATAGAGCACTATCAATTCAACGTCCTCCCATTTGGAATTTCCTCGGCTCCAAGGGTATTTTCCAAAATAATGGGGGAGGTAGTCTCCTTTATCCGGAAGCAAGGCGTCTGTATAGTGCCGTACCTAGACGACCTTCTGTTAATAGCTCCTTCCAAACAGGCCCTGGAGTCTCATGTATCCAAGACTCTCGAAATCCTGACATCTCTTGGATGGGTGCCGAATCTGGAAAAATCACACCTACGACCCTCCAAATGCAGGAAATTCCTGGGAGTTCTCCTGGACTCTGCAAGACAAATGTCCTTCCTCCCAGTGGAACACCGTCAAACCCTTTTATCAAAGGTCAAAACGTTCAGGGACACCAGATCCCCTACAATCAGAGAAGGCATGTCTCTTGTAGGCTCGATGACAGCCTGCATTCAATCGGTACCATGGGCCCAGGCCCATTCCAGAATTCTTCAGGCACATATCCTGCAGAATTGGGATGGCCATCCCAGTTCTTTGAACAAAAGACTGTACACGTCGGGCCGTGTCAAAGCCTCCCTGGCATGGTGGATGTCCCCAAAAAATTTACAAAAAGGGGTCAGCTGGACGCAAGTCCCACTGACCACAGTAACAACAGACGCCAGCCAGAGAGGCTGGGGGGCCATGATAAATCACACCCCTTTCCAAGGTCTCTGGGACCAGTCAACAAGCAAGAAATCTTCCAACTACAGAGAGCTAAAGGCTGTAGAAGAAGCCCTACTAGTAGGAGGTCATCTGATCAAGGGACATCACGTTCGGATATATTCGGACAATGTGACCACGGTGGCCCACATCAGACATCAGGGCAGTTCAAAAAACAATTGCCTGAAGAATATATCTGCCCGGATATGCTCCTGGGCAGAAAGACATCTCTTATCTCTGACAGCGGTTCACCTGAAAGGCTCGTCCAACATTCAGGCAGACTATCTAAGTCGCCAAGACATACATCCGGGGGAATGGTGCCTGAGCAACCGAAGCTTCGAGATGCTGGTGAACAAATGGGGTCTCCCAGAAATCGACCTCTTTGCATCCAGCTGAAATGCGAAAGTCGAAGCATTCTTCTCTCTGAACCCCAGAGACGGCTCCAAAGGAGTGGATGCACTGGTCCAGAAGTGGAATTTCCGGCTGGCTTATGCGTTTCCACCAATCCCAATACTGGCGAAAGTCTTACAGAAAGTGCGAGAAGAACAAACGCCTACCATATTGGTAGCTCCGCTGTGGCCCAAGAGGAGTTGGTACAACCTGATAGTGGACCTTCAGGTGGATGGGCCGCTCCACTTTCCGATAGAAGAAGACCTTCTTTCTCAAGGACCAATCCATCTCCTAGATGCCCACAAGTGGAATCTGGCGGCATGGCTACTGAAGCCCAAATATTAAGAGCCAGAGGACTATCAGAAGCAGTGGTTTCCACACTTCAAAAATCTAGGAAACCTGTAACCATTGCAATATATAATAAAATCTGGAAGAAATTCTCATCCTTTTGTCTCCCTGAGGTGCCGGATCCCTTCAACCCGAATATTTCAAAAATTCTAGACTTTTTGCAAAAGGGCTTAGAAATAGGCCTCAGGCCTAGCACCTTAAAAGTCCAGGTGTCCGCCCTCAGTTCAATATTTGATCAAGATCTGGCAAATCATCGCTGGATCAAGAGATTCATGATATCGGCTTCTAGAATGAACCCTAAGAAGCAAATAACAGTACCACTGTGGGATCTCAACCTAGTATTACAGGGGCTCACAGGTCCCCCCTTCGAACCATTATCCTCCTGCTCCCAGAAAAACCTAATCTACAAAACAATTTTTCTAGTGGCTATTACATCAGCAAGGAGAGTGGGAGAATTACAAGCTCTCTCAATAAGAGAACCATACCTAACCATTCGAGATGACTCTATAGTACTGCGCCTAGACCCTTCCTTTCTTCCAAAGGTCGTATCGGACTTCCACCGCTCCCAGGAAATTATTCTACCTTCTTTTTGCCAAAATCCTGCAAATTCCAAAGAAGAGAGATTCCATATGCTGGATGTCAGGCGCACTGTATTGTTTTACTTAGAACAAACCAGTTCTTACAGAATTGACCACAATCTATTTATCCATCCATCAGGACAAAATAAGGGAAAAAAGGTAGCCAAAAGTACTATTGCCAACTGGATAAAGAAAGCAATAGCAGAGGCATACCTTGCTCAAGACAAAACTCCTCCAGTGGGAATCAAGGCTCATTCGACTAGATCAACCTCAGTCTCCTGGGCAGAAAGAGCAGGTGCATCAGCAGAGCAAATCTGCAGGGCAGCCACATGGTCTTCATTGCATACTTTCTCCAGGCATTACAGATTGGATGTAATGCCCAACAAGGATTTAGCCTTCGGCCGGAAAGTACTCCAGGCCGTTGTCCCTCCCTAGCGCCAATCAGTTGGTATTCCTCCATATGCCGTCGTGGAAGGTGACTAGAAAATAGAATTATTCTTACCGTTAATTCGGTTTCTAGGAACCTTCCACGACGGCGCTAGTTCCCTCCCTATACTCCTGGATTTAAATCTGGGATTCAAGGTAAACCGGTGCTATGGTTTTCAGTTATAAGTCACTGGTGAGAGGGAGGTGGGAGGGCCTTTTAACCTCTCCATTTCCTGTTCCCCATTAGGGCAAAGAGGCAACCTCCATATGCCGTCGTGGAAGGTTCCTAGAAACCGAATTAACGGTAAGAATAATTCTATTTTCTGCCTGTCTGAGTTTGGCATCGAACTAACTGTGTGTGTGTGTGTGCACGCTCCCACCGTGATCCCTGCAGGAGGCCTGAGCTCAGGACTTACCAACCTGGTTGTAGTCGCTCTAACACTGCAGAGTTGTGTGCGCCTGACCGACAACTGAAGGAGATGGCCCATCTCCAACCGATGCGTGGTACCACTGCTAGCTTGCTGGAGGGGCTTCTAGCTGCATCGCTGATACCGACTCCCGGGGACTACGGCTCATCTCCCTCCATTTGACGTAGTCACAGCAAACTTCTCCCCTGACCATGGAAATTGAATGGGACGATATTCTCTGTTATTCAGAGCGGTCTTTGCCTTCCAAGGACACATGGCTTTGCGGATGGTGTTGGATGGAGATGCAACACATCCTCCCTCCTCTAGCTCTCATTTTATTCTCAAAATCACTGCGATCCGCCCCTTCCTGTGATGCACTTCCACCTAGTTGCTTGCACCGCCTCACCGCCGGCCCAGGCTCTGTCAGGGGCTGTCAAAGTGCCGTCCAAACCAGCAGTCTGTTTAACACGGCACAAATCTGCCATAGGGAGAGGTTCTATGTCTACTAACTGACCTGAGTATATATTGAAACAGAACAGCAGCTGTAAATAGAATGTTAGTGTCAGGAAAAGGGCTAATGGGGGGGTGACGATCTACAACATATTCCCTCTTACCATTGTAGGGGAAGTGTAGTATTAATTGAACCCCATTTATACGAAGTAATACATAATATGCCAAGTCTACCAGCGCAGGAGCCACGGTAGTGGTTCTCTGCTCTGGCTCTTTGAGGTTGGACCTAGGCAGTTACAGGGGTTGTATCAAATGTGGATTTGATATTCATGAAGAAAGGGGAAGGAGTTGCACCAAATTTGGTAGCTATCCCATATCCATAGGATCGCGGTGGGTCTGAACCCTAGTACCCACCACTTAATAAGGTGACCAAAATTACAGCGACTGAGGCCTTATGGAATATTTGCATGCCACAAATCTCAGATATATATGTTATAAATGATTAGAAAACCTTGTATCATTTTCTTCCTGTAACCATTTATACCAAAACTACTGCAATGCCCTGCACATGGGGTAATTGGCATAACCAATCAGAAAAAACTTTACAACATTTCTAATTGGAGTTAACTGCTAATATTATTATTATTACACCTACTATATATTGGGACAGGATATTGGAGTTGGGAATACCCCTTTAAATTTATGAGGGTAACGTGAAAAATTGTGGAAATTAATACTTTTTAAAGGCACTGTATAATAGAGCCATAGGAATTATGAGACAAACTTTATGCACTACATATATGAAAGAAATCTGAGTAACAAAAGTACACGGCAGCACCGTCATGCCTTAGGGAGATATCAATTTATTTCTCCTGACATTCCCGAGGTATCGTCAAATAGTCAATTCTTGAGTCTCTTACTTAGATGCGCATGCCTTTCATGTATTCACCAGGATTGATGTCAATCGGCACATCAAAGGCTTATGAACATGAATATACATTTACTGATGTTATTTGCTTACGGGAAATAAATAGTATGCTGAAAAGTTTAGAAGTGAATATATGAGAAATGTCAATAGATGGAAAGGTCGTCGACTTCTTCTCCTATATAATGTACAAGCTGTATTGTTTATTGATGGACTTCTCTGTTGTTGGTTAGAACATTGGTCATAAAAAAATAATAAGAAAAAATACAAGAAAATATTCCAGACATTCTAAGCCAAGGTTCTCAACTTGTCCCACCACATGGTTACAAATCACAGTGTTAATGAAAAGTCTTAAATGGGTATTCCCAGAATAGGATAGTGGATAACTTTCTGATGGCCGGTGGTCCGCCACTGATTACCATAGCATGGGGCTCTGCTTCTTGAATGGAGAAGAAGTCCACATGCTCAACCTCTATTCATTGTCTATAGGACTGCCGAAATAGCCAAGTGCTGTACTGAGCTTTAGCTGGCAATCCAAAACACAATGAATGGAGCAAAAGGTTTTACATGTCAATCTCTCCAACATTCACAAAGCCTAGGATTTTGGAAACCAGACCCAAGTTCTTGGGATCGCTAGGACTTCCAGCTGTCAGACCCCTAGTGATCAGAAAGTTTTCCCCTATCCTATGAAGAGGTGATCATTTTCTATTTTAGAAATAGGTTTTTAATTTCCAATAAAGCAAAAAACTCAACGTAGCAATTCAATAACATTGTGTTTGACATTCTTTCAGTCATGTATAAAGTATGATCCCGTTTTTCAGCATCACGTAACATAAAGAAGATAGAACAGAGCAATTTGGACGTAGTGTTCATCTAAATTAAAGGTGAGAATAACACATGGAATATATGTGAGGTTACATAAATGTACATGATTTAAAAACCAGTCAGTCTTACAAGTTACCACTCCGATCCCCCATCCCCGTTGCCCCATTATCATGCTTATGCACATTAAAGAAGCCCTCCCATCAAAGATTTTATCCTCTTAACATATTTCAATCATCATACTATAGAGCACTGTGTATTTACAATTGCTCATTTTGCCTTTCTACCCAGTTAATTCTTCTGTTTTCCATTAGGTCTATGACATCACATGTTTAAAAACTGACTAGCTGAATCCTTAGCTCTATGTAAAAACGGGAGGTCAATTTTCTCTGCACAAGTCATAATTAACTGCAAAAGTTCCTGACAGGGGAAGAGGGAGCAGCAGAGTCAGGAGGGGGATGGTAAATGTAGGGACAAGAGACTTCCTGTTTCTACACAGAGTAGAGAAAATAGAAGAATTTAGTGGGTAGAAAGGCAAAATGAGCAATTGTAAGGGCTATATAATATGATGACTGCAATATATTAAGATGATAAAAACTTTGATGGGAGGAGGAGTGTGTCTTTAATTAAACTTTTCAATAGATTGGCCCGCCTTCTCCTTTACAGTGACTGTTTCCATCTACCTCCCCAATCCTTTTTTAAATATATATGTATGCACATTTTCTATTAGTATATTAAATCTTACATATTTATTGACCAATTACCCAAGAATGACCCAAACCTCTCTACCAAGCCTAAGAGAAATGCCAGGGAAATCTCATGATCCACCAGATACACCAACGTGTCATCAATGTATAGATATACTACAGGGTGGGCCATTTATATGGATAGACCTGGGTGGGCCATGTATATAGATACACCTAAATAAAATGGGAATGGTTGGTGATATCAACTTCCTGTTTGTGGCACATTAGTATATGGGAGGGGGAAAACTTTTCAAGACGGGTGGTGACCATGGCGGCCATTTTGAAGTCGGCCATTTTTTAATGCAACTTTATAAATGGCCCACCCAGGTGTATCATATAAATGGTCCACCCTGTATTTCAGTTATACAGGGTTAAACAAGACCTTTTATATTGATCTTGGTGTATAAACATTGGCCAGAGCGAAAAAAAAAAATGAAGGGATAATGGGCGCCTCTACCTCGTTCCTCTATTTATGGAAAATTACTTAGGTATATCTAGATTTGTACATATCTTGGCTCTGAAGGATTCATATAAATTGAAGCACTCATGCCTAAGAGTTGGGACCAATGTTCAGATGAGTAAGAAGTGTTTGAAAATACTGACACTCGCCAGAATAAGAGGGTTTACATAGCTCTACATATATGGTCAGTTTTAGACGTACAAGTGCTATTTAGGTTTTTTTTTACAGATGGCACTCATACCTGGGATAGACTATGGGGCTGTTCATATGTCCGTGGTTTTATGTGCACCGAGTGGTCCTTGAAAAATCGTGGAGACGTGTCCAATGTTAATCTGAGTGTTGGATCAAACATAGCAATGAAGGTCTATAGGTTCGTGAAAAAAGTTGGATATCACTTGGAAACCATAACGGAATGATAGGAGAAGGTGGAGAAACTTTTTTATTTTTTATTTATATCACTAGAGAAAAACTAATGAAACTCAGACCAAATTCTTATGACACTGATTGAAAAACTCGGACGAAATTCTGATCCGAATTACTCATGAAACTCGATGCGATTTCCCGGTACAAGAAAATCATTGATGCGTGCATGAGCCCTTAATCCATTTACCAAGATATACCCTGGATGTATTAAACCTATGAGATCCCTTTCTTTGTTTTTTTTCTTGCTGTTACATTTAACTCTGCAGAACCTTAGTTGCTTGAAATATATTTTTTTAATAAAAGAAAAGTCAGGAAATGAGTTTTTCCTTTAGAAATCACTTTACATCTTTTCAGCAGCCGCTTAATGCAAATCACAATACTGGAATTATGAGCTTGTGACTCTGCTGAGATGATGCCGATTTGCAATTATGGAAAACCCGCAGAGAAGATTTATTGTCTGATGGTCTGATATATAAAAAAAAAGACAAGACGATACAAGAACATATTTATTTCTGATTACATGGAAAGTTCTGTGCCTGACAGATAATAGCCATAGTGCCTGTAACATAATTGCAAGTATAACACCAATAATATGCATAGACATTAAAATTGAAAATATTTTTTTGAACCTCAGTTTACTATTCAATTTATCCAAATTCATTAAAGAATATTGCTGAGTTGAAAAAAAACATTTTATATTTTAGTTATCTTGTTCTGAGTCTGTAATAAACAGTCCAGAGCTGAAATCTCAATTCCTTGCTGGCTCGGTGTCTACACATATCTTAAACTTGTGATTTGCATTCTGAGAGCTGTACCCCAATCTCCTGTATATTATAGGGGCTTATCTAAGAAAATGTTCAGGTTGCACATTTGGCCTCTGTTTAACAAATGACCTGGGACTTCATCCGATGTTACCGGAATCAGTGATGGATGCCCAATGGTGACATTCATCATCATCATCAGCAATGGACTGATATGGGATTCATTTATTGGATACATTGTAAGTTTTTCGTAACACATTCATTAAAATGATGCCAGTATAAGTCACCCATGGGCTATAATTGCTGCGATTTAATGGACAGATCATGAAAAACTATTGAAATGCTTATGATGTGTCCATTAAAGATGTCATATCACCAATAGGTTAATATGGTAGCTATTAAACGAATGTGTGTATTTACCATTTCTGGAAATATGATAGTCTACTATACAATTCCTTTCTACTTTTTTTGAGGTGTAGTAACAACAGACAAAGACATGTAGTGTTGGCGTCCTTGCATCCTTTCCTCCCTGGCAGGGATGCTGATTCACTCACTGCCCAGGCCCTCATCCCCCGTGTCCTCCTCCTCCTGCTTCCAGGGGTCTGCGCATGCCTGGCAGGTCCCTTAGGATCGCGTGCCCCTGATCTAGTAAAGACACAGTGCACATCGTCCAAACGTGTCCTCAGCCAATGGCTGGGAGACACTTAACATTTAAGGCACCTCCACCTGTTGGGAGGTGCCTGAGAAATGTGTTTGGTGAGTTAGTCTGCACGCTTGCTGGTTCTCAGGTGCCTTGTCGGTTAGTAATTGCCAGTATCCACTAGTTTTTATTAGTACCTGCCAGTACCCACTTTTTCTTACTCGTTCCTGCCTATCCCTGCTTGTGCCTTACAGCAACTGCTTGCCTGTATACCAGCCATACCTGCCTGCACCTGTCGTGCCTGAATTAGTCATGCCAGTCTGTGTACCAGCGGTACCTGCCAGCACCTGCCCTGTCAGTCTGTATACCAGCCGTACCTACACCTGCCTTTTCTTGCAGTATTCTTGCCGTGCCTGCCAGTACTTGTAAAAATCCACTCATTCCTGGCTCTACCAACTACCTGCCTCTTTGGGGGTCAGCTGCCGTGTGTTCGAGGTCTCTTCCTGGTGCCCATCCAGAGCCAAGTCTAACTTCACAATCGGAAGCTCTAGCGAAGAGTCATGCCCCTCCAGGCTCTCTTCTGTTCCACCACTATTCCCGTTACAGGTTAAATGGATTTCATCCTAACTAATGGATCCCCATGGAGACGTATACTAAATGTAGGGAAAAAACAAAGTGTAAACCCAGAATAAGATAATACATTTATTTAGAAAATTGGTGACATATTCAATACTAACTTCAATACTGCCGAAAGTATTTCTCCCAGATTATTACATCAATTACACATGCTTGCTTTGCTATACACATGTTTATTTCCTTTGTGTGTATTGGAGCAACAAAAAAAACAAACAAATAAAAAAGTAAATTGGACATAATTTCACACAAAACCCCCAAAATGAGCAGGACAAAATTGTGGGTAGCCTCAGCTTAATGTTTGGTTGCACACCCTTTTTAATAAATTACTGCAATGAAACACTTCCTACAACTATCAACAAGCTTGCTACACCTCTCTCAACTGGAATTTTAGACCAAACTGCTCCAGGTCTCTCATATCTGAGGGTGCCTTCTCCCAACAGAAATGTTAAGATCTCGCCACAAGTGTTCAATGGGATTTAGATCCAGACTCATTGCTGGCCACTTCCGAACTCTCGGGCGCTTTGTTTCCATCCATTTCTGGGTGCTTCTTGAAATATGTTTGGGGTCATTGTCCTGCTGTAAGACCCATGACCTAGGACGCAAACCCAGCATTCTGACACTGTGTACTACAAAATCCTTTTGTAATCTTCAGATTTCATGATGCTTTTCTCACAGTCAAGGCATCCAGTGCCAGAGGAAGCAAAGCAACCCCAAAACATATTTTAAGCTCCACCATATTTGACTGTAGGCACTGTGTTTTTTTTTTTGTAGGCCTCGTTCAGTTTTCAGTAAACAATAGAATGATGTGCTTCACCAAACAGCTTATCTTGGTCTCATCTGTCCACAAGACGCTTCCTCAGAATAATTTTGGCTTACGAATGTACATTATGGCAAACTGTAGTCTAGCTTTTTTATGTCTCTTTGTCAGCATGGGCATCCTTCTGGGTCTCCTGCCATAGCGTTTCATTTCATCCATATGTCAACAGATAGTTTGAGCTGACACTGATGCACCCTGAGTCTGTAGGACAGCTTGAATTTCTTTGGAACTTGATTGGGGCTACTTATCCAACATCCAGACTATCCTGCATTGCAACCTTTTATCAATTTTTCTCTCCCATCCACTTCCAGGGAGATTAGCTACACTGTGTTACGCCCAACGGTGGCACACATGAATTTGTGGACCCACTGTGTCACAGGACCAGGCCTGCCTAGGAAGGGGCATAGCTAAGTGACTACCTGGTGTTCGCTGGACCTCCTGATTGTGGAGTCAGACTGGGCTGCAGGTAGCCACCAGGTACCACTCTTGGGTAGATTCCGCTACTGCAGCTACTGACCCCAGGGTTCAGGTTCGCTGACACTGATTAGGGCTGTGTTCAGACACAGCGGTCTAGGATACTGGATCAGGGAATGGCCACACATGGACTGGGGGACAATATTCAGGGCCTGGCTGCACTGGAACCAGGGGACTTTGGGAACAGGACTGACCACAGCGGGACCACGGGTCTTAGGATTCAAGACTGGCCAATCCAGGACCTGGGCACAATGTTTATGCTCTGGCTGCAATAAGCGTAGTGCATTTACTATATTTGCGCACTGCCTCTTTAAGAGCAGGGGAGCATGCACACTAAGTGCACCGCCGGGAACTACGGCGCGCACACACAGGAAGTAGCATAAACACACCCGGGGAACCATGCCGAGAACCATGACAGTGTGTAAGCTGGCATTCCTGCTTGGAGGGAGAAGAGGACACCATGCAGGGGAGCTGTCAATAGCACTATACAGTGCCATGGGTTGTAAACTTCTTGATTATATTGTGCACCGTGGACAAAGGAACATCAGATCTTTGTAAAAGGACTTGTAACCTTGAGACTGCTGACATTTTTCAATAATTTTGGTTCTCAAGTCCTCTTTCTGTTCTCTTCTCCTCTTTCTGTTCTTCATGCTGGTGTGGCACACACAAACATACAATGCAAAGATTGAGTCAACTTCTCCCCTTTTTATCCGGTTTCAGGTGTGATTTTCATATTGTCCACACCTATTTCTTGCCACAGTTGAGTTTCACGTGCTTGAAACAAAGTTGTTAACCCACAATTTTTGAAAAGTGGCAACAATTTTGTCCAGCCCATTTTGGGAGTTTTGTGTGAAATTATGTCCAATTTTTTTCTTTGATTTTTTTTGTGTGGTTCCAATGCACACAAAGGAATTAAACGTGTATAACAAAAAGTGTAATTGCAATAATTTTCTGGGAAAACACTTCATTTTCTGGAACAATTTCAAGGGTGCCACCACTTTTGGTCATGATATATATATATATATATATATATATATATATATATATGCTTTAAAGGGTTTTTGATTTGAGCCAATTTGTAACAAATACTTAAATACTTCCACCGTGTGGTTGGATGACCATGTGACATGTTAAGTTCAAATTACTAATACTAACCTACAAAGCCAACCATAACCTGTCTCCTCCATATATCTCTGAACTAATCTCCCGATATCTTCCCTCACGTAATCTCCGGTCCTCCCAAGACCTCCTTCTCTCCTCCACACTTATTCGCTCATAACCCGGCCGCCTCCAAGACTTCTCCCGAATATCCCCCATCCTATGGAATTCTTTGCCCCAACACGTCCGACTATCAACCACATTCGGATCCTTCAGACGGAACCTGAAAACCCACCTCTTCAGGAAAGCCTACAGCCTGCACTGACCCCTCTGCCTCCTCACCACTACCGAACCTACCGCCTTACCAACACCGGAGCTCCTACAACCCTCAACCTATTGTCTCCTTCCCCACCATCCTGTAGAATGTAAGCCCGCAAGGGCAGGGTCCTCGCCCCTCTGTATCAGTCTGTAATTGTTAGTTTGCTAACTGTAAGTGATATCTGTAATTTGTATGTAACCCCTTCTCATGTACAGCACCATGGAATCAATGGTGCTATATAAATAAATAATAATAATAACATGTGTGGGTGAATACACGGGGGGGTCTTGACACCTAATTGATTATACTGTAGATAGCACTGTGACCCGCACTTACCAGGAAGGGTGGGGATTGAGGGAGAACTAGGCCATGCCACCAAAAATCCTACACATTTTGAACCACTAAATATGTACGGTTCTTAGTCATATCATGACTTAGAACCATACACACTTCTAGGTTTGAAACGCGTTGTATTTTTTTTATTTTTTTTGTATCTTTTTAATGGATCAATAAGCTCTTTTTTTACTTGGAGATTTGGAGTGAGTGTTGGACAAGATAACCGTTTTTTCACTGGATTAATGTTGCATTGATACTTTAGGAAATGGTCACAGAACGCCTGCTGTGTCTGTTAGTTAAGCTAAAGCTGCACTGAGCAATAACCATGTATTTTCCTGCTAATAGTATTGAGGTCCAGTCGTCTGACAGTTAGCAGGTCTTCTGCAGCTTATCAGCTCTCATGTGACAGAAATCCGGCATTTCTCTTGCCTCATATGAACAGAAACCCACAGCATAATAATACAGTGAGCTACTTCGCTAACAAGACGCCATAGAGGTGTCCAACAGTAACAAGCGGCAAAAATCTCATATGGGCACTAAGCATACTAAATGAAATGCTGAAACTGGAAAGACAAAAACCCAAATAGGGTCTTATCTGCTAATCAAGTGGTATAAAAAAATTCTAGGTACCCTCATCTGCTAGGGGTGTGACAGTCACAACTCCTGTAGAAGCATGTAAAAGTTGCAGTAGGACCACCAAGGAGATACATTGCAATAAATGAGGAATATGGTGTTTCAGGGTCCGCGCTGCCCAAGGTTTAAAGATACGATCACACACAAAACTGAAGCATGAATGCGATTTATTTTGTCAACGCGTTTCAAGGTTTTTTGAACCTCTTCATCAGGACCAAACCACAATGATAAGTGCTTTTTTTGAGCCGTAATTAATAAGAAGCTCCATGCCACTATGCTTTACTACAGCTACTCTTAGGGCTCACACTGGACAAAATGCTGCGTCAACTCTCTGCAGCAATTTCACAAGAAACCTCAGGGACATCCAAAGTCCCAAATGCACACCAAATTTGATGCCGATTTGCCTGTAAATGTGCCACTTGAGATAGGTTAAAGGGAACCTGTTACTATTAACCTGTGGATATGGGGTTAATCTCCAGGTTAATAGCGTTCTGAACCTGCCCTGCTCCAGCACTCAGACTTCCGCTGCCGGGAGGAAATTAACTTTATTACGGCAGCGTTCATGGTGCCGGAACGGTTTCAGCCACTGCTCTGTGTATAGAGAGCGGCGGGTGTAAGACTTGCCCCTGGAACTGACTGACAAAAGGATCAGTATTAGAGGACATTACTTCAATAAAATGGCGCCAGAGTCAGTGCGTGCGCATACCGCGATCTCCAGCGCCATTTTATTGAAGACACTGTATATGCGAATTCACAGACATAGTGTCTTCAAAAAAATGGCACCGGAAATGTACTAATAAAGATGTTCATCACCTGGGTGTAGAACGGATCCAATAGCTAGTATACTATATTCTGCAATATCACAGATTTCTAACCACAGGAGGACTAAGATGGCAGTTATAGGGGTGATGAGCAGTCCCCCGACTGCCATGGTAACAAATCGGTTCCCCGCAATCGTGTTGCAGAGAGCCAGTGGTAACCGATGCGTGATGTCATCTAAATGCCCTATCAGAGGTTGATGACGGTGACATTTAGATGGTTAAACTGCAGCTACTGGAGCAAGAGTCTATTGACAGGCAGATAACGGCTATGTCACGCATATGCCTGGTTGACGCACTCAGCTCCTGAGCCAACTGAATACTTTCCTTGGCCAACTATGATGAAAATGTACATAATTCATCTTTAAAAAGTTAAAGGGGTTATCTGGTCACATTATATTGATGACCTTGGGATAGTTATCAATTTTAGATCATTCAATGTTCAACGGCAAGTGCCGAGTACTGCAGATCAATTCGATATTTGCATCCAACCACCTGCTGGAGCTAATAACAGGTGATCGGTAAGGCTGACGGGTGTCAGACCCCAACACATCTGATACACAGTACTAATTCTGGCTGCATTGTAATTCTTCCCCATGGGTGCTGTGAACCTGCAAATCTGGGACCTACATATTAACAAATAAGGAAAAATTAGAGCAAGAGATAGAGTTAGAAGAATAGCAACGTGAACCAGCTCTAATAGAAGGCTCAATTTTGCTTTCACTAAGGGGTCACCTCTCCTCCTGAGCTCATGACAGCAGGGGTCTACTCTCAGTGACATATTTCTACAAAGTCTAGTACATGACTGACATGACATGACATGACTCGGAAATTGCTTCAATATGGGAAAACAAATAGAGCTTCGCTGCGCAAAACAAACAGATGACTCTTTCCATTAAAAAACACTTTTCTCAGACTTAGAGGATGATATCGGGAAAATAAGAACAAAATCTGTTACCATGACGACACTATCATTGTGTGACGGTATAATAATTGGGCTATATCGTGTACTGCGGTTTTAATGAGGCATTATCACCTGCTCATCAACTCTGTGTGTAATATCTTCGAATAATGAAGACTTTTTGTTTCCAAGTGATATTTGTTATACTTTCACATTCTATATGCTCACAATTTAGTTATGGTAATATTTTATTATACTGTATATAGAATGGAGAAACCCTATCAACAACGAACTAAAAGGTAAATGATAACCTCTATGCAATACTAGTCAAGAAAAATAACTAACTACATATGCTAATAAACATGTGGCGGATCTCATTCCATATGCACCCGTCAAAAGTTATCATATTGGTCAATTCTTGTCTCTAAAGAGTCTACTACTGACACATTTATGGGGGTGTTCTATGGACATGAATAGGGTCTAAAAGTTCCCTGTGTGATTGGAGAACCAGGGTGGGTCATACTACATGTGCAGCTGAACATGGACCCATGGTGGAGAGGGGCCCAGTTGCATTGAATGCTCTGACTCAGGATATTATGGAGAGAGGATGGCATTCCTTTAGAGTCAAACTCACAACCT
This sequence comes from Ranitomeya variabilis, assembly GCF_051348905.1. NCBI lineage: Eukaryota > Metazoa > Chordata > Amphibia > Anura > Dendrobatidae > Ranitomeya > Ranitomeya variabilis. Next base: position 43,117,786 of record NC_135238.1, read on the forward strand.
GTGGCATGGCAGGAAGCAGCTTTAGCAGTGAGCCAAAGGCTGCACTGGGAGGAGCATGTTCGTTGCCTAAAGCTCTAAATAGCATTCTTCTTCTTTACAGGCATAAGGTACTAGTAAATACTGAGATGTATTTCTATATGCCTGTACATCTCTATGCATATGTAAATCAGGGATAAAATAAAAGTCAACAACAAGCACTCATATAGTGAATCTTACATAAACATAAAAGTTATGGTTATTAGAACTATGAATGAAAGAAAAAAATCATCTAGTCATATGAGCAAGTGCATCACAAAAATGTCACTGTGTGTGTCTACGTTCTTTCTTATATATGATTAAGTGCATATGAGTACTGTGTATTTGAGTGAAATGAGTGAGAAATGTATTAGCATTAGTGATGAGTGAATATACTCGTTGCTCGGGTTTTCCCGAGCACGCTCGGGTGGTCTTCGTGTATTTATAACTGCTCGGAGATTTAGTTTTCGTTGACTCAGCAGCATGATTTACAGCTATTAGCCAGCTTGATTACATTTGGGGATTCCCTAGCAACCAGGCAACCCCCACATGTACTCAGCCTGGCTAGTAGCTGTAAATCATTCAGCCGCCGTGATGAAAACTAAGTCTCCGAACACTAACAAATACTCGGAGGTCACCCGAGCGTTCTCGGGAAAACCCGAGCAATGAGCACACTCGCTCATCTCTAATTAGCATGGGTATATTTTCTATGGGTGCCTAGTGTGATTATGCATGCTAATTTACATATATTTATGCAAGGCTTGACCCTTCAGGGTCAGTGTCCACTCATGGGGAGTGGTAGTGACCATGTGGCCACTGAATCGTTCACTGCCTGTCGGAGTGGTGCTCGCACATGTTCCTTGCTGCTTCATTCACACAGGTGAATTTTGGACCTTTTTTCTCAGGGTAGGCAAAGGTGTCAGCAGCTGGACCCTTGTTAATCATACATTTAATCACCTATCCTGTCGACAGGTGATAAACGTTGTTCATGGCACAAATCTTTTAGATTAGCTGTAAATTTGAGATAGTTGCTGGTTAAGCTGAGCATGCAGTGGCGTAACTTGAAGCTCATGGACCTCAACGCAAAAACTTCAACGGGACACCCAATTATTGGAAATCATTAATAGTATTGGTCTTTTCATGTAGGCAAAGGGACTTTTTAGACTCTTTAGCCTCCATGGCCCGGGTGCAATTGCAACCCCTGCACCTATTATAGTTACGCCCCTGTCTGTTGACATAACAAAATGATAGGACATGGTGAAATCGGAAATGCAAGATTATTCTTAGATGAACTGTTCATCCAGTGCCCATCCAGTTTCATTATTTTTGATGTGCTGATAAAAGTAATGATCTGTATTTCTGCATAAAAGATGTGGTTCAACAGAAAACGATAATTTGCTCATTTTATGGTCATACATGTTTGCGCAGGGAAATGATTGGGAACAAATATTCGTATGATAATCTGCTTGGCAAATCAGTCCATGTAAATTGGCCTTTAATTATGAGCATTATGCGAAAGATGCGTATACAGTAGATATAGTTTTAGACCATTGAATTGTAAAAGCAAGCTGCTGAGATTGTGTGGGGAATACGGGCAGAAGATATGTGAACCGTAGTGATAAAATTACCACCAAGGGTTGTCGCTTACACTGGAAAACCTCAGCCCGGAGACCTCACAAAATGGGCAACAGAACATGTATGTAGATCCAATTAAAAGAGGGGGAATGTCATAACCAGACAACTCAGATGGTCGCTTATTGCTGAGACCATAGTCGCCAACACTTTGCTGACTCAATAACTCCAGACTTCCAAGCCTCCTCTACCATTAACATCAGCACATGAACTGTGCATCAGAGCTTCATGTCACAACAAGTTACACGCCTTACATCATCAATAACAATGGCAATTGTCGGATGGAGTGGTGTAAAGTTGCCGCTAGTGGACTCTGGAGCCATGGAAACATCTCCTATGGAGTGATGAATCATGCTTCTCCATCTGGCAGGTTGGTGGATGGTCTGGGTTTTGCCATTTCCAGAAGAATATTACCTACCTGACTACTTTGTACCTGCTGTAAAGACTGATGGATGAGGGATAATGCTATGGGGTAGATATCAGGGGTTGACTTTGGCCCTTTAGTTCCAGTGAAGGAAATCTTAATTCTTCAGTATACCAAGACATTTTGGACAACTGTATGCTTCCAACTTTGGGAAGACAGTTTAGTAAGGGCCTTTTTGTGCCCTTTTGTGTTGAAGCATGACTGCTCCTCAGTGTATAAAGCAAGGTCCATAACGACATGATTGGGTCAGTTTGGCATAGAAGAACATACAAGCCTGGCCTTCTCGTCTAAAAGTCAGTGTCTGAACTCAAATGCTCTTCAAGATGACTGGGCAAAATACCCAAAGGCACAATCTTGTAGAAAGTCTTCCCAGTAGAGGGGAAAATGTTATAGTTTCAAAAAGAGGGGCCAATTCCAGGTCAATACCTTTGGATTAAGGTTGGGAAGTCATACAAGGCCAAGCTTTGCTTATAGCAGTAGATGTACATTCAGCATTTTCTTCTGAATTCATTATTGATCTTCAATTTCGCAATGTTCCTGGCATTTATGCTGCTTCGGTAATGTCCTAAAATCAATCTCAATGTAACATAATAAAAAGCTTTATCATTTCTCCAGATAAATTAAGAGAAATTGGAAGAAGAGAGGGTTAAAGTGACTTTTACTTTCTTGTAAGGCATCTTTATAATAGGTTTTTGTCTAAATATCTAATGTAGCCCTTTTTATAGTAATGCAATCTATAGCACGTGGGTGTAATGAATGGCTTTTTAAAATGTATTTTTTTATTGGCAGTTAACAAAAATAAGAGGTTTATAGAAGTGAAAGACATTTCTGTATAAAACCTGCAACATCTTAGTCACAACAAAGTAGAGTGATGAAAAGTTAAACTGGAAATATGCAAGATGAATCCACAATCAATGAGGATTACAGATAATATGGCAGTTACTATACATTGTCTTCTGAGAATTTCTTGATACTCAGATATAGAATTTGCATAGAAACTAAAAGAACGATATAGAAACACATGGATTTAGCACTGAAAGAATGACAGGCAAAAGACTCATTACATTATACACAATACTACAGCTGTGCTTCACAGTAATGTCCCATTTGTGTTGTATCATGGTATCTCGTAGGATGTCTAAATATCCCCATTATAGTTGTACAGGTAGAACTATTCTTATCAAGGGAGAAAAATGTAAAGAACAATTCTATTAAAAAGTAAAGAAAACACGTTTTTTAAAAAAGTGAGAAAAGTAAAAAAAAATGTGAAAAATTCAAACCATACAAGAAAATCGGAACCATATTCAATGGATATGAATTGCACCATGCTATCAGAAGATAAAAGCGGTTGTCCAGCCTTGGGGTACACGGCTACAGTATGACTTGTGAGTCCTCAAATTGCGAGCTGTGAGGATTCTTCAGTGCTCGTGCCGGGAGAGGCAGACGCGTGACCGCAAGTATGTCATTTGCATACATGCGGTCACATGCCAACTAGACATTCATAGCCTCGATCAATGCAAGTGTGTGGAGCAAGGCAGGACACGTCTAGTCGGGATGTGGCCGAAAGTATGCAAATTGCATACTGTGGTTATATGACCGACAACTCCCGACTTGTAAAAGTTATCCTATCCAAGAATTTAGGAGAAAAGTATTGGCCAGACAGAGACCATGATGAGTAGCACTATAAAAATCCCATAGCATTGCCAATTCTTTCAGATTAACGCTGGCTGCAATGGTAATCTTGGCGTAAAAATGAATTTGGGTCCTTTATGATGATAACGGAAGAGTATATTTCTCAACTTGCTTTACTTGTCTATTTGTGTTTTCAGAACCAGGTCGCGCAGAGCCATTATATATTATGTTCATCACTGTGATGAGACTATCCAGTGTGAAAGTCATTATTCCCTTTTCATTTATCATACAACTTAATCCTGAGCGTGATCAATAACTCCAGAAAATGAGATTTACTGAATCCAACCAGAAACATATGAAGATCTTAGTTTATGCGTTCATACGGGAGCTGAGGATATTTTACTACATTTTACTGCATAATTGTAATGCTGCTGCAGTGCAGTATAGCGCAACCTCCACCAGGGGATGCTGATGAGGGAAGAGAGGTTGCACACACAGCGTAACACCACTGAGCAGTTGCACAAGCGCCACCAAGTGGTGAAAGAGTGGTCGGATGAGCAGAGTCAGAAACTGTCAGGACAAGAAGTACCAGAGGTCACAGCAATACACGTGGTCAAATACAAGCCAGAAGTCAGAGCCAGGCGGGAGCAGATATACCCAAGACGAGAGACAGTCAAACAGGTCAGAAGACAAGCTGGGTCACATACCAAGAGGTCCAAGCACAGGGAGCGAACACTAAGTCAAAGCGGGATGGCAGGAAAGGGAAGTCACGGGAACAGAGTACACGGGTAGAGGACAAAACACGATATCAGCTGCTCTAGCCTAGGAGCATGAACTATCACTGACATTGGTCTGCAGGCCACAGCAGACTGAAATAGCCACACAGAACCCAAAATGAGGCAAATAAGGTTAACCCCCGCATGATCAGACCGGGGAGAAAATAACAAGAAACAAACCCCGGCCTGGATCATGACAATAACGAGGTTGATTTAAGACTGTGGGCAACCACTCCTTTTCAGACTGTCGTGGCAGCCATATTGATAGTAATCCAGTTTAGAAAAGGAAAACTTTAAGGGTATGTGCACACGCTGCGGATTTTGCTGTGAATCCACAGCGGATTGGCCGCTGCAGATTCCGAGCAGGTTTCGTTGCAGTTACACTACCATGTAAACCTATGGAAAACAAAATCCGCAGTGCACATGCTGCAGAAAAAAATGCGTGGAAACGCAGCATTGTTTATTCCGCAGCATGTCAATTCTTTGTGCGGATTCCGCAGTGGTTTACACCTGCTCCATAATAGGAATCCGCAGGTGTAAAACCGCAGGTGAAATCCGCACAAAATCTGCAAAAAAAAACCGGGGTAATTCCGCAGGAAATCCGCAGTGCAGATTACCTGCGGATTTACCAAAATCAGTCCGGAAAAATCTGCAGAGTAATCCGCAGCTTGTGCACATAGCCTTAAATGTAGCTGTCATTTTAGATGACTTTGCAGTATAAGCTGTCATGACTGTGTACTTGAGGAATCACATTATTTTTGGCCATTATATGACTCGTATTCTGCATTGCATACCACTTTCCCCCTCTGCAGGCTCTCTTTTTAATTTTCAGTTGTCTCTGAGCTACTGGGTGGAGACTAGCTGCTGTGATGTCGCCCATACAAAGTAAACAGAGACACAAGAGATTACTGCTCTCCTGTTTCTATGTAGCACATGATCAGGAGCAACACTACCTGGAGAACATAACATAGCAGTATTGAGCAGCGTAGCTGTGACTGCAGCTCTGTGGCTGAGATAAACACTTTCTAGAAGGCAGATGCACAGGTCAGGGTCTTTCTCTCTGTATGTTTCACTCTGCTCCTCCTTCCTCCTCCCCTCTCCATAGACCTCAATAGGTAGCTACAATCTGAAATCTCAGTGAGCTGACAGTCCACCTTGTCTGGAGCAGGACAGATTTTTATCAGTTTTTCAGAGTGGATGATGAGTTCAGGAGATAGGAAAAAGAAATGGCTCATCAGTGGAGAACGAAGCACATTTATTTGATGCAAAACATTACAAAGTTTCTTTTATGCTTTTTCTTTAAAATAAACTGCATCAGTGATCAGAAAATATGTGGAGCTTGCAATTATAATTATTCATTAGCAGGGCATTTCTCTGTCAGTTCTCACTTGGCACTACGTTCTATAAAGTTGCTACTCTATACAACTCCTTTCCACCCCAGACGTTCTGGATCGGTGGGATGTGGGTCCATGGATTTGTTACAGAAAAGTCAGTGTTAGGGTACTGTCACACAGTACCATTTTGATCGCTACGACGGTACGATTCGTGACGTTCTAGCGATATCGTTACGATATCGCAGTGTCTGACACGCAGCAGCGATCAGGGATCCTGCTGAGAATCGTACGTCGTAGCAGATCGTGTGGAACTTTCTTTCGTCGCTTGATCACCCGCTGACATCGCTGGATCGTTGTGTGTGACAGCGATCCAGCGATGTGTTCGCTTGTAACCAGGGTAAACATCGGGTAACTAAGCGCAGGGCCGCGCTTAGTAACCCGATGTTTACCCTGGTTACCAGCGTAAACGTAAAAAAACAAACAGTACATACTTACATTCCGGTGACTGTCCTCCAGCGTCTCAGCTTCTCTCCACTGTGTGAGCGTCTGCCAGCCGGAAAGCACAGCGGTGACGTCTGACGTCACCGCTGTGCTTGCCGGCTATGGCGCTTACACAGTGGAGAGAAGCAGAACGCTGGGGGACAGTCACCGGAATGTAAGTATGTACTGTTTGTTTTTTTTACGTTTACGCTGGTAACCACGGTAAACATCGGGTTACTAAGCGCGGCCCTGCGCTTAGTTACCCGATGTTTACCCTGGTTACCGGGGACTTCGGCATCGCTCCAGCGCCGTGATTGCAACGTGTGACCGCAGTCTACGACGCTGGAGCGATAATCATACAATCGCTGCGACGTCACGGATCGTGCCGTCGTAGCGATCAAAATGGTACTGTGTGACAGTACCCTTAGGAAACTCCAATTCAGACCAGTGGGACAGTAGCTACAACTTCTGCAACAAATCTGCCATGTGTGAATTCACCCCAAACAAAGGTGCAATCCAATTGGTTAGTATTGATCACTTTCTCACATACTTCTCGTTTGATAAATCATCCTTGTCTTAAGGTACCTTCACACGAAACGACATTATAACGATATCGCTAGCAATCCGTGACGTTGCAGCGTCCTCGCTAGCGATATCGTTTCGTTTGACACGCAGCAGCGATCAGGATCCTGCTGTGATGTCGCTGGTCGCTGAATAAAGTCCAGAACTTTATTTGGTCGTCCGATCGCTGTGTATCGTTGTGTTTGAAAGCAAAAGCAACGATACCAGCGATATTTTACACTGGTAACCAGGGTAAACATCGGGTTACTAAGCGCAGGGCCGCGCTTAGTTACCCGATGTTTACCCTGGTTACTAGCGTAAAATGTAAAAAAAACAAACAGCACATACTCACATTGCGTCCCCTGCAGTCTGCTTCCTCCTCTGACTCAGCGCCGCAAAGTGAAAGTGAAAGCAGCACAGCGGTGACGTCACCGCTCTGCTCTCACTGTACGGCGCTCAGTCAGTCAGGAAGTGGACGCAGGGGGACGTGAATGTAAGTATGTGCTGTTTGTTTTTTTTAGATTTTACGCTGGTAACCAGGGTAAACATCGGGTTACTAAGCGCGGCCCTGCGCTTAGTTACCCGATGTTTACCCTGGTTACCAGGGGACCTCGGCATAGTTGATCGCTGGAGAGCGGTCTGTGTGACAGCTCTCCAGCGACCAAACAGCGACGCTGCAGCGATCGACATCGTTGTCGCTATCGCTGCAGCGTCGCTTCGTGTGAAGGTACCTTTACTTCTAAAAATGTTTTGAATTCACATACAAGCCATCAGAATTCCCACTGTATATGTGACCTACAGTGCCATTTATTACACTTTTCTTATTTATTGATGTTCATTTTTTCCATTTTTGTGATCGGGCATTGCCAGTGCAATATAAATGATAAATGAGAACAATTCATGAAGTATAACATTCTCTGCTGCTGGCCTATAAGCATTGGAGATGGTGTGGCCCTTTTATATATATTTGTTTTGTATTTGGGGTCCCATAGGAGTCCCATCTGCTCAGTGCCCACTTTCTTCTAAGGTCGCTCTATGATAGACTGTGTTTCTGAGAAGGACTGTCTTATATTTCCCTTGGGTTTCCCTGTATACAGATTCAATGTTTGCTTGTCCTTTCATCTTGTCCTCACTTCATAATGATAATTCCAAATAAAGGTTAAATCTAATGCGGCAATGCTCCTTTTGTCTTATTATCGGTACTTCAAATCAACTAAAGACTGTTGTGCCACCAACTTGTAGCAGAAATCACAACAGAAGACCAGTGTACGCATACGAAACAAGCTAATTGTATGGGGAAAAAAAAGAATTATATATATATATATATATATATATATATATATATATATAGTTATAACTTATGCTGATTACTATATGCTTTCAGACAACTTGATCTTATTCGATACTGTGAAAACAGACAATCTGCAAATCATTTCTTTTAATGACTCCAAAGTGCCAGGCACTAGCTGTCTCGCTTCTGTCTAACTTGGGTTTCGCTGCCTGTTGTAAAGTATAATCCATCTCTAACATCAGAAACACCGAGATTTACAGGAAGTGAGGAAGGATGTCACAGGGTTATCACGACAGAGAAGAGCCAGAAGACCACAGCGTCTGTTTGCTCCTGCTCTGAAAAGAAGCACTTCACATTCGTTTTAAATGGTGTACGTTTCTTTTGGCAAAACTGGTTAATTGGCCATGTTGGGAGCTATGGAAGTCTGAGCTCTCAGCTGGCTCGGTTAGCCACTCCTATCCCAAATATAATCTGGGTCCTGACTGAAACACATCGTCAGAGCTAGCTTATGCTGCATGGCTGGGAGGATAGTTGTTTGTTGCTTATATGAGAAGGAGTTTGGTGGATTTATCTATGACTGTTGCTTGGGTTTGTAAGTGTGATAACTCCCTTTCCTCCTCTTACATTGGTTTTAACCCATCCTCCACTTCCCGATGCATTCCTCTGTTATATGTGAGTGAATATTTGTATGCCTGGTATTTTCAGCTGCCCTTGTTCATGATGCCTTGTTTATCTGGTTGGTATACTGCGGTGCACGGCAGCTCCCGCCTTCCCTGTGTGGAGTAAGGGAACAGACCTAGGGCGGATTCAGGAGATAAGGCAAGGTTGGTGGCCCCGGCATCTTCACCTTCAGAAGTATCCCAAGGAATAGGGCAAGTTAGGATGCCCCTAGTGTTAGGGACAGGGAAGGAGCTCCTGGTCCCTGGTCACCAGACAGCTGAGTCATGACAAAGGGTCTTTGTCTCTCTGCTTCTGCTCTCTTCGTTCTCTCTGCATACAGGCAGAACAGAGAGGGGAGTTTTCACCTCAAAGCAGGAAAAACAATGGACAAAAGCAGGTGAAATGCTGGAAGTGAGTGGACGGATGTCCCATCACCTATAGTGCTGGCAGTATGATGAAAATCAGGAATGTCCCTGGACAAATTAGATTGCTTTGTGAACCCCAAAAGATTGGATTTATTGTGGGGGATCAGGGCAGCAAGACTATACTTTTCTACAGGTTTTATGTGAAAGTGTAGCCTTTATATTAAACATATATTTTTTTAAAATTGCTAGTAATTTTTGCTATACACCTATATGTCACTACCTACACTCACTACTGAAATTGCAACACCAAGAATGAAAAATCGTGGACTCATCAAAATCACACGACCAATAGACATTTTAATGATATGCACATTTTCAAAAATTTCAAATTATTCAGTAGAGTATGAGCGCCACATGCAAAAATTCCCGCTCTTACACACATCTCGGCAGCTAGCAGTGAGGTTATTAATGGTTGTATGAGGCATGTTCAGCCATGCTGAATGCACTTGAGCAAATCATCAAGATCCACTGCTGGCAGCTTATGTGCAATCACCAACCAATGATGTCCCAGAAGTGCTTGATGGGAGACAATTCCAGGAATGCTGACGGGCCGGCCATGGTAACATGTTTAGGCCATTCAGGCTGCTCACAGCAGCACGTCAAACATGCGGCCTGGCAGTGTCATGTTCAAAAACAGCTCCTGGGACACTTTGGAGAAATGACTGAACCACTGGTTCCACAACCAAATCAATGTAACGTTGGGATGTTCGTGTACCAGGAATGAATGAAATGAAGACTAGAGGGTCCGGCTACTGTACATTATGCTAACCCACACCATAATCCCAGGAGTAGGACCCTCGTGAAGGTCTCCAGACCAATCTCTGGTTATCATAGCGTCCAAGACAAATTCAGGATTTTGCTCCATTCCAGTCTCAGATCTTTATCTGTAGACCACGAGGGTAACGCCATGAAGAGGTCTTCACAAGGGAATGTCATACCAGTCCTACTCCAAACATTATGGTGTGGAATGGCATGATGTATGGCAGCCAAACTCACCTAGTCTTCATCCCATGCATGTTACCAGCTCGGCCTTACATTTAGTTCTGTTGTGGAAACAATGGTACAGACATTTCTTTAAAGTGTCCCAGGAACTGTTTTTCAACACAACAATGCCAGGCCACATCTTACTGTGACTGCATGACCTTAATGTGCTACCATGGCTGGCAGCATCTCCGGATTTGTCTCCCATCGAGCAGATCGAGTACATAAATAAGAACAAAGCATAAATATAATATGGAACCTTGTATAAACTCTTATTGAAAGGACTAGATGGTGGCCCGATTCTAACGCACCGGGTATTCTAGAATATGTATGTAGTTTATTTATGAAGTTTTCAGAATAATGCAATTTATACACAGGATTCATCCAGCCGGGCGCGACCAATTAGCGAAGCGTGGTTCAAATTCCGCACCAATTCTGTCGTTGATTGGTCACGCCCGGCCGCGAACAATCAGTGAAGCCAGGGCTTGCTCCAGGTTTTTGAGGGCCCTGGGCGAAAGAGTCTCAGTGGGCCCCCCTCTTTAACACATACCACGATTCACGATGCACAGATACAGCAGAGAAATATAGCACAGCCAAGTAGCATACAGCCCACGTAGTATATAACACAGCCCACGTAGTATATAACACAGCCCACGTAGTATATAGCACAGCCCACGTAGTATATAGCACAGCCCACATAGTATATAGCACAGCCCACGTAGTATATAGCACAGACACGTAGTATATTGCCCAGCCACGTAATGTATTGCACAGCCACGTAATATATTGCACAGCCACGTAATATATTGCACAGCCACGTAGTATATAGCACAGCCACATAGAATATAGCACAGAGACGTAGTATATAACACAGCCCATGCAGTATATAATACAGGCCATGTAGTATAGAGCACAGCAATGTAGTATATTGCCCAGCCACGCAATATATACCACAGCCACGTAGTATATAGCACAGAGACGTAGTATATTACACAGCCCATGCAGTATATAACACAGCCCATGCAGTATATAACACAGCCCACGTAGTATATTGCCCAGCCACATAATATATTGCACAGCCACGTAATATATTGCACAGCCACGTAATATATAGCACAGCCACGTAGTATATAGCACAGGGACGTAGTATATAACACAGCCCATGCAGTATATAACACAGGCCACGTAGTATAGAGCACAGCGATGTAGTATATTGCCCAGCCACGTAATATATACCACAGCCACGTAGTATATAGCACAGAAATGTAGCATATAACACAGCCCATGCAGTATATAACACAGCCCACGTAGTATCTAACACAGCCCACGTAGTATACAGCAGTGTGAGCACTATATCCCTGTTAAAAAAAAGAATTAAAATAAAAAATTGTTATATACTCACCTTCCGTCGGCCCCCAGATCCAGCCCAGGCGTTTACCGATGCTCCTCGCGACGCTCCGGTCCCAAAAATGCATTGTGGTCTCACGAGATGATGATGTAGCGGTCTCGTGAGAATATAATCATTTTTTATTTTGTTTATCGTTTTTAACATTAGATCTTTTTACTATTGATGCTGCATAGGCAGCATCAATAGTAAAAAGTTGGTCACACAGGGTTAATAGCAGCGATAACAGACTGCGAAACACCGCGGCATAACGCAGTGTAACGCAGCCATTAACCCTGTGTGAGCGCTGACTGGAGGGGGCACTGACAGAGAGTAGGAAGGGGCGAATTTGTGGCCGGACTGTGCTACCGGCCGCGACCAATCAGCGACGCGGGATTTCCGTTACAGACAGACAAACAGAAAGACGGAAGTGACCCTTAGACGATTATATAGTAGATAGGAAGTATAAGTCTAAAAAAGCCCCAGTGGGCTAATTTTCTTTGTTCTTTTGTTTTTAACTAATGATAATAATATGGAAAAAATGCCAAATTTAAAAAAAATAAACATATATAACATCAAAAAGCTGATTTAAACAATAAATAATTTTCTCATGATAGCCATTACAGAAGAGATTATCTACAGGCAGGACCAGCGTTATGAGCAGGCAAATTAGGCATTTGCCTAGGGCCACCACTTTCCCACGGGCTCACAGTCAGTGGCATGCCACTAATGGTGGCAGACCACGCAGCCGCTATGGGGCCCAATGCCAGCGCCGGCTCCACACATCCCTCCCCGCACCCATCATCGCGCATTCAATTGTATTAGCATCCTAGATGCTTATGCAGTTGAAAACAATGATGGAGGAGGGAGCATAAGGTGACGCTTTATCTCCGATCATTCCATCTCTGCATCTAATGTCTCAGCCAGCTGGTGTAATTACATCACTTCATCATGCCATGCTGTGTCGGGCAGTGGAGCTTTTTAGGTCGATGCGATGCCGACACTGGAGCAGTAGGGGAATGGGGAGAGCTGAGTATGTGGTTTTTTTACATTGGTACGTGGTGGTCATAATACTGCAGGACTATAGGGCTGCGTTATACTATATGGGGGCTCAATTATACGATATAGGGCTACAATGTACCATATGGGGGCTGCATTATACCATATTATACTATGTACTATATGGGGGCTGCATTATACTCTATTGAGGACTATGGGGTGTGCATTATACTATGTGTACTGTATGTGGCTGCATTATACTCTTTTGAGGGTGCATTATACTGTATGGAGGTCTATGGTGAGTGCATTATACTGTACGGAAGACTATGGTGAATGCATTATACTATATATATATATATATATAGTACTATGGGCCACATTACACTATATGAAGAACTATGAGTCGCATTATATGATATGGAGGACTATGGGGTGTGCATTATACTTTATGGAAGACTATGGGGTGCTTTATATTATAATGTAAATCTATGATGCGTTATACTATATGGAAGACGATGGGGTGTGCATTATACTATATGGATGACTATGAAGTGCATTATCTATATTGGATTGTTTATGCCAGAACAAAATCATTGTTCTCATCGCTTGGTGTGAACTGCAGAACCACTGAGCTGCTAGTGATCGTTCTTTGTCCATCATTCTTCCTCAGGCAGCGTAAAGAGGACGGGAAAGAAGCGTCGAACGACTTCAATATTGTCAATCTTGCTCATTTAACGGTCTGAACTCAGCGCATGTAAATGCAACCAAAATGTTTCTGTGTGATGGTGCAATAGGTGAGCATATAGGGCCCCACTTTAAACTTTTGCCCAGGGCCCCATTTTGTCTAAAACTGGCCCTGTCTACAGGGGACAACCCCTCACATAATCTCAAACTATCTCACTATCCCTGAGTGAACCTGTCCTAAAAGCCTGCAATCTTTCTTAAAGCAATAAATATCAATTAAAAGATACTTTTTTATAAAAGCCGGAAAAAAATGAGGGTAATAGTAGTAATAAGAGATGTAAACCATTAGAGTGTTGTGCATTCAGCATACCAACCAGCAATTAGAGCAAACAAATGCACCCAGACCATATGCCAGGCTGAAATAGAACCTCTACATTGCCGATCCGAACACCCACCCACACAGCGTTTGGCAGGAAAGCAATTCAGTACACAAAGAATTACCATTCTGAAAGATACCAAGCTTGGGAGTGAATACGCTGCAATTGTTTCGTTTCTGGCACACGGATACATTGTGCGATCCTGTAAATACTGCCATCTGTACAGAACAATTAGACGGTTTACCCAAAATATACCAAAGTGTTTCTGTTCCTTTTCCAGTGCTGCTTCTCTAATACTGCTCGGGTCACTATTTACTGGCTGTAGCGGTGACATCATGAGCTCAACGACTGTGAAATGTAGATGGTAAAAACCGCTACAGCAACAGGGAAGGTAATTTCTTGAGATTAATGAAGTCCATCAAAAGACTAAAGAGGCAAGAAAATTAATTCTCCTTTCAAAGTTGTTCCTGCACAGTGGTCTTCCTAGCCACAAATTGTGAAGGGATCATAATTTCACAGAACACCTCAAATAATGGCTGGACAAAATGGTTGGCACCTTTCCAAAATTGTTGGTAAACAACTTTGTTTCAAGCATGTGATGCTCGTTCAAACTCACCTGTGGGAAGTAACAGGTGTGGACAATATGAAAATACCACCTGATACCAGATAAAAAGGGGAGAAGTTGAATGAAAGGTTGCAGCGCAGGATAGACCGAATGGTGGATAAGCAGCCTCAATCAAGTTCCAAGTAATTCAAGTTGCCCTGCGGGTTCATGGTGTATTAGTGTCAGCACAAACTATCCATCAATATTTGAATGGAATTAAATACTATGGCAGGAGACCCAGAAGAACCCCACTGCTGACACAGAGACATAAAAAAGCTAGACCACAGTTTGGGAAAATATATGTGAGTAAGCGAAAATCCTTCTGGGAAACTGTCTTGTGGACCGGTGGAACCAAGATAGAGCCTTTTGGTAAAGCACATCATTCTACTATGTACCGAGAATGGAATGAGGTCTACAGAGAAAAGAACACAGTACCTACAATCAAATATGGTGAAAGATCAAAGATGTTTTATGGTTGTTTTGCAGCCGCTGGTATGGGGTGCTTTGACTGTGGACAGGACATCATGAAATCAGAAGAGTCAGACAGTGTCAGAAAGCTGGGTTTGTGTCCTAGTTCATGGGTATTCCAGCAGGACAATGACCCCAAATATACTTCAAGAAGCACCTAGAAATGGATGGAAACAAAGCACTGGATAGTTCTGAAGTGACATCAATAAGCCTGGATTTAAATCCCATAGAACACATTTGGAGAGATCTTAAAATTGCTATTGGGAGAAACACCACCTTCAAATATGAGAGACCTGGAGCACTTTGCAAAAGAAGAGTGGATCAAAATTCCAGTTGTGAGGTGTAAGAAGCTTGTTGATGGTTATAGGAAGCCATTGATTGCAGATATCTATTCCAAAGGGTGTGCAACCAAATATGACGTTGAGGGTGCAAACAAATTTTCTGGCCCATTTTGGGGGTTTTGTGTGAAATAATGTCCAAGTTGCCTTTTCTCTGTGTTTTTTTTTGTGTTGTTCCAATACACACAAAGAAAATAAACATGGGTATAACAAAAAAGAGTCATTGTATTAATTTTCTGGGAGAAATACTTCATTTTCTGGAACAATTTCAAGGATGCCAACACTTTTGGCCATGACTGTATGAAATCGACTTTAATCAAAAGGCTGATCAGCCTATATTCAATATATTAGCCAATATTCGAACAGCCGCCATAATGAATGTCAAACAGCCTTCCCAGAAACAACTTGATAGAAGAAAAAGAGAAAGGATTTATATTTTAGAAGGATTTCTATATTTTTACTAGCCTGATTGATATACCTGTAACTGTGCTGTTCTGGTCCAATAGAGACATGGTACATGAAGGTTTATGATTAAAATAAAATATGCAGCAAAGCGGCATAAATTAAGTCAGAAAAAGGGTCAAATGTGAGATATCTGTTCAGGCTTGACAGCACTTTTATGTGATACCTGTCATATACGCCAGTGCAGACGTTGAGGACTGACAGTAGACACTTTGGGCCACATTCCCCCTTCCCTATCCCTTATTGTTACAAGGGGCTGCAGGGGTTATCCATTTTCTATTGAAATTTCTACATACGAAACGCTAAACCGCCTCATTACTAAACACAGAGTAGACCTATAGGCACAATACTGAAGCAGTCAGTACAGTGCAGATACAGGAGATTTTACTGCCGATATCTGCACCGGAGCGAAATGTCTTCAGTTCCTATGCAGCAGACGATGAAGCAAGAAGTGTGAATAACACTCACAGTACATGGCTGCCATCCATCTGCCATCTGCGTGATGTCTGTTTTTAACATTGTAATGGGCAGGAGAGAAGCTTTAGGGTATATGCCCATGATCCAGAACTGTCAGCGCTTTGGACGCAGCGTATGCGGTCTACTGAACGCAGGTGAAGCCACATATGTTCACTGAACCGTGCGGATTCACCGCGTTCAATACATTCTATGGGTGAAGTTTCTCTTGCAGAGGCGCTATTGACGGTTTGGAGAGACGTGCCACATGTCCGTCTCCTCAGGTGAGCCGCGGCCGTCTGTGGACGCATAGTGTGCATGGTATTTCTTGAAATCCCATCCACTATGCTGTAACAGCTGGAAGCTGTGGGTTGGACACTGCACAAGTACTGATCGTCTGCACGTACCATTACAATTATTATTATTATTTTTTTTTTGGCATACAAGAAAAACACTGAAGGTAAAAACAGGCACACTGATCAAACACGGATGAAAATCGGATCCAGAACATGGATGAAAATCAGTCTGGTTTTTTTTTCAGCTATAAAAAAAGGACCACTCAGTTTTTTCTTTTTGCATATGACAAGAATGGAAGGAATTCAGATCCGGCACATTGATGAAAATCAGTAAATCGGTCCTATTACTTTTTTTCTCATGGGCAAACCGGGCCGAAAAAAACCCCTTATGTCTGAATGAGATCTAACAGCGCTTTTACTGCATGTTCCTGGGTCTCATCTGGGCCTGCGTCCAAACCACCCTGCAAAACGGGTTTCAGACGTAAGCACTGACGGGGCCATAGACTATAATGATGCCAGCAGAGTAGACGTGCATCATTTTTGGGCGTTTTCACTGAGATTCCCAGTCAGTCTACAGCAGTGTTTCCCAAACTCCAGTCCTCATGGACCCCACGGGTAATGTTTTCAGGATTTCCTTAGTATTGCACAAGTAGTGAAAGTATCATCAAGGCATCAGGAAATGTCTCACCTGTGCAACACTATGGAAATCCTGAAAACATGACCTGTGGGGTCCATGAGGACTGGAGTTTACTGGTCTACAGTCTATTGAGTGTAAGCCTCCAGTAGGTGTATACACCAGAAAATGATGCATGACAGAGAGCACGCTCACTCTGCCAGCACCATTATAGTCTATGGCCCTGTCGGCACATACGTCTGAATTCCATTTTGCTAGGGGATTCAGATGCAAATGCGGAAGGGACCCACAAACGTGCAGAAAATCGCAATGTGAAAGCACCCTATGGGTCCCATATGCAATACATTGCTGTCAGCCGAGCGATGGTTCAGATGACAGCCATCTTTCCTGATTCCTCCGCAGAGCGAGCTCTCCTGTGCTCTCAGGGCATAATGAGGAGGCCCCCAAACACATTAGAATAACATCGGGCAGCATCTGCTGGCGCAGCCACCTAATGTGTACAGGGGGCCATCTGACTATTCCCCGACAGAAGATGTTGTGGGGTAACTGAGGATTCACATGTCCAATTTTGTATTGCTGACCCCTTTGTTCTTCATTACATAAGCTGTTAACACGTATGGGGGACTTAAAGGGGTGTTCTCAAGTTTGACAGACACCACTTAGCCAAAACATAAGGGATAACTTTCTGATCACTGGGGTCCGTCCACCGTGGCCCCTGATAGGAGGGATGTTAATTATGTGCACTGCTGCACCATTCATTCTAGTACGAGCGCCAAAGATCAGTCGAGCGCTAAGCCTGGCAATCTTCGGTTCTCGGCATCGGTGAGGACCATGGTGGTCGGACCCCCAGTGATCGTAACTAGGGGATAACTTTTTGAGAGAAGAGTATTTAGATATAGAGCTGGGGCAGCAGCCACAACCTTTACCGCAGGTGAAAAAGAAATATGGCTACGAGTCTGTCGTCAGTATATTATCGCACAATCCTTAGGTTACAAGGATATGATTTAACTTTTTGCATGATCGTCGCCTTCCAATATAAGTGGTTGGGGATGATCATGTTATTTTTCACAGAGACATTCACGACATGTGATCGGCGCTTTATAGCTTGTGTAATATTAACATTCCTTGCAATTACTGAAAATTGGATTAAAAAACAAAATGTAAATTACCTTCTGAATCCTCGGAGAGAGGGAAGAATCCATGGTGGATCGCCTGGATCTGGTGGGATCTGTGACTATAGTCCTCCCTGTCCCATACAGGGATTATTGCACAGCTCTCTATAGGGCTCAGCAGCACCTCTGTTATGGATTTACAGAGGAACAACTCTGGTAACTAAGTAACGCTCTATGGGACCCAGACCACAAGGTGTGTTTGTGTAGCCGTGCAATTAACCCCGTCAGTCACATATAATCCCTTCACTACACTATAAAAAGGCAGAAATAGCAAAGTGTATAAGGGAACAAGGGAACAAGCGCTGCCCCCTGTCCTGGAAGTAGCTGCCCCCTGAAAAGTGAAACTTGCTGCACACACACAGGTCCTTGGGTTACCATGGCGCCTGTGTACAGACATCATGGCCGCCTGGAGCTTCTCCACTCCTGTGAAAGGCCCTGTAGTTTATTAGCATAAGAAAGCCTTAGTGGGAGTGTGAGGTGACAAATCTTCTCAGGAAAAAAGGACAGAAAAATAAAAAAGAGATAACTTTTACCTCATAAATAGCAGATTCTGTCAAGTATTTCACGTTTAAACCCAGTTTAGTTATATAATCTGACTGGTTATAAAAGGATAACACGTCTGTTCAGGAGCCAAGGAAAGCTTTGTGATCACTCCTGTTTAAGCCATATTGACTGTCACCCAGCTTTTCCCAAAACAGACAGAGTTTAATTTAGGAAAAGTGACAAGTCAATAGCATGTACACCCATTTTTCTGTGTACAAATGGCGACCTTTCATTGTCATAAAGGCCCATGCCAAATCTATTAATGTTTATCCCGTTTATTACTCCATCTTTTTTTTAGTTGCTACACCAAAATGATAAACGACAAGTAAAAGGGCGCATGGTGAACCATTTGTCGTGAACTTCGACATATTTATGATTTCGTTTTAACATAAAAATCACATATTCTATACAGGTCGCAGCTGCCTGAAAAAAGGCGTCATTTTTACGCTTCATAAAAAGCCGCAATTTGGGGAAACTTCTGCAGTAACGTCCAACATTTACTGTAATACATTGATCTCCCTCTCTTTTCTAACATTGGTACCAATTAGCAGGAATTAATAGTTGCAAGTTGCGAATAATTTTGCATTGATTTGCGACATTTGACACAAATGATTCATTATCACTTACCGTATTTGTTTTTGCCTTCTGTTATTTATTGACATTTCTTGCGACAATTTCTTCAAAGCGTCCAAAGAAAAGGAAAAAATAAAACTGTAAAAGGCTGCGCTGATGGTAAAAGAATCACTTGCAGCAAAGATGGACGATGACGGTTCTTTTATTAGGACAACGCGTTTCTATACTAGACAGATGTCTTTATCAAGTAAAAAAAAATGAAATTGAAATGCGTTGTCCTAATAAAAGAACCTTTTATTCTTTCTCCATTTTTTTCATTTTATTCTTCCTCCTTAAATAGCGTTACCCTATTGTTTGCGCTTTCCCAACTCGTATTACTTACATTCTTCAAAGTGGCGCATGGGGTCCAATAATTTTGTGCAAAATAAAAAATTCTCTTGATTTTTGCCTTTTGCAGGACTGTATTATCTTTATAGTCTATAATGAGAACTGTGGAGAAAGCACCCACAATTGTGTGACCCTATTTAAGGAGGGAGAAAAAATGAAAAAAGGTGTTGCTCACCTAGGGGTTCAGTGCCCTTGTTTTAAAAGTTCCACCTACTGCTCCTTAATGGCGGGAGGGAGCCCCGAGGTAAAATCTCTATAAAACCTTCATAATTTACCCAGATCAGAGTGGCTGTTGTGAATTTGGATTCTGGGCTCCCCCGGTGGCCGCTTGTGGAATTGGACTTGTCATCCTCTTTCCTGTTTCACCTGATTCCATCAGTAGTGGGTGTCGCTATTTAAGCTCATTTCTCTGGTGGTTTCTTGCCGGTCAACAATGTTATCTGATGCCTCTCAGTGCTTGTTCCTGCTTCTAGACAACTACTAGATAAGTTGGACTTTTGTCCATGTTTTGTTTTGCCTATTTGTTCCAGTTCACAGCTGAAGTTTTGTTACTGTGTCTGGAAAGCTCTCGTTGATCAGGGATTGCTACTCTGGCGTTATGAGTTAATGCCAGAGTTTAAGGTAATCTCTGGATGGTGTTTTGTTAGTGTTTTTCTGCTGACCATGAAAGTATACTATCTGTCTTCTGCTATCTAGTAAGCGGACCTCAAATTTGCTAAGACTATTTTCCTGCTGCGTTTGTTGTTTCATCTGAACTCACCGTCATTATATGTGGGGGGCTACTGTCTTCTTTGGAATATTTCTCTAGAGGTGAGCCAGGTCTTATATTTCCCTCTGCTAGCTATTTAGGTCTTAGGCCAGAGCTGGGCATCTAGCGATAAATAGGAAATGCTACCTGGCTATTTCTAGTTGCGCGGCAGGCTTAGTTCATGGTCAGTATAGTTCCATCTTCCGAGAGCTTGTCCCTCTATAGGCTTGCTATGATCTCTGCCTGCAGAGATCATGACAGTTTGACCGGACAGTAAAGTGTTAAAGACCCAGGTTGAGAAAGGAGAGTTATAAGAAGTCTGCTGGAATTTTTTTTTTTTTTTCCTCCAGTCTGCCTTGCTGCAGTCTTTTTTCTCTCTCTCCTCCTAATCTCTGTATGCTCTGTGTGCACCTGACAATAATGGATCTCCAGAGTGTAACTGCGGGTTTGAATAATCTCATCACGAAAGTACAAAATTTACAAGATTTTGTGGTACATGCTCCGGTATCTGAGCCGAGAATTCCTTTGCCGGAGTTCTTCACAGGGAATAGAGCTAGCTTCCAGAATTTCCGAAATAATTGTAAGCTTTATTTGTCCCTGAAGTCTCGTTCAGCTGGAGACCCTGCTCAGCAGGTTAGGATTGTGATTTCCTTGCTCAGGGGTGACCCTCAAGATTGGGCCTTCTCATTGCCAGCAGGGGATCCTGCGTTACGCGATGTGGATGCGTTTTTTCTGGCCTTGGGCTTGCTTTATGAGGAACCTCATTTGGAACTTCAGGCAGAAAAAACTTTGATGGCACTATCTCAGGGGCAAGACGAAGCTGAAGTTTTCTGCCAAAAATTCCGTAAATGGTCTGTGCTTACTCAGTGGAATGAGTGCGCCTTGGCGGCAACTTTCAGAGAAGGTCTCTCTGATGCCGTTAAGGATGTTATGGTGGGGTTCCCTTTGCCTGCAGGTCTGAATGAGTCCATGACAATGGCTATTCAGATTGATAGGCGTCTGCGGGAGCGCAAACCGGTGCACCATCTGGCGGTGTCTATGGAAAAGACGCCAGAAAGTATGCAGTGTGATAGAATTCTGTCCAGGAGCGAGCGACAGAATTTTAGACGGAAGAATGGATTGTGTTTCTATTGTGGGGATTCTACTCATGTTATATCGGCATGCTCTAGGCGTACAAAGAAGCTTGATAAGTCTGTTTCCATTGGCACCTTTCAGTCTAAGTTTATTTTGTCTGTAACCCTGATTTGCTCTTTGTCATCCATTGCCACGGACGCCTATGTTGACTCTGGCGCCGCTCTGAGTCTTATGGATTGGTCCTTTGCCAATCGTTGTGGTTTTGATTTAGAGCCTTTGGAGACTCTTATTCCTCTGAAGGGGATTGACTCCACCCCATTGGCTAATAATAAACCACAATACTGGACACAAGTAACCATGCGTATCAATCCGGATCACCAGGAGATTATTCGTTTCCTGGTGCTGTATAATTTACATGACGATTTGGTACTGGGATTGCCATGGTTGCAGTCTCACAACCCAGTCTTGGACTGGAGAGCAGTGTCTGTGTTGAGCTGGGGATGTAAGGGTATTCATGGGGACGTACCTTTGGTTTCTATTTCGTCGTCCATTCCCTCTGAAGTCCCTGAGTTCCTCTCTGATTATCAAGACGTCTTTGACGAACCCAAGCTTGGGTCGTTACCTCCGCACCGTGAGTGCGATTGTGCCATAGATTTGATACCGGGTTGTAAATATCCAAAGGGTCGTTTGTTTAATTTGTCTGTGCCGGAACATGCTGCTATGCGGGAATATATAAAGGAGTCTTTGGAAAAGGGACATATTCGTCCATCTTCTTCTCCCTTGGGAGCTGGGTTTTTCTTTGTCTCAAAAAAAGACGGCTCTTTGAGACCATGTATTGATTATCGGCTTCTGAATAAGATCACTGTTAAGTATCAATACCCATTGCCATTGCTTACTGATTTGTTTGCTCGTATAGAGGGTGCTAAGTGGTTCTCTAAAATTGATCTTCGTGGGGCGTATAATTTGGTGCGGATCAGGCAGGGGGATGAGTGGAAGACCGCATTTAATACGCCCGAGGGCCACTTTGAGTATTTGGTCATGCCTTTTGGTCTTTCTAATGCCCCTTCAGTTTTCCAGTCTTTTATGCATGATATTTTCCGCGATTTTCTGGATAAATTTATGATAATATATCTGGATGATATTCTGATTTTTTCTGATGACTGGGACTCTCATGTCCAGCAGGTCAGGAGAGTTTTTCAGGTTCTGCGGTCTAATTCTTTATGTGTGAAGGGGTCTAAGTGCGTTTTTGGGGTCCAGAAAATTTCCTTTTTGGGGTATATTTTTTCTCCCTCTTCCATTGAGATGGATCCCGTCAAGGTGCAAGCTATTTGTGACTGGACTCAGCCCTCCTCTCTTAAGGGTCTTCAGAGATTTTTGGGCTTTGCCAACTTTTACCGCCGATTTATTGCTGGTTTTTCGGATGTCGTTAAACCACTGACTGATTTGACCAGACAAGGCGCTGATGTTGCTAATTGGTCCCCTCATGCTGTAGAGGCCTTTCAGGAGCTTAAGCGCCGTTTTGCCTCTGCCCCTGTGTTGCGTCAGCCTGATGTGAATCTGCCTTTTCAGGTTGAGGTTGACGCTTCGGAGATCGGAGCTGGGGCAGTGTTGTCGCAGAAAGGTTCCGACTGCTCCGTCATTAGGCCTTGTGCCTTCTTTTCTCGCAAATTTTCGCCCGCAGAGCGGAATTATGATGTTGGGAATCGGGAGCTTTTGGCCATGAAGTGGGCGTTTGAGGAGTGGCGCCATTGGCTCGAGGGGGCTAGGCATCAGGTGGTGGTATTGACTGACCACAAAAATTTGATTTATCTTGAGACTGCCAGACGCCTGAATCCTAGACAGGCGCGCTGGTCTTTATTTTTTTCTCGCTTTAATTTTGTGGTGTCATACCTACCGGGTTCTAAGAATGTTAAGGCTGATGCCCTTTCTAGGAGTTTTGACCCGGACTCTCCTGGTAATTCTGAACCCACAGGTATCCTTAGGGAGGGAGTAATTTTGTCGGCCGTTTCTCCTGATCTGCGGCGGTCCTTGCAAGAGTTTCAGGCGGATAGACCGGATCGTTGTCCGCCTGATAGACTGTTTGTTCCGGATGATTGGACCAGCAGAGTCATCTCTGAGGTACATTCTTCTGCATTGGCAGGTCATCCCGGAATTTTTGGTACCAGGGATTTGGTGGCAAGATCCTTCTGGTGGCCTTCTCTGTCACGAGATGTGCGAGTCTTTGTGCAGTCATGTGACGTTTGTGCTCGGGCCAAGTCTTGTAGTTCTCGGGCTAGCGGACTGCTGTTGCCCTTGCCTATTCCTAAGAGGCCTTGGACACACATCTCGATGGATTTTATTTCAGATCTGCCTGTTTCCCAGAAGATGTCTGTCATCTGGGTGGTCTGTGACCGTTTCTCTAAAATGGTCCATTTGGTTCCTCTGCCCAAGTTGCCTTCTTCTTCTGAGTTGGTTCCTCTGTTTTTTCAGAATGTTGTCCGATTGCACGGTATTCCTGAGAATATTGTTTCTGACAGAGGTACCCAATTTGTGTCTAGATTTTGGCGGGCATTCTGTGCTAGGATGGGCATAGATTTGTCTTTTTCATCTGCTTTTCACCCTCAGACTAATGGCCAGACCGAGCGGACTAATCAGACCCTTGAGACATATCTGAGGTGTTTTGTCTCTGCTGACCAGGATGATTGGGTTGCTTTTTTGCCATTGGCAGAGTTCGCCCTCAATAATCGGGCCAGTTCTTCCACCTTGGTGTCCCCGTTTTTCTGTAATTCGGGGTTTCACCCTCGATTTTCCTCCGGTCAGGTGGAATCCTCGGATTGTCCTGGAGTGGATGCGGTGGTGGAGAGATTGCATCACATCTGGGGGCAGGTTATGGACAATTTGAAGTTGTCCCAGGAGAAGACTCAGCGTTTTGCCAACCGTCATCGTCGTGTTGGTTCTCGGCTTTGTGTTGGAGATTTAGTGTGGTTGTCTTCTCGTTTTGTCCCTATGAGGGTCTCTTCTCCTAAGTTTAAACCTCGGTTCATCGGCCCTTATAGAATATTGGAGATTCTTAATCCTGTTTCTTTCCGTTTGGACCTCCCTGCGTCCTTTTCCATTCATAACGTTTTTCATCGGTCGTTATTGCGCAGGTATGAGGTACCTGTTGTACCTTCAGTTGAGCCTCCTGCTCCGGTGTTGGTTGAGGGTGAGTTGGAGTACGTTGTGGAGAAAATTTTGGACTCTCGTGTTTCCAGACGGAAACTCCAATATCTGGTCAACTGGAAGGGTTACGGCCAGGAGGATAATTCTTGGGTCAATGCATCTGATGTTCATGCTTCTGATCTTGTTCGTGCCTTCCATAGGGCTCATCCTGGTCGCCCTGGTGGATCTGGTGAGGGTTCGGTGCCCCCTCCTTGAGGGGGGGGTACTGTTGTGAATTTGGATTCTGGGCTCCCCCGGTGGCCGCTTGTGGAATTGGACTTGTCATCCTCTTTCCTGTTTCACCTGATTCCATCAGTAGTGGGTGTCGCTATTTAAGCTCATTTCTCTGGTGGTTTCTTGCCGGTCAACAATGTTATCTGATGCCTCTCAGTGCTTGTTCCTGCTTCTAGACAACTACTAGATAAGTTGGACTTTTGTCCATGTTTTGTTTTGCCTATTTGTTCCAGTTCACAGCTGAAGTTTTGTTACTGTGTCTGGAAAGCTCTCGTTGATCAGGGATTGCTACTCTGGCGTTATGAGTTAATGCCAGAGTTTAAGGTAATCTCTGGATGGTGTTTTGTTAGTGTTTTTCTGCTGACCATGAAAGTATACTATCTGTCTTCTGCTATCTAGTAAGCGGACCTCAAATTTGCTAAGACTATTTTCCTGCTGCGTTTGTTGTTTCATCTGAACTCACCGTCATTATATGTGGGGGGCTACTGTCTTCTTTGGAATATTTCTCTAGAGGTGAGCCAGGTCTTATATTTCCCTCTGCTAGCTATTTAGGTCTTAGGCCAGAGCTGGGCATCTAGCGATAAATAGGAAATGCTACCTGGCTATTTCTAGTTGCGCGGCAGGCTTAGTTCATGGTCAGTATAGTTCCATCTTCCGAGAGCTTGTCCCTCTATAGGCTTGCTATGATCTCTGCCTGCAGAGATCATGACAAGTGGCTGTGACTAGGCAAACAATGAAAGGTATGCAGGGATCGCTGGTTGCTGGATCTTCACAATCACTTCACTTTGCTGATCAGCAGGTTCACTGTTTATACCTACCCACTTATCAACTAATGATAGTCCTTCCTCGGAAAACATGTTTTATTAACTCCTGTAAAAGTAAATGGAGATAAACCTACATATGCATTGTTAACTTTATCTATTTTCCACCTTGATGCACGTTGTTGTGAATTCTGCTCTTGGGCTCCCTCCGGTGGTTATAAGTGGTAGTGCTGCTGTCTCTGGATCGCAGCATTTATCAGGTGTGTTCCTTTTTGTAATTCTGACTGGGCTATTTAGCCTTGCTTCACCCTTTAGTCAGTGCCAGTTGTCCATTGTTCCTGGAGGATTCACATCCCTGCCTGGTCTCTTCTGCTTTGCTGTTCATTTCAACCAAGATAAGTTCTGGCCTTGATTTTTTGCTGTCCACATGCTGTGGGCCTTATTCAGTTCTTTTCCATGTTTTTGTCTAGTCCAGCTTGGTCTGTATAAGGATTTGTTTAGCCAAGCTGGTATCTCTGTTGTGAATTTACCTTTTGGCTCCCTCTAGTGGCTACTAGTGATTTTACTCTGGGTATGTCATTCATCCCTTGTATGCTCACCTGGGTCGTTAGGTCAGGGGTGTTGCTATATAAGCTCCCTGGACCTTCAGTTCAATGCCTGGCAACGTTGATATCAGAGCTAATCTGTAGTGCTCTTGTCTACTGATCCTGGTTCCTGCTTGATTAAGCTAAGTCTGCTTTCTTGCTTTTTGCTATTTGTTTTTGTTTGCATTTTTGTCCAGCTTGTATATAATCTGTTTCCTGACCTTGCTGGAAGCTCTAGGGTGGCTGGTGTTCTCCCCCCGGGCCGTTAGACGGTTCGGGGGTTCTTGAATCTCCAGCGTGGATTTTGATAGGGTTTTTGTTGACCATATAAGTTATCTTACTACATTCTGCTATTAGTTAGTGGGCCTCTCTTTGCTAAAATCTAGTTCATCTCTGTGTTTGTCATTTCCTCTTACCTCACCGTTATTATTTGTGGGGGGCTACTATCCTACTTTTGGGGTCTATTCTCTGGAGGCAAGAGAGGTCTTTGTTTTCCTCTTCTAGGGGTAGTTAGTCCTCCGGCTGGCGCGAGACATCTAGCGACCAACGTAGGCATGTTCCCCGGCTACTGCTAGTGTTGGCGCCAGGAGATCCGGCATTGGCTGACATTGATGCGTTTTTTCTGGCGCTCGGTTTGCTTTATGAGGAACCCAATCTTGAGATTCAGGCAGAAAAGGCCTTGCTGGCTATGTCTCAGGGCCAAGACGAGGCTGAAGTGTATTGCCAAAAATTTCGGAAATGGTCCGTGCTGACCCAGTGGAACGAGTGTGCATTGGCTGCTAATTTTAGAAATGGCCTTTCTGAAGCCATTAAGAATGTGATGGTGGGTTTTCCCATTCCCACAGGTCTGAATGATTCTATGGCCCTGGCTATTCAAATCGACTGGCGGTTGCGGGAGCGCAAAACCGCTAATTCCCTCATGGTGTTGTCTGAACAGACACCTGATTTAATGCAATGTGATAGAATCCTGACTAGAAATGAGCGGAAAATTCATAGACGCCAGAATGGCTTGTGTTACTACTGTGGTGATTCTACACATGTTATCTCAGCATGCTCTAAACGTCTTACTAAGGTTGTTAGTCCGGTCGCCATTGGTAATTTGCAACCTAAATTTATTCTATCTGTAACTTTGATTTGCTCACTGTCATCGTATCCTGTCATGGCGTTTGTGGACTCGGGTGCTGCTCTGAGCCTTATGGATCTGTCATTTGCCAAGCGCTGCGGATTTGTTCTTGAGCCATTGGAAAATCCTATCCCTCTTAGGGGTATTGATTCTACGCCTTTGGCAAAAAATAAACCGCAGTTTTGGACACAGGTTACCATGTGCATGACTCCCGAACATCGGGAGGTAATACGTTTTCTTGTTCTGCATAAAATGCATGATTTGGTTGTTTTGGGTTTGCCATGGTTACAGACCCATAATCCAGTCTTGGACTGGAAGGCAATGTCAGTGTCAAGTTGGGGCTGCCATGGAATTCATGGAGATTCCCTGCCCTTGTCTATTGCTTCTTCTACGCCTTCGGAAGTTCCGGCGTATTTGTCTGATTATCAGGATGTCTTCAGCGAGTCTAAGTCCAGTGCACTGCCTCCTCATAGGGAATGTGACTGTGCAATAGATTTGATTCCTGGCAGTAAGTTTCCTAAGGGGAGACTGTTTAATCTGTCGGTACCTGAACATACCGCGATGCGTTCATATATCAAGGAGTCTCTTGAGAAGGGGCATATCCGTCCTTCTTCTTCCCCTCTTGGTGCGGGATTCTTTTTTGTGGCCAAAAAGGACGGATCTTTGAGGCCTTGTATTGACTATCGGCTTTTAAATAAGATCACTGTCAAATTTCAGTATCCTTTGCCGCTGTTGTCAGATTTGTTTGCCCGGATTAAAGGTGCCAAGTGGTTCACCAAGATAGACCTTCGTGGTGCGTACAACCTTGTGCGCATTAGGCAGGGCGATGAATGGAAAACCGCATTCAATACGCCCGAAGGTCATTTTGAGTACTTGGTGATGCCATTCGGTCTCTCTAATGCACCTTCAGTTTTTCAGTCCTTCATGCATGACATTTTCCGGAAGTATCTGGATAAATTTTTGATTGTTTATCTGGATGATATTCTGGTTTTTTCTGATGATTGGGACTCGCATGTGGAGCAGGTCAGGATGGTTTTTGAGATTCTGCGTGAAAATTCTTTGTTTGTAAAAGGCTCAAAGTGTCTCTTTGGTGTACAGAAGGTTCCCTTTTTGGGGTTCATTTTTTCCCCTTCTCCTGTGGGTATTCTTAAGGAAGGAGTTATCGTGTCTGCTATTTCTCCAGATCTGCGACGTGTGTTGCAGAGATTTCAGGCTGGTAGGCCTGACTCTTGTCCTCCTGACAGATTGTTTGTGCCTGATAAGTGGACCAGCAGAGTCATTTCCGAGGTTCATTCCTCGGTGTTGGCAGGGCACCCGGGAATTTTTGGCACCAGAGATCTGGTGGCCAGGTCCTTTTGGTGGCCTTCCTTGTCAAGGGATGTGCGGTCATTTGTACAGTCCTGTGGTACTTGTGCTCGAGCTAAGCCTTGCTGCTCTCGTGCCAGCGGGTTGCTCTTGCCCTTGCCTGTCCCGAAGAGACCTTGGACACACATCTCTATGGATTTCATTTCTGATCTTCCGGTGTCTCAGGGCATGTCTGTCATCTGGGTGATATGTGATCGTTTCTCCAAGATGGTCCATTTGGTTCCTTTGCCTAAGCTGCCCTCTTCTTCTGATCTGGTTCCTGTGTTCTTCCAGAACGTGGTTCGTTTGCACGGCATTCCTGAGAATATTGTGTCGGACAGAGGATCCCAGTTTGTTTCCAGGTTCTGGCGATCCTTTTGTGGTAGGATGGGCATTGAGTTGTCGTTTTCATCCGCTTTCCATCCCCAGACTAACGGACAAACGGAGCGAACTAATCAGACTCTGGAGGCTTATTTGAGGTGTTTTGTCTCTTCTGATCAGGATGATTGGGTGACCTTCTTGCCGTTGGCTGAATTTGCCCTTAATAATCGGGCTAGTTCCGCCACCTTGGTTTCGCCATTTTTCTGCAACTCTGGTTTCCATCCTCGTTTTTCCTCGGGACATGTGGAGCCTTCTGACTGTCCTGGGGTGGATTTCGTGGTGGATAGGTTGCAGCGGATCTGGGGGCATGTGGTGGACAACTTGAAGTTGTCACAGGAGAAGGCTCAGCGTTTTGCCAACCGCCGCCGCGGTGTGGGTCCCCGACTTCGCGTTGGGGATTTGGTATGGCTGTCTTCTCGATTTGTTCCTATGAAGGTCTCCTCTCCCAAGTTTAAGCCTCGCTTCATTGGTCCTTACAAGATATTGGAAATCATTAATCCTGTATCCTTTCGCCTGGATCTTCCGGTGTCGTTTGCCATCCACAACGTATTTCATAGGTCCTTGTTGCGGCGGTACGTTGTGCCTGTGGTTCCTTCTGCTGAGCCTCCTGCTCCGGTGTTGGTTGAGGGCGAGTTGGAGTACGTGGTGGAGAAGATCTTGGATTCTCGTCTCTCCAGGCGGAGGCTTCAGTACCTGGTCAAGTGGAAGGGCTATGGTCAGGAGGATAATTCCTGGGTGGTCGCCTCTGATGTGCATGCGGCCGATTTAGTTTGTGCCTTTCACGCCGCTCATCCTGATCGCCCTGGTGGTCTTGGTGAGGGTTCGGTGACCCCTCACTAAGGGGGGGGGGGGTACTGTTGTGAATTTACCTTTTGGCTCCCTCTAGTGGCTACTAGTGATTTTACTCTGGGTATGTCATTCATCCCTTGTATGCTCACCTGGGTCGTTAGGTCAGGGGTGTTGCTATATAAGCTCCCTGGACCTTCAGTTCAATGCCTGGCAACGTTGATATCAGAGCTAATCTGTAGTGCTCTTGTCTACTGATCCTGGTTCCTGCTTGATTAAGCTAAGTCTGCTTTCTTGCTTTTTGCTATTTGTTTTTGTTTGCATTTTTGTCCAGCTTGTATATAATCTGTTTCCTGACCTTGCTGGAAGCTCTAGGGTGGCTGGTGTTCTCCCCCCGGGCCGTTAGACGGTTCGGGGGTTCTTGAATCTCCAGCGTGGATTTTGATAGGGTTTTTGTTGACCATATAAGTTATCTTACTACATTCTGCTATTAGTTAGTGGGCCTCTCTTTGCTAAAATCTAGTTCATCTCTGTGTTTGTCATTTCCTCTTACCTCACCGTTATTATTTGTGGGGGGCTACTATCCTACTTTTGGGGTCTATTCTCTGGAGGCAAGAGAGGTCTTTGTTTTCCTCTTCTAGGGGTAGTTAGTCCTCCGGCTGGTGCGAGACATCTAGCGACCAACGTAGGCATGTTCCCCGGCTACTGCTAGTGTTGGCGTTAGGAGTAGATATATGGTCAACCCAGTTACCACTGCCCTATGAGCTGGATTTTTGTACGTCGCAGACTTACTTGTTTCTCTGAGACCCTCGCCATTGGGGTCATAACAATCTCTGGAGATGCAGATATAACCTCCATATGTTTAGTTAGATGTGGAGATTTTGTATTTTCTGTGGTGGATATTTTCTAGTGTTTTAATACTGACCGCATAGTACTCTGTCCTATCTTTTCTATTTAGCTAGAAGTGGCCTCCTTTGCTAAATTCTGATTTCAGTCTGTGTATGTCTTTTCCCTCTCCTCTCACAGTCAATATTTGTGGGGGGCTGTCTATCCTTTGGGGATTTTCTCTGAGGCAAGATAGTTTTCCCGTTTCCATCTCTAGGGGTAATTAGTCCTCCGGCTGTGTCGAGATGTCTAGGGAGTGAAAGGTACATTCCACGGCTACTTCTAGTTGCGGTGTTAAGTTCAGGGTCTGCGGTCAGTACAGGTAACACCTTCTCCAGAGTACGTCCCATGCTGCTCTTAGGCCACCAGATCATAACAGCACGTATGGCAAGTGGGTATGTGTTTCCAAAGGGTACAAGGGAATAAAGACCCCCAATACACATTAGACTAATGTTGGTATTGATGGGTTCGACCTACGGTCTAATGGTCAGGGGAGGTGTTGATTGCACATGTCCAATTTTGGACTGCCAGTCGTATTATTTTCCCAGGGATAAAACACCGGCCGATGTGTCCGTCAGTGGCTTTATCAAATAGAACATATTAATGCTTGGCCAAATTAGCACTCTTGTGAATGGGATAATAGGCTGAGATGGATGTCGGCCGAACAATTGGCTGAAGAATTGTTCGGTTGACAGCCATCTAATGTGTATGGGGACTTTAAAGGGGTTGTCCACTACTAGGACAACCCCTTCTTAAACTAAATGTTCTTCCCCAATAAAATAATAAAGCCTGTACTCAGCTCCCGTGCCGGTGCCGTTCCTACGGTGTCGTCACTCATTCTCTCACTCATTCTCTCTCTGGGGATGTGATGCCGACATCGCTGGAACGGAGCCAGCACAGGAGGTGAGTATAGGATTTATTATTTTATCGAGGCTGGACATTTAGTTTAAGAAGGAATCCAAACGAAGAGGAAAGCAGTAACACTTCCGTTTTGTGACGAAGAAACCTTAGTCCTTTATTTCCAATATAAATTCATGGACAAGGTAAACAGGGCAGGGACAGTGCAAGTAAAAAGGACGACGGCCGTTTCGCGTTAACCACACTTCCACGGGTCCAGAAGCGTGGTTAACTCGAAACGGCCGTCGTCCTTTTTACTTGCACTGTCCCTGCCCTGTTTACCTTGTCCATGAATTTATATCGGAAATAAAGGACTAAGGTTTCTTCAACACAAAACGGAAGTGTTGCTGCTTTCCTCTTCGTTTGCTTTTATCTACATGTTTCTTCCTGGCAAGCACCCTCCACCAAGTGACTACTCCCATAATGTGCCAATGATTCAGAGTGTATCCCTCTATACCAGTAAGTAACTCATTACATTTATCTCAGTGCCATTCATTTTTTCTTCTATTTGGACATTTAGTTTAAGAAGGGGTTGTCCTAGTAGTGGAAAACCCCTTTAAGATTTATTTCTAGTGTGAACAAAGATCTGCTTTTGGGGGTGAGTCCTGTTCAATCTACTCAACTTTCCTCTAATATGTAAGGACATATAAACAGACAGTAAATCATGACACTCATGAATAATCAACTCAGCGGACATAATCATAATTGTATAAATCCAGACTACAGTATAAACTGCAATACAAAAAGACATTTTCAGAAATGTATACTTCTACAGAACTTTCTATTCATCATTCACTATTTATTATTCACTAACTGAATTTGCTTTACATTCAGTCTGTACTGTTACTAATGCATCAGCCACATACCAATGATAACAAATGCACAATTCACATTACTTTCCATTTATTCCTGAGGTCCTTTATTTTATATTATCTGTGGTTTTAGTCTCTGTGTATTGACATTAGCTTCATCATTCAACGCTAAATAAAAAGTTGTACATTAAATTAAATAGTTTTTATCATTTCAACAAACTGCATAAATCAACTTGTGAATATAAGAAAACTTTATACTGTATATCAGCAGTTGAAATTTGTTTCTTGCTCTACTTATAAACCCCCTCTCCCTTACGTGTCCTGAACTCATTCGCTATTAAAAAAAACCCCAGATCAAATCCATCTTGGTCAAGCTAGATAGATTTCAGCACAATGAGAGGGTCTCCTCCTTTTCTAGGGAGAGGGGATAAGGACTGAGAACAAATAGACAGGAAGACATAGGCACATCATGCTGCAGTCTCAAGCAACTGTTTTACTCACTGCTGGATTTACAGCCACACAGCTCAGTACTGCTGTATACTGTGTTGTCCACTGTGCTTTTGCTGCTTCTGTCGGTGTGATACAGATCATGTATAGCAGAAATCCATCTCTCTCTTTTTGCTGTGATATGCATGGAAGACCTCATAGAGCCTAGTATCCTCCCACTAGCTCAGAGACAATTGAAAGTGGAAAAAAATGGCCAGAAATTATTATTATACTTACTTATATAGAATCATTATACTGCACAGTGCTTTACAGACTTTACCATCACGGTCTCCATTGGGGCTCACAATCTAAATCTCCTATCAGTATGTCTTTGGAGTGTAGGCGAAAAACAGTACCAAGAGGAAACTCACATAAACACAAGGAGAACATACAAACTCCTTGCAGTTACTGTCCTTGGTGGGATTTAAACCCAGGACCCCAAACACCTGACAGCTTATTCTTAACTTATTTGAAAGGTCTGGTATCATGACCTATTGGCATCATGAATAACTAGAGGTGTACTATGGAAAGTTTCATCCATTGATTTGTAGTGTATCTCAATAGAAGAACTGACGACCAGTGACCAGCAGCTTTTTCCACTTTCACAACGATTATGTATTGACCTGCATAAACTATCCAAACACTCAACGTATGAGTTTTTTTGCCTGTTTGTAGACTTATCGACGGCACGTTTACATATGAATGGTCATTTAGCAATTTGGCTTGTGTAAAGGAGCCTTTGCCAAAGTAACAGGGAATCTGATGGCTTTTCAAAGAGTTATGATGGTATTGGAGGTAAATTTCAGCTCGTAGGACATAGCGTTCACAAGTTCACCAACAAAACCATCACTCTTTACCTAACCTTAGCTGCATACGTGGCTTCTGAGTCAGGTTCCAATATGCACAGGAATCCCTTGGTTGTGCAAAAAGCATTCCTACTCTTATGCCCTTTACTCCAGTTTTGTGTAAGAAAAGTGCAATTTATCTGATCATTGCATGTATTCTATTAAAATATTCTTTATGTAATATATTAACATTCTTCATGTAAAATTATGGCCGCAGACAACAGGACCCAAGCCCAACAGATTCCATATGGGGACAGCCCCCTTATATCACTTTGTTAGGCTATAATTACTAATTATCTAGATCATTAAATGACCATACATATAACAAAACTCTCCGTAGTTTGGTCTTAAAGATTTACACTTCTACTCATAGATTTTCAATCCAGAGCTTAATGATTTAAGCCCTAATCTTCTCAATAGTGCCATAATAAGCTTATGCAACCAAGTATTAATGTGATCTCATTGTTGTAATCGCCGATCTTCCTATGTGTATCAGTAAAATAAAATACTTGAGAGGGCGACTTACAGACGTCATTACATCTTCAAACTGCACTCACATACATTAATGGCATCTTGCCTAAATCATTGATTTCTTTTTATCATAGAAAGTTGAATAAACTCATACCTTGATAATTGTGATCTGATATGTTATTCCAGAGAAATCAATGTTTTTCTTTATATGTAAATGAGCTATTAAAACACTGAGAAACCTGCTCTATGCTGTTGCGCTGGTGTGTTCTTCTTTCCCTGCATAAGCCAGCGGGGATCCAGCTGTCAATCAGAGTGACCTCAGAAGTCCTACCCCGTTGACAGAGGGAACTGGAAAAAAGCCTCCACTCTGTAGACGTGTCATCAGCAGAGGTTTCTGAATCCCTGGCTGAAGCGGTCTGTGACTGCTCTGTGCTGCGGAAGAACGCCGCCAGACACAACAGGCAGAAAAATTGTAATTACCTGCCTGTTAGTGCTTAGATGCATTTTTTGTTGTTTTGTAAAGTTCCGGATATACCCTTTAATTAGCTTGGTAGGGTTATGGCTTGTTCACTATCACTATTGTTAGGGAAGGCTAAAATGTCCAGCTTTATAAAAACACAGCCTCCTCTTATCTGGTGCCAAAAAACAACAGCCATGGGTTCTTTTAAGAAGCTGTCTTGCACTCTGAAATGAAAATGGCGGAGGCCCAAAAAGCAGGAGAAGGCTATAAGAAGATAGCAAAGCGTTTTCGGCTTGCCCTTTTCTCAGTTCAAAATGTAATTCAGAAATTACAGTTTACCAGAAACAGTGGAGGTCAAGATAAAGTCTGGAAGACCAATCAAAATTTCAATCCTCGTAGAATTGCTAGAGAGGCAAATCAAAACCCCCACTATGCTACAAAAGACCATCAGAAAAATGTTGCAGACTTTGGAGTTGTGTTATATTGTTCTACTGTTCAGAGACTCCTGCACAAATATGGCCTTCATGGAAGAGTCATCAGAAGAAAACCTCTCTTGCATACCCACTATAAAATTCAGAGTCAGAAGTATGCACAAGAACATCTAAACAAGGCTGATGCATTTTGGAAACAAATCCTGTGGACTTGGGGTTGTGTTGCACAGGGCACATTTCACGGGTGGAGCGAAGAAATGGATTCAATGAAATTTCAACAAATTCTTGATGCAAACATAACACCATCTGTAAAAAAAGCTGAAGTTGAAAAGAGGATGGCTTCTACAAATGGATAATGATACTAAACATAAATCCACAATAGATGACCTCAAAAGGTGCAAGCTGAAAGTTTTACAATGACCCTCACAGTCCCCTGATCTGAATGAACATCATTGAAAATCTGTGGCTAGAGCTCAAAATAGCAGTGCATGCAAGACGGCCCAGGAATCTCACAGAACTGGAAGAATTGTCCAAGGAAAAATGGATGAAAATCCCTCAAACAAGAATTGGAAGACTCTTGGCTGGCAAAAAAAGCGTTTACAAACTGTGATACTTTCAAAACGGGGTGCTACTAGGTACTAACAATGCAGAGTGCCCAAACTTTTGCCCATTTTCCTTTTTATACTTTCTAAAATGTAAACTATGACTATGTATATATTTTTTGCCTAAAATACAAAGGAAATATGTCATCTTTAACCTTAGGCCTTTTAGGGATCATTTTATCTTCAGCACGCTTAAACTGATCACAATAACAGTTATTTTGACCTGTGGTGCCCAAAAACTTCTTGACCAGCAGCAGAGCAGATTTATTCACATATCACTTTCTACTATTGCATTTACTGCTAGTTTTACTCCAGCATATGGAGCAGCAGCAGCTGGAATCTATATCTGCTTAGGAGTTGTGCCTGACACAACCCTGCCAGATAAGCAATATCATCCAATCTACTATTTTTATTGCCCTGGTCATGCCCTATTGTGCGGTTTTGGTCACTTTTTAGCTATTCTGACCAAGAAAAGTGAAGACGTAGCTAACTGGAAGTGTGGCGCCCCAGGGTCCTGGTCGTCACAGTGGCATTACTTACCTCTCGGGGAGAGTGATGCTACATTCGTAGTATAGGAAAAATCAGCCGCACTCAATTGGTTGAAAGTTCAGCAAACTGTGTAGTTTCTTTATTAACATATACAATAAACATCACCAGGTGCTTTTTTAGGAGGTAAATGGGTGGCGGACTATTCAATTCGGGTAACGTTTCGACCCCAGCGGGTCTTTATCAAAACCTCACTTATGCCAAAGAGGTAGAGGAGAGGAGAAAGAGCCGAGTTCCCATAGGGCAGCTCTGGTGGAGTTGTGTGGAAGCGCGTCCGCCTGGTGGGTGATGTCATCACCCACCAGGCGGACGCGCTTCCACACAACTCCACCAGAGCTGCCCTATGGGAACTCGGCTCTTTCTCCTCTCCTCTACCTCTTTGGCATAAGTGAGGTTTTGATAAAGACCCGCTGGGGTCGAAACGTTACCCGAATTGAATAGTCCGCCACCCATTTACCTCCTAAAAAAGCATCTGGTGATGTTTATTGTATATGTTAATAAAGAAAGTACACAGTTTGCTGAACTTTCAACCAATTGAGTGCGGCTGATTTTTCCTATACTTGGACTATTTTTGTTCATGCCTGCACCAACCCAGTGACAGTGTGCACATCTTTTTCCTGGATATGCTACATTCGTAGGCAAGAAAGGATAACTGTCGCCAAGTACCACAAACATGCAACACATTCACACTCCAGGCCACCAGGGGGAGCTTTTGATCCTATTTACTAGGTGACTCCCCATATATATAACTGGTAGTCTATAGGGAAAGTTAGTTAGTTCCTGACAGAGCTCCAGGAGTTAGTTCCAGACATCCGTCTGAGGAGGACAGAGGGTTCACGGAGCTGTGCATGCCCTAAGAGCTGCAGCTTCCAGAAAGAGACCTTTGGAAAGCAGAACTGATTGCAGTGAGCGTGAAGGAAAGCAAAGCACGGGAGAGGATACCAGAACTGGACCAGCCCCGAGCGGGCTGCCTCGTTCTGAGGCGCAGATAACCGGTAGCCGGGTCACCGAGGTAGTTACCATAAACAGGCTCAAGTCACCAGTCATACGGGTTTTGTCCTATACGGGGGACAGAGAGCGAGAGAAACACTACATCTGTGAGGACCTTACGAAAGGCTTAGCAGTAAGGGACTACACCACTACAGCGCAAGGGAAGGCTATTGTTTTCCACCTGGACAAGGGGACTCTGATCTTGCCTCCAAATCGGCCGGAAGCTGCCTGCCCTGTGATCTGGTGCCCTGGACTGTGGTTGCTGAAGACTTCAGTAAACGAGGTAAAGAGACTGCAAACCTGTGTCGTCGTTCCTTACTGCACCTCTCACCATACCACCATCTACACACCGGGAGCCCTGGGGATATACTTCACCTGTGAGAAGGTATACCATCTAGCTGCCATAACATCACCCCAGCGGACCCCTTAAAGCAGCGTCATCACCCTGACCGAATACCACAGGTGGCGTCACGAACATAAACTTTATACCTTTAAAGACCTTTCCCTTTTACATGGGCGCCCAGGGCCGCGGACCGGGTCACAGCCACCGTGACATCCCCCTGTGAACCGCAGGACCCGGTACCAAGTACCCCTAGCCCGTGGGGCGACTCAGAAGCCTGGGGCCATCCATGCCTTCACTGAATTAAAAGAGCATTTCTCATCTGAACAATTTCTTCGGCGTTATGTCTCTGACCATCTGTCTGACTGGGTGGAATATCTACTTCCTGCCGAATTCACCATTAGCAATCTATATATGGGTGTTTATGTTTCAGATTGCTGAGATTAGTTGCTCCTTTCCTATACGCTTGTGTTTTGCTGCAGTGAGCCGGTAGCTAATTAACTCACTGCTGGAAGCCATGGGCAGGGCTCCCTCTATAGCAAACTGACTCTAGCTGCCAGTTATCATTTATTGTTCATCTAGTGACCTAGGCTCTCTGACTTGGCTCCTGTGTTCTGTTCTGTTTTGTATTTCTCATATTTTAACCATCCGCTTGTTTCCTGATTTTGTCCTTGATGTGATTTCTCATCTTTGACCCAGCTTGGTGACTAGTGATGAGTGAATATACTCGTTACTCGAGATTTGCCGAGCACGCTCGGGTGTCCTCTGAGTATTTTTTAGTGCTCGGAGTTTTAGTTTTTATTGCCGCAGCTGAATGATTTACGTCTGTTAGCCAGCATAAGTACATGTGGGAATTCCCTAGCAACCAGGCAACCCCCACATGTACTTATGCTGGCTAACAGATGTAAATCATTCAGCTGCGGCGATAAAAGTAAAACTCCAAGCACTAAAAAATACTCGGAGGACACCCGAGCGTGCTCAAGAAATCTCGAGAAACGAGTATATTCGCTCATCACTATTGGCGACCTTTCCTGCCTCTGGTTCACTCTTCCAGACGGCAACCCTTCAGCGGAACCAATCCACTGGATGCCATTGTCAGACCAGATACCTGTACCGGGGTTAAAAGGTAGTCTGGGTGTTTCTGGAATTTGACAGACGGAGTAGGAATCAATGGGTCGAACCTTAAATGATCATAAAGTAATATGCCGGGATGGGAAAACCCTTATAAATATAACTTTGTTGCAAAGATATTTCAATTATTTATGAAGGTGATCACATCGTTTATAGACTTGTGTATCAGCAGAAGAATCTATGCAATCATATTCAAAAGTGGCAAAAAAAACAACCCCTGTGTATTTTGATCCTGCTGTCATAATTGCAATTATCAGAACTGTGGCGTGTAACACATGATGATCAAGTGACACCAACAGACTATTAATGCTTCTTATTGAATAATCTTAAGACTTAGAAACAGCGAGGAAATTAGAAATTGTATAACTTAATACACTTAACACTTAATAGTTATTGAATCAGCTTCTTCAGTTTTCATTACACCAATGTTTCAATGCCCACCATTTCTCGTGTCAGTAAATACAGTAGTAACATTCTTACTGACATCAACAAAAATCAGTATAGCATTAGTAATTCTCACAGCTGAAGATTTGCTACAATTGTATCCAGTCTGCACAATGCTTTGCGAGCTATACAAATCCAGGTCAATATAATGGATCAGTTGGATGTAAAATGTAACGAATTATTGTGGTGCAGATCTGTTTTGCTTGCAACGTATTGTGAAACAGTTGTTCAAAAAAAAAGTGTGGTGCTGTTTTTGGAAAATATGATGTCACGATCCAATTTTGGATTTGTGGCAGATCTGGTTTCACTCAGTTTAAGACCTTTTTTCCTTTCTGGTCATTGGGGGTTACTGCAGTTTCTCTCCCTCCCCCCCGGTGGCCGCTGGTGTTATTGCATTGCTGCTGGGTCAGCTGATGTTTGTGGTTACCACTCCCTCCATCCTTTAAGAGGTCACCTGGTTCATCAGCTGACTGTCGGTGTTAGTTCATTCTTCAGCGACCAAGCTGGGAGTAGGAGCTTGCTGGGAACTGTTGTTCTATTGCTATGTCTGGGGAATCTGGTGTTTCTTCCTGCTGTGCTGTGCCTTGTAGCATTATGCTAAGTGTTGTTTTCCTTTACCTTGTCTGTATTTCCTTACCCCGTGTTGTATTAGTGCAGCGGTGGGACCAGTGCTCTCACCTGCCAGTTCCCTACTTAGGGATAGGTGCAGGGCAAGGGAGGGACTAGGTATCCTGGTCGGCGACGGGTTGAAAGAACCCATATAGGGACAGTAGCAAGATCAGGGCACATCTGCAGGCCAGTGCAGGAGGTGCCCATTCCCCCAGTCCCTACCGACAGGGTCCACCGTTGTAGTTTTGTCCCCTTGTGTGTTGTGCTATTCGTGACAGACCTACGGTTGGGTCATTTTATACCGGGTCAGTCACTTATGACCTATGACCTGTTTTTCAACTCCCATAACACCACTTTAAAGTGAACCTATCAGCAGGATTTCACACCCTAAACTATTTATATGAGCATTTAGCTATTTCAAAGACTAGATTGGCAATACCTTTATATAGCCGGTCCGTTCCTCTGTTACTGAATAATCCACATTTAATAATAATAAATAATCTTTATTTTTATATATCGCTAACATATTCCGCAGCGCTTTACAGTTTGCACACATTATCATCACTGTCCCCCATTGGGGCTCACAATCTAGATTTCCTATCAGTATGTCTTTGGAATGTGGGAGGAAACCGGAGAACCCAGAGGAAACCCACACAAACACGGGGAGAACATACAAACTCCTTGCAGATGTTGTCCTTGGTGGGATTCAACCCCAGCGCTGCAATGCTAACCACTGAGCCACCGTGCTGCCCTGAGAAATCTGCTCTTTGGAGATTATGATTATGCTCTGAAGATCCATGATCCACCAATTAAATGTAAAGTTTGTTAATATTTAAGGGGTTGTCCACTTCTCAATACCTATGTTGCCCCCTGTAAAATAATAATACTTAAAGTGCAGTCAGACAT
This sequence comes from Ranitomeya variabilis, assembly GCF_051348905.1. Taxonomy (NCBI): domain Eukaryota; kingdom Metazoa; phylum Chordata; class Amphibia; order Anura; family Dendrobatidae; genus Ranitomeya; species Ranitomeya variabilis. Next base: position 43,158,441 of record NC_135238.1, read on the forward strand.
ACAATGATCACATTGCAATGCTCGGACTGGCCAGCGGCTATCCTGGCCCGAACATGACAGCTGCATAAAAATATATTCTGTTACACTAGAGGTTAGTAGAGCCAGCGGCCAGTCCAAGCATTGCAATGCAATCGTCGTCTGTGTTATACTGCTGCCTGATTGCGCCATTATACTCATCTTCGGTCCAGGAGGAAATGAGAGAGCCACAGCTAATGCTGACATCGCTGGAACGGCGCTGGCAACAGACGTGAGTATAGGTGTCATTATTTTACAGGGGGAAACATGAAGATTGAGAAGGGGGTTGTCTAAGTAGTAGATAGCCTTTTTAACCCCTTCATGACCTTAGGATTTTCCATTTTTCTGTGTTGGTTTTTCGCTCCCCTCCTTCCCAGAGCCATAACTTTTTCATTTTTCCATCAATATGTCCATGTGAGGGCTTCTTTTTTTGCGAAACAAGTTGTACTTTGGAACGACATCAGTGGTTTTAGCATGTCGTGTACTAGAAAATGGGTAAAAAATTCCAAGTGCGGTGAAATTGCAAAAAAAGTGCAATCCCAGACTTGTTTTTTGTTTGGCTTTTTTGCTAGGTTCACTAAATGCTAAAACTGACCTGCCTGTAATAATTATAGGGGATAACTCAGGAGACTCTTTGCGTGGAACAAGACAACAGGACACGGTTTTATAAGTGGTAAAGTCTATATTATCACACGGTGATTCAAACAGGTGCAGAGAGACATTCAAGTCCACAACACTTGGAGTAAATATCAAATGCAGCTCAGCAGTCTATAGGAAACTTCAGAGGAAAATGCAATCACACAGAAAGTCTATGAAGCACAATTATTCTTGAGGATACTTGACACGAATAAATCCTTGTCTTAGTCCAAACACAGATAGATAAGCTTATGAGGCAGTTCAAATAATATCTTAGCTCAACCAGGGAGGCCTGGTTAATAGTCTCAGGTTTTTGCAGAGCAGCAAACGCTTACATGTCCAGCAAATGCAGATGGAAGTAAATACGAGCAGCAGATGAAGGAGGATTACTGGAACTGGTGTATGCAGCAGGAACTCAGAGCAGAGTAGCAGGATCACCACACAGGTTCACAGGAGCAGGTATATAGCCAGGGAGTCATCAGAGGTCAGGAGCTGGATTCAAGGCAGAATACTCTAGCACAGACTGAAGGCTGGGGTGGAGTTTTATAGCAGGAGTCCTCACACTGCCATAATGATTCTCCAGGTCATTATGAGTTCATAGACACCTAATATGACTAGGTTATTTTTTATCCAAGTGGTGAAAAAAAATTCCAAACTTTGCTAAAAAAAAAAAAAATTGCGCCATTTTCCGATACCCGTAGTGTCTTCATTTTTCGTGACCTGGGGTCGGGTGAGGGCTTATTTTTTGCATGCCGAGCTGGTGTTTTTAATGATTCCATTTTGGTGCAGATACGTTCTTTTGATCGCCCGTTATTGCATTTTAATGCAATGTCGAGGCGACCAAAAAAACGTAATTCTGGCGTTTTGAATTTTTTTCTCACTACGCTGTTTAGCGATCAGCTTAATGCTTTTTTTATTGATAGATCAGGCGATTCTGAATGCGGCGATACCAAATATGTGTAGGTTCGATTTTTCTTTATTGATTTATTTTGAATGGGGCGAAAGGGTGGGTGATTTAAACTTTTATTTTTTTTTATTTTTTTCACATTTTTTTTACTTTTGCCATGCTTCAATAGCCTCCATAGGAGGCTAGAAGCTGGCACAACGCGATCGGCTCTGCTACATAGCAGCGATCATCAGATCGCTGCTATGCAGCAGAAATGCAGGTGTGCTATGAGCGCCGACCACAGGGTGGCGCTCACAGCTACCGGGGATCAGAAACCATAGAGTTCTCAAGGACCTCTATGGTACAATGCAGAAGCATCGCTGACCCCCGATCATGTGACGGGGGTCAGCGATGCGCTCATTTCCGGCCGGAAGCGCCGGTTAAATGCCGCTGTCTGCGTTTGACAGCGGCATTTAACTAGTTAATAGTGGCGGGTGAATCGCGATTTCACCCGCCACTATTGTGGGCACATGTCAGCTGTTCAGAACATCTGACATGTCTCGGCTTTGATGCGGGCTCACCGCCGGAGCCCTGCATCAAAGAGGGGGATCTGACCTCGGACGTACTATCCCGTCCGAGGTCAGAAAGGGGTTAAAGAATATTGGTAAAATAGTGGGTCACAGTCAATTCATTTAAAACTCGCAGAGGTCACCTCATCCATATAAATAATAGTTTCTCATATTGAGCTCTATCTACCACTTACAGCAGGGGTGGGGAACATCAGACCCCAGGGCCATTTACAGCCCTTGATGACCTTTTATCAGGCCCCCGAGCAGATTCTCAGGGACCACATTCTTGGGCAGAGAGGTGTATTTTGATTACAACCAGCTCATTAATTTCTTCTTGCTCTGTTAGCACACACATGCAGTGTTCACTACTGAATATTGAAGGGCATGCAGTGAAAGATTTCATCCTGAAACCAGTGCCAGAGTCATGATGCACTTTGTGGGAGGAGTTTGAATGGCCGCCGAAGGGTCGTGTAAATATCCAAATGGCCCTTGGCAGAAAAAATATTCCCCACCCCTAATTTACAGGAAGCAAACTGGAGAGCAGAGGGAGTGGGTCTGCAGCACTGAGAAGAGACAGTGTGCTGTTGGGTAATGTAGTTTTACATAGTTTAAAAGTTACATAGGTTGAAAAAAAGACCATCAAGTTCAACCTTTCTCTACAAATGATAAATTCTTTATCACTTATTATCTATACCCCAAAATGCTATTTGTGCTGAGGAAAGCATCCACCCTTTTGTAAAAAGCTGGCTATGTGCACACATTGCGGATTTGCCTGTGGAATTTTCTGTGCGGATTCTGCATCTCCTGGCAGAAAACGCAGGTCAAAATCTGCGTGTTTTTTAATGCAGATTTTGTGCTTTTTACTGCGGATTTACTGCGGATTCTGTGCAGATTTCATGCGTTTTTACCTCTGCATTTTCCTATAATGGAATGGGTGCAGAAACGCGCAAAGAATTGACATGGTCCTTTTTTAAAACCACTGCTGATTCCGTGAGGAATTTTCCGCACCATTAGCACAGCATTTTTATTTTCCCATTGATTTACATTGTACTGTAAATCACTTGCGGTTTTGCATTGTTTCTGCATGGAAAAAACGCTGCGGATCCGCAGTAAATCTGCAACGTGTGCACATACCCTTATAGTGCCTGCCATTACTACCTCTTGTGGTCGGCATTCCACAGTCCGACTGCTCTAACTGTAAAGAACTCTTTCCTATTCAGCTGCTGAAATTGCCTTTTTCCACCCGTAGTGAGTGTTCCCTAGTCCTTTTTATTGTCTTTGGAAGGATTAAGTCATGTGCTAGTCCTGTGTAATCACAACACATGTATTTAGCAGTGTCAGAATAGGACCTCCCTTTTAGCAAAGTGAAGGTGGTTGCAGAGGGGCAAAAGGAGAGGAAAAAAGTCACAAAGTTACAAGAAAATAGCTTTATTTTGGGCTTGTACTTTTTAAATGTAATTCTTTATTTTACACAGGAGGGACACAGTGGGGGCAGAAAACAACTCCCATCACTGTCTCCTGGTCATGCTGATCTCAACGTGAGCAGGAAACAATGCTGAGAGCTGCCTTTAGCCACAGGTGCCTGGGAACAGCACAAACTCTACCGCTTCTTCAGAGGGGTTTGGTACGTGTCTGACGGACTGCACATGGATGCCACACTGATGTGAAACACGAACATCAAACGGACACACGGATGTCACATACATTCATAGGGATGGCACACGGACATGGACCACGGATCTCACCAGAACTGGTTTTTCCTGTACAGGAATCACCAGGACGTGTGACGGAGGCCCAAGGACTCATTCTGATTTAGATTGTATGCTTTAAAAAATGTACTCGTCACCAGTACAAGCTTCACCTTCTGTCCGATTTTTTTTCATGGGCACATAGACTTGCATTGGCCAAATTGAGCCACTGAACATGTCTCTGTGTTTTGATTGAAATCACTCAGTCTGCAAAAAATACACGGGATATGAACAGCCACATGAACTATCGTGAGCATGAGTTCTAGCCTTGGCTCTATCTTATAGATAGACTGCAGTATTGTGAGGCTTCCCATCCGACTGAGCCCTTCTTGCTACCACCCAACCATTTCACACCACAAACCCCACTACCACGGATCCAGACCCAAGAAACACTCATACCACCTTTCTTTGGCTTAATTGGCCAAATCGGTCTTTTATTATACAAACATTACGACAATAAATAACTTGTCAGTAAGGAGGTTTTTGGAGTTTGAAAAACTGATCGAAACCAATATAATAATGATGAACCATCCAGCATTACTCAAAGTGGCCACAGGCTCGGGGGAAGCTTTGTTGCCGAAAAACCTTATCCATATCACTGACTCACAGGGACCCCACATCCTGAAGAGTCCCAAAATCTACCAGGCAAATTACCAAAATCCAAACGCAAAGGGGAGGTTACCATCCACTTGATGTACAATCCCCACCACAATGTTCACCACCAACTCCAGTAACCCCCTCACCCCCGCTCGCCTAAATGACCCAACGACAACCCCATCCACCACTTCCCATAACTCAACATTACTTAGGATAGGACCTTTACTCTTGGTGTCTCATGCCGATTAATAGCTCCCACCCCCTCTCAAATTATATATAGCCCAGCCTTACTGTTAACACCCCCCTTTTCTTAAGCTCCTTAAACGTTTGACCCCACAGAGCCCAAGCTTCTTCACCATTTATTAATTTAACCCATGTTTGCCCTGCGAAGCTGAGTGATGGGTCAGTACGCTCATGGCTCTGCTGTGGGCTTCATTTATCCTTTAGAAACTGATGTCTGAATGCGGCCTTAACTAGAGCGGAGAGCTAGAAACAAGTGGTGGCTAAACGTCTATTAGGTAACATGACGCTAAGGCCGGCCTCAGGCCGGCGTCACACTAGCGAGTTTTACGGACGTAAGAGCGCAGAAATTACGTCCGTAAAACTCGCAAAATAAACGGCACAATTATTCTCAATGGGGCTGCTCCTATCAGCCGTATATTACGGTTCAGTATTATACGGCTTTCTACGGCCGTACAAAATCGCAGCATGCTGCGTTTGTCAGCGTATTGCGCAAAAAATTTGCCAATGAAAGTCTATGGGGGCGAGAAAAATACGGATTCCACACGGACCAGCAGTGTGACTTGCGAGAAATACGCAGCGGTGTTAGTGAAAAGTCGGTAATTCAATTGCCGGCTTTTCATTTCTCCTGCACAAACCCGACAGGATATGAGACATGGTTTACATATAGTAAACCATCTCATATCCCCTTTTTTTTTGCATATTCCACACTACTAATGTTAGTAGTGTGTATGTGCAAAATTTCAGCGCTGTAGCTGCTAAAATAAAGGGTTAAATGGCGGAAAAAATTGGCGTGGGCTCCCGCACAATTTTCTCCGCCAGAATGGTAAAGCCAGTGACTGAGGGCAGATATTAATAGCCAGGAGAGGGTCCATGGTTATTGGCCCCCCCGTGGCTACAAACATCTGCCCCCAGCCACCCCAGAAAAGGCACATCTGGAAGATGCGCCTATTCTGGCACTTGGCCACTCTCTTCCCACTCCCTGTAGCGGTGGGATATGGGGTAATGAAGGGTTAATGCCACCTTGCTATTGTAAGGTGACATTAAGCCAGATTAATAATGGAGAGGCGTCAATTATGACACCTATCCATTATTAATCCAATTGTTTGAAAGGGTTAAAAAACACACACACACATGATTTAAAAGTATTTTAATGAAATAAACACAGCGGTTGTTTTAATAATTTATTGCTCTCTCAATCCATTTCCAGGCCCTCGCTTGGCAAAATAATAAACGCACAAGATACATACCCTCAGCTGAACCGTCACGTCCCACGATGTAATCCATCTGAAGGGGTTAAAATAATTTACAAGCAGGAGCCCTGCTAATTCAGCGGTGTGCTCGTGCTTGTAATTCCCCGGCGAATGAATGAAATGTAGATCATTGACCTACATTTCCTTCAGTCGCGGTGAGGCGCCCCCTGGTGGATGTCCTCATATGACCTGGAGCGTGGGAAAAAGTTCCCAGGCTGCAGTTCATGAGAACATCCAGCAGGGGCGCATCACCGCGACTCAATGTAAGTACAGATCCAGCTTTCCTTTCAGCACCCGGGGATTACAGACACGAGCGAGTGGTTTATCGCAGCTCGTGCCTGTAATATTAGTTAACCCCTTCAGATGGATTACCTCGTGGGACGTGATCGGACATCAGAAGGTATGTATCTTGTGCGTTTATTATTTTGCCAAGCGAGGGCCTGCAAATGGATTGAGAGAGCAATAAATTATTAAAACAACCGCTGTGTTTATTTCATTAAAATACTTTTAAATCATGTGTGTGTGTTTTTTAACCCTTTCAAACAATTGGATTAATAATGGATAGGTGTCATAATTGACGCCTCTCCATTATTAATCTGGCTTAATGTCACCTTACAATAGCAAGGTGGCATTAACCCTTCATTACCCCATATCCCACCGCTACAGGGAGTGGGAAGAGAGTGGCCAAGTGCCAGAATAGGCGCATCTTCCAGATGTGCCTTTTCTGGGGTGGCTGGGGGCAGATGTTTTTAGCCACGGGGGGGCCAATAACCATGGACCCTCTCTAGGCTATTAATATCTGCCCTCAGTCACTGGCTTTACCATTCTGGCGGAGAAAATTGCGCGGGAGCCCACGCCAATTTTTCCCGCCATTTAACCCTTTATTTTAGCAGCTACAGCGCTGAAATTTTGCACATACACACTACTAACATTAGTAGTGTGGAATATGCAAAAAAAAAGGGATATGAGATGGTTTACTGTATGTAAACCATGTCTCATATCCTGTCGGGTTTGTGCAGGAGAAATGAAAAGCCGGCAATTGAATTACCGGCTTTTAACATACATCGCGCTGAATGAAATCTAAATACAGAATATATATATATATGTCTCAATGACATATATATATATATATATATATATATATACTGTATATATGTTTTCCCGAACATTTGAGCACATAAATCTATTAGATGTCGGTTTTGCAAGCCTGCGCGAAAATCTCGCAGTACGGATGCCATACGGATTACATACGGAGGATGCCATGCTCAAAATACGCTGACACACCCTGACTACGGATCAATATTTTGGGAACATTTCTCCGTATTACGGCCGTAGTACGGACGTATAATACGTGGCGTATTGTCTTACGCCCAGTGTGAGGCCGGCCTTAATCTGCAAGGGCTCGTTCACACAAGCATATTATAAGGATGTGTGCTCTCCAAGTAAAAATCGGACACCACACTGACCAAAGTAATTCAACTAGCTCAATTGTGTGTTTCAGATGGTAGTATTTTTCACATGGACTCAGTGCCCGTGGGAAAAAAAAAATCACATGATGCACGGGTACTTTGAAAATTAGGATGAAAATGGAACCATTTTTCATACTTGTTACCACTAGTGCACACAGACAGAAGAGGGCCCCTGTGCAATAACAATATATGGGCCCTTTGCAGCCCAAAAGCTCATCATAATGCACAAGGAGCTGGTAGCAGGCCCCCTCACTTCTTGGGCCCTTATGTGACTGCACAGGTTGCACCAATAATATGTCTCCTTCCCGGCAATAGAAAAATAAATGCTTTTCAAAAGTTTATAAAAGAGATAAGAACTTCCTTTCAAGACTAGAAATATTTGCTTCTCCTTTTGCAATTTAGTAGACAGCGTGAGATTGATTATACGGTTGTAGAAGAATGGTGCGGTCACCTCTGACACATATATAAATATATACCATCTCCGCATTGCTGATCTATTCAGGCAACTGTATATATCCTACTTATAATAGACGGGAACGGATAACTTTTTGGCTTTGCTATTATTGTGACTTTAATAACAGCAGGAAGAAAGTGTGCCATGCCAAACAGACAAGGAAGGAGGAGTGATCAGGCAGGCGCTGTAAGGAGCTCCCACTTCACAAGGCCGCTCCTGTGTCTGAGCAGAACCCTGGGGCGGGGAGTGGATAGGAAATGCTGCTCATGAGTATGGAGGGGATCTGACAGGCAGCTGCAGAGGTAAGAGGAGGGAGGATTAGGTTACTTTTCTAACCCATTCACTTGTTGTCGCTGTCTGCTGTTTCTTGACATGTTGATTTCCTGAGCACTGTACCCTCTGAATGACCTAGGTTCTGCTTGTTTGGCACAGGAGCTGACAATCGGGGCTTATGGTATAAAATTTAACAAATGAACGTATATAGCAGATACATCATTAATAGTGATGAGCGAACGTGTGGGATAAGGTGTTATCATGCTCAGGTGCTAACCGAGTGACTTCGGCGTGCTCGAAAAATGTTCGAGTCCTCACGCCTGCATGTCTCGCCTGTGCCTGTTTGGCAGCTACAACACATGCAGGGATTGACTAACAAACAGGGAATCCCTGCCTGGGTTGCGTCCGTCGAACAGCCACGAGACATGCATATTTTTCAAGCACTCCGAAGTCACTCGGTTAGCACCAAATTCGCTCATCAGTCATCACTAATCATTAATTTTCGGTGTAGCAATAGGGGTGGCCATATCTACAATCGCACCTGGACTCCTTTGTCTCAGGGCCTGATGTTACCAAGCGACTCATGGGGAAAACAGGGCTGGAAGTGAAAAAAGAGCTTCAGCACTGAAGAGACCAGATATAATCCCGCTGCATAGGACAGGTGCACTATACCTATAGGCGCACCTCTTGTGTAGAGGCAACGTTGGTAGTCCTTGGTCACTGGGTCAGAGCCATGAAAACCTCCTATTTTCGGCATCCTCTATGCCTCTTCTGATTAGTAGTCCCTTCGTCATCATTACTTTGCAGCACAGCAAACGCAAGACGTCAAGGGGTGGCCTACATATCATAAGAGGTGCCAGGGATGTCACAGTCCTGGATTAGTGGTCACTGACTACCAACATGGCAGCTGGACCACGGTTCTAGAAATCATTTTGCTCAACTTCAGGTCTAATCTCTCAGGCCACGTGCACACATTGAGTATTTGGTGAGTTTTTTACCTCAGTATTTGTATACCAAAACCAGGAGTGGGTGATATACAGAAGTGGTGACGTGTTTCTATTATACTTTTCCTCTGATTGTAAGCCAAAATCAGGAGTGGAACAAATACTGAGGTAAAATACTGTCCAAATACTGAAGGTGTTCACATGGTAAGGTTACGTTCCCACGATAAGTTTTCGGTGAGTTTCTGAAGTTGCAGATTTTCTGCTTTCATACCCAAACGATTTTTCTTTTTTTTTCTCCTCTTCTTCCAAAAGCCATACATTTTTTTTTGTTTGTTTGTTTTTTTAGGTTTTTTTTTTTAGTTTTTCCAGCCATATAGCAGTATTAGGACTTGTTTTTGGCTGGATGAATTGTACTTTTGAATGACCTCATTCCATTCTGCCACATAGTGTACTGGAAATCGGGAAAAAAATGCGGTAAAATTGCAAAAAATGTTTTTTGCATTTGCCATGTTCAATATATGGTAAAACTGACCAGGCAATATGATTCCCCAGGTCAGTACAAGTACGCAGATACCAAATTTGCATAGTTTTATTTTTTTGTTTGTGTTTTTTATTTAAGCAGTGAAAAAAAAAATCAGAAATGTCAAATTTTTTTTTTTTGCTTTGTTGCTATTTTCCAAAACCCATAATATTCAAATTTTTTGGGATCTGGGACGAGGCTTATTTTATGTGCCCTGAGTTGACATTTTTACTGATACCATTTTGGGGTAGATATAATGCTTCAAATTTTTTTATAATTGGATTGGACATTTCTGAATTATTTTTTTAATTTTTTTAAATGGGGCAAAAGGGGTGAATTGAACTCTCTCTCTATCTATCTATCTATCTATCTATCTATCTATCTATATATATAATTTTTTTTTTTTTTTTTTCCTAACTTTTTTAAAGAATTTTTTACTGTATTTAATAGTTCCATAGTCCCCTTAGGAGACTTGATTGTCCGATCGCCTGTGCTATGTAGCACTGTTGTTTATAGTAAAAATCACCGTCTCCTTTGAACGCCGGCCACGGGGGATTGTGATGACAGGCATCAAGTGCAGGGAAAGATGCGGGCTCAGCGTGTGAGCTCATATCAAAGGCAGGGACATATACGTCATCGTTCGTGAAGGGGTTAAGTAAAATGGGTTACTTGCATTTTTTGCTAAAATACGCAGCACCAAAAACTCACCTATTGGGAACACCATCAATTGCCTCCAATCTGTGAGGAGACCTGCCTACAAGTGTTCATTCTTCCAGCACTGTCACTACAGGTAATCAGGGTAATTGCACTGTTTTTATTTAATTATATGGGCTTTTTGTTTAAAGGGTATGAGTCAGCACTACTTTTAACATATGGAATTAGTGGAACGGCTGCATAGAGGGCGGCTCTTGTTTCCCAATAAAAAATGTACCTTTTTTTTTCCCTTTTGATATTTGCTGTGCAAGTCATAAGAAATATAGCGTAGGAGGCCTATACAAATCAGGCTGTAAATGCACTAGGGGTGTGTCTAAGCACTTGGGAGAAGCATTCCACGCCCTGAGTGAACTTCCAACCTAATTTGCATATGATTTCTCTTGATTGACTTATTAGATCTCTACTAGTGATGAGCGAACGTGCTGGGATGAGGTGTTATCTGAGCATGCTCAGCTGCTAACCCAGTGACTTCGGCGTGCTCGAATATTATGTTCGAGTCCCCGCGGCTACATGTCTCGTGGCTGTTCGACAGTTGTTAAGCAATCTCTGCATGTGTTGTTGCTGTCGAACAGCCGAGACACATGCTTTAGACTCGAACATAATATTCGAGCACGTCAGTCACTGGGTTGGCACCCAAGCATGCTCAGATAACGCCTTATCCCAGCACCTTCGCGCATCACTAATCTCTATGAAAAAAGGACATTTTTATTGGGAGACAAGCACCTGTGTAGTCAAACCAGTCATTTTATATGGAAAAACATGCTGACAGGTTCCCTTTAATACGTGATGATGAATTGTCTTGGAAAGCTAGAGACTCTTTGTAGCTGCCATCCTCTCCGGGGAAATAGAACAAGGGATGGGATTAAGGGAACCCTTTACTTTTAACTCAGAGTTGCTTTATAGGGCATTTGAGAGTGGCTTTAAGCATTACAGAAAACTACCGTATACTGTAGATAATGTACCAGGGGGAATCATAAGGTGCTTCAAAAGAATCCGTAACGTGACATCTGACACCCACGTGGCATCTTAAACACATGACTTGGATTCCTCGCACTGGAGCAGAATTCAACACACACTTATAAACCATTTTTGTTTCACTTACAAAAACTAGCTCTGGGCACTGAGATCACAAGTCTTGAAGTCTGCTCATGATAAAAGGGTTTTATTTTTTTATTTATACACTTTGTATTTGCTTTTTTTTCTTTATTGATACCAAGTTAGACTACTTAACACGTTTTCATTATTTTAATTACCGTACTTTTTTTACGGTAAGTGCAGCAACTGAAAAACAATACTTCTATTTTTTTTCTGTTCAGCATTTATTGTACGGTTTAAATAACTTTGTTTTGAGTGCAAGTCTAACTACCCGATGATACTAAGTACCGTATATTAAAGTCTGGATTTATTTTTGATTGGTAGAACTGGGATATATATACCGTGTGTATATATATATATATATATATATATATATATATATATATATACACATACACTCACTGGCCACTTTATTAGGTACACCTGTCCAACTTCTTGTTAACACTTAATTTCTAATCAGCCAATCACATGGCGGCAACTCAGTGCATTTAGGCATGTAGACATGGTCAAGACAATCTCCTGCAGTTCAAACCGAGCATCAGTATGGGGAAGAAAGGTGATTTGAGTGCCTTTGAACGTGGCATGGTTGTTGGTGCCAGAAGGGCTGGTCTGAGTATTTCAGAAACTGCTGATCTACTGGGATTTTCACGCACAACCATCTCTAGGGTTTACAGAGAATGGTCCGAAAAAGAAAAAAAATCCAGTGAGCGGCAGTTCTGTGGGCGGAAATGCCTTGTTGAAGCCAGAGGTCAGAGGAGAATGGGCAGACTGGTTCGAGCTGATAGAAAGGCAACAGTGACTCAAATCGCCACCCGTTACAACCAAGGTAGGCCTAAGAGCATCTCTGAACGCACAGTGCGTCGAACTTTGAGGCAGATGGGCTACAGCAGCAGAAGACCACACCGGGTACCACTCCTTTCAGCTAAGAACAGGAAACTGAGGCTACAATTTGTACAAGCTCATCGAAATTGGACAGTAGAAGATTGGAAAAACGTTGCTTGGTCTGATGAGTCTCGATTTCTGCTGCGACATTCGGATGGTAGGGTCAGAATTTGGCGTAAACAACATGAAAGCATGGATCCATCCTGCCTTGTATGGAGCATCTTTGGGATGTGCAGCCGACAAATCTGCGGCAACTGTGTGATGCCATCATGTCAATATGGACCAAAATCTCTGAGGAATGCTTCCAGCACCTTGTTGAATCTATGCCACGAAGAATTGAGGCAGTTCTGAAGGCAAAAGGGGGTCCAACCCGTTACTAGCATGGTGTACCTAATAAAGTGGCCGGTGAGTGTATATATATACACACACACTGTATAAATGTTTTTACGAATATTTGAGGCCATGGGTGCATTCTATGTACATTTTGCAAGCCAGCGAGAGAATCTCGCCATACGGATGACACACGGATAATTTTTGGAGAAAAAATCACATCCTCGCAATGAATACGGATCACTGTTCAGGAAATTTTCTGCGTACCTCGGCCATCAAAAACGGACCATATTTTTATACGTTGTGTGTGACTTCGGCCTAACAGTTGTTGTAGAGATGTGTCTGCTGATAGAACTCTGTGTGGCATTGACCTGGTCTCTAATCTGAGCTGCTTTTAACCTGCGATTTCTGAGGCTGGTGACTCGAATAAACTTATCCTCAGAAGCAGAGTTGACTCTTGGTCTTCCTTTCCTGTGGCAGTCCTCATGTGAGCCAGTTTCTTTGTAGCGCTTGATGGTTTTTGCCACTGCACTTGGGGACACTTTCAAAGTTTTCCCAATTTTTCGGACTGACTGACCTTCATTTCTTAGGCCGGCGTCACACTCAGCGTAAGACAATACGGTCTGTTTTTTACGGCCGAAATACGTCCGTAATACGGAGAAATGTTCCCAAAACAGTGATCCGTAGTCAGGGTGTGTCAGCGTATTTTGCGCATGGCATCCTCCGTATGTAATCCGTATGGCATCCGTACTGCGAGATTTTCTCGCAGGCTTGCAAAAGCGTCATCTAATGGATTTATGTGCTCAAATGTTCGGTAAAACATATATACAGTATATATATACATATATGTCATTGAGACACATATATATATATTCTGTATTTATATTTCATTCAGCGCGATATATGTGAAAAGCCGGTAATTCAATTGCCGACTTTTCACTTCTCCTGCCTAAACCCGACAGGATATGAGACATGGTTTACATACAGTAAACCATCTCATATCCCCCTTTTTTTTGCATATTCCACACTACTAATGTTAGTAGTGTTAGTAGTGTGTATGTGCAAAATTTGGGCGCTGTAGCTGCTAAAATAAAGGGTTAAATAGCGGAAAAATTGGCGTGGGCTCCCGCGCAATTTTCTCCGCCAGAGTGAGAAAGCTAGTGACTGAGGGCAGATATTAATAGCCTAGAGAGGGTCCATGGTTATTGGGGTCCCCCCGTGGCTAAAAACATCTGCCCCCAGCCACCCCAGAAAAGGCACATCTGGAAGATGCGCTTATTCTGGCACTTGGCCACTCTCTTCCCACTCCCTGTAGCGGTGGGATATGGGGTAATGAAGGGTTAATGCCACCTTGCTATTGTAAGGTGACATTAAGCCAGATTAATAATGGAGAGGCGTCAATTATGACACCTATCCATTATTAATCCAATTGTCTGAAAGGGTTAAACACACACACACATTATTAAAAATTATTTTAATGAAATAAACACACAGGTTGTTTTAGTATTTTATTGTTCTCTCAATCCATCAGAACACCCTCGCTTGGCAAAATAATAAACCCACAAGATACATACCTTCCGAGGTAATCCATCTGAAGGGGTTAATTATTTTACAGCCAGGAGCTGCGCTAAAGCACTCGCTCGTGGTTGTAATCCCCGGGTAATGAAAGGAAATCTGAGTGATCTGTACTTACATTGAGTTGCGGTGAGGCGCCCTCTGGTGGATGAACTCATATGAACTCGAGCGTGGGAACTTTTCCAAGGCTCCAGTTCATGAGAACATCCACCAGAGGGCGCCTCACCGCAACTCAATGTAAGTACAGATCACTCAGATTTCCTTTCATTACCCGGGGATTACAACCACGAGCGAGTGCTTTAGCGCAGCTCCTGGCTGTAAAATAATTAACCCCTTCAGATGGATTACCTCGTTGGACGTGACAGATCATCGGAAGGTATGTATTTTGTGGGTTTATTATTTTGCCAAGCGAGGGTGTTCTGATGGATTGAGAGAACAATAAAATACTAAAACAACCTGTGTGTTTATTTCATTAAAATAATTTTTAATAATGTGTGTGTGTGTGTGTTTTTAAACCCTTTCAGACAATTGGATTAATAATGGCTAGGTGTCATAATTGACGCCTCTCCATTATTAATCTGGCTTAATGCCACCTTACAATAGCAAGGTGACATTAACCCTTCATTACCATATATCCCACCGCTACACGGGAGTGGGAAGAGAGTGGCCAAGTGCCAGAATAGGCGCATCTTCCAGATGTGCCTTTTCTGTGGTGGCTGGGGGCAGATGTTTTTAGCCACGGGGGGGCCAATAACCATGGACCCTCTCCTGGCTATTAATATCTGCCCTCAGTCACTGGCTTTACCATTCTGGCGGAAAAAATTGCGCGGGAGCCCACGCCAATTTTTTCCGCCATTTAACCCTTTATTTTAGCAGCTACAGTGCCCAAATTTTGCACATACACACTACTAACATTAGTAGTGTTGAATATGCAAAAAAAAAAGGGGATATGAGATGGTTTACTGTATGAAAACCATGTCTCATATCCTGTCGGGTTTAGGCAGGAGAAATGAAAAGCCGGCAATTGAATTACCGCCCGGCTTTTCACTAACACCGCCGCGTATTTCTCGTAAGTCACACTGCTGGTCCATGTGGAATCCATATTTTTCTCGCCCCCATAGACTTTCATTGGTGTTTTTTTTGCGCTATACGGTTACAAACGCAGCATGCTGCGATTTTCTACGGCCGTACAAGACCGTATAATACTGAACCGTAATATACGGCTGATAGGAGCAGCCCCATAGAGAATAATTGGGCCGTGTGTAATGCGATTTTTACGGACGTATTTTCGGCGCTCATACATCCGTAAAACTCGCTAGTGTGACGCCGGCCTTAAAGTAATGCTGGCCACTCGTGTTTCTTTACTTAGCTGCTTTTTTTATTGCCATAATACAAATTCTAACAGTCTATTCAGTAGGACTATCAGCTGTGTATCCACCAGACTTCTGCACAACACAACTGATGGTCCCAACCCCATTTATAAGGCAAGAAATCCCACTTATTAAACCTGACAGGGCACACCTGTGAAGTGAAAACCATTCCCGGTGACTACCTCTTGAAGCTCATCAAGAGAATACCAAGAGTGTGCAAAGCAAAAGGTGGCTACTTTGAAGAACCTAGAATATAAGACATAATTTCAGTTGTTTCACACTTTTTTGTGGGATCATTATACAGTATGGAGAACTTTGTGTGGCCATTATACATTATGGAGCATCATGTGTGGCCGTTATACAGTATGGAGGACTGTGGCCGTTATACAGTATAGAGAACTGTGTGGCCATTATACAGTATGGAACATCATGTGTGGCCATTATACAGTATGGAGCACTGTGTGGCCATTATACAGTATGGAGCATCATGTGTGGCCATTATACAGTATGGAGCATCATGTGTGGCCATTATACAGTATGGAACATCATGTGTGGCCATTATACAGTATGGAACATCATGTGTGGCCATTATACAGTATGGAGCACTGTGTGGCCATTATACAGTATGGAGCATCATGTGGGATCATTATACAGTATGGAGAACTTTGTGTGGCCATTATACATTATGGAGCATCATGTGTGGCCGTTATACAGTATGGAGCACTGTGTGGTCATTATACAGTATGGAGCACTGTGTGGCCATTATACAGTACTAGATTGTGGCCCGATTCTAACGCATTGGGTGTTTTAGAATATGCATGTCCCCATAGTATATGGACAAAGATGATTCCAGAATTCGCGGAAGACTGTGCCCGTCGCTGATTGGTCGAGGCAACCTTTATGACATCATCGCCATGCTGTGCCCGTCGCTGATTGGTCGAGGCAACCTTTATGACATCATCGCCATGCTGTGCCCGTCGCTGATTGGTCGAGGCCTGGCGGCCTCGACCAATCAGAGACGCGGGATTTCCAGGACAGACAGACCGACAGACTGTCAGAAAAACCCTTAGACAATTATATATATAGATGGAGCACTGTGTGGCCATTATACAGTATTGGGCATCATGTGTGGCCATATTTTTTTGTTTATAATTATTGTATGTGAAACAGCATGATCAGCAGTGCTAAAAGGCTGTGGTTGGGACGTG
This sequence comes from Ranitomeya variabilis, assembly GCF_051348905.1. NCBI lineage: Eukaryota > Metazoa > Chordata > Amphibia > Anura > Dendrobatidae > Ranitomeya > Ranitomeya variabilis. The sequence goes on from NC_135238.1 coordinate 43,175,219, forward strand.
GATATGGGTGTGACTAGTTGTGAAATGGGTGTGGTCAGAGGCGTGGCCTAAAATTTGCCGCGGCGCACTATGCGTGCCGCAAACTTTATACCTCCTTCCCTTCATCAAAAGTTGGGGGGTATGGTACTGCATTTGCCAGATCACGGCAAGTGCCGCAAATCCCAAAAGGAATGAATGAGGCCAAACGCAGTGTTGCTATAAGTGATCTGTTATGCGGCAGATGCAGAAAAACTGCCGGATCTGCTGCAAAAGGCGACTTTCACATCAGCGATTCTTGACAAAGTCACTGCCGATAGTGTCATACTCACCAAAGGGGAGGCAGCACTAAAAGTGCCTAGGGCAGCAGAAACTCTAAATACGGCCCTGCCTACATGATAGAAAATACACAAAAGTGACACCATTCTAAGGCCGGCGTCACACTTGGCGTAAGACAATACGCCACGTATTATACGTCCGTACTACGGCCGTAATACGGAGAAATGTTACCAAAATATTGATCCGTAGGCAGGGTGTGTCAGCGTATTTTGCGCATGGCATCCTCCGTATGTAATCCGTATGGCATCCGTACTGCGAGATTTTCGCGCAGGCTTGCAAAACCGACATCTAATGGATTTATGTGCTCAAATGTTCGGGGAAACATATATACAGTATATATATATATATATATATATATATGTCATTGAGACACATATATATATATATTCTGTATTTAGATTTCATTCAGCGCGATATCTGTGAACAGCCAGTAATTCAATTGCCGGCTTTTCATTTCTCCTGCACAAACCCTACAGGATATGAGACATGGTTTTCATACAGTAAACCATCTCATATCCCCTTTTTTTTTGCATATTCCACACTACTAATGTTAGTAGTGTGTATGTGCAAAATTTCAGCGCTGTAGCTGCTAAAATAAAGGGTTAAATGGCGGAAAAAATTGGCGTGGGCTCCCGCGCAATTTTCTCCGCCAGAGCGGTAAAGCCAGTGACTGAGGGCAGATATTAATAGCCAGGAGAGGGTCCATGGTTATTGGCCCCCCCGTGGCTAAAAACATCTGCCCCCAGCCACCCCAGAAAAGGCACATCTGGAAGATGCGCCTATTCTGGCACTTGGCCACTCTCTTCCCACTCCCTGTAGCGGTGGGATATGGGGTAATGAAGGGTTAATGCCACCTTGCTATTGGAAGGTGACATTAAGCCAGATTAATAATGGAGAGGCGTCAATTATGACACCTATCCATTATTAATCCAATTGTTGGAAAGGGTTAAAAAACACACACACATGATTTAAAAGTAGTTTAATGAAATAAACAGTGCGGTTGTTGTAATAATTTATTGTTCTCTCAATCCATTAGGAAACCCTCGCTTGGAAAAATAATAAACGCACAAGATACATACCTTCTGGTGAACCGTCTCGTCCCACGAAGTAATCCATCTGAAGGGGTTAACTAATATTACAGGCAGGAGCCCTGCTAAATGCAGCTGTGCTCGTGCCTGTAATCCCCAGCGAATGAATGAAATGTAGGTCATTGACCTACATTTCCTTCAGTCGCGGTAATGCGCCCCCTGGTGGATGTCCTCATATGACCTGGAGCGTGGGAAAAAGTTCCCAGGCTGCAGTTCATGAGAACATCCACCAGAGGGCGCCTCACCGCGACTCAATGTAAGTACAGATCCAGCTTTCCTTTCAGCACCCGGGGATTACAGGCACGAGCGAGTGGTTTATCGCAGCTCGTGCCTGTAATATTAGTTAACCCCTTCAGATGGATTACATCGTGGGAATTGATCGGACATCAGAAGGTATGTATCTTGTGCGTTTATTATTTTTCCAAGCGAGGGTGTTCCTGATGGATTGAGAGAACAATAAATTATTACAACAACCGCTGTGTTTATTTCATTAAACTACTTTTAAATCATGTGTGTGTGTTTTTTAACCCTTTCCAACAATTGGATTAATAATGGATAGGTGACATAATTGACGCCTCTCCATTATTAATCTGGCTTAATGTCACCTTCCAATAGCAAGGTGGCATTAACCCTTCATTACCCCATATCCCACCGCTACAGGGAGTGGGAAGAGAGTGGCCAAGTGCCAGAATAGGCGCATCTTCCAGATGTGCCTTTTCTGGGGTGGCTGGGGGCAGATGTTTTTAGCCACGGGGGGGCCAATAACCATGGACCCTCTCCTGGCTATTAATATCTGCCCTCAGTCACTGGCTTTACCATTCTGGCGGAAAAAATTGCGCGGGAGCCCACGCCAATTTTTTCCGCCATTTAACCCTTTATTTCAGCAGCTACAGTGCTGAAATTTTGCACATACACACTACTAACATTAGTAGTGTGGAATATGCAAAAAAAAAGGGGATATGAGATGGTTTACTGTATGTAAACCATGTCTCATATCCTGTCGGGTTTGTGCAGGAGAAATGAAAAGCCGGCAATTGAATTACCGACTTTTCACTAACAGCGCTGCGTATTTCTCGCAAGTCACACTGCTGGTCCGTGTGGAATCCGTATTTTTCTCGCCCCCATAGACTTTCATTAGCGATTTTTTGCGCAATACGCTGACAAACGCAGCATGCTGCGATTTTGTACGGCCGTAGAAAGCCGTATAATGAATACCAAAATTTCCAGATACATTTTTGTGACTCCCATCAGTCACAAACAGTACTATATACTTCCATGAATCAATATGAAAAGAAGGACAATTGGAAGTTTTATATTAAAAGTTAGAAAATGATCTTTATTAACAATGACATATTAAAACCAAAGGCAACCATCATATAGTGATGGTGCCATAGACATACAAAAATGCAAAAAGACACCAGACAAGAAAGGTCTACCACACAGAAAGTAGTCTGGTAAGAAAAGGAAAAAACCTATATGAATAATAGAGGTGCAAATAACATATATGCAAGCAATATACACCTGATAGCAATGGTCCCATGCGACCTAACCCATATGCATTCAGTGCAGGTAATTTGTACACGTATGTTTGGTATTCAACCTAAGTCACACTTGATCCTAATCACACTGATGATCTATGGGTATACAATCACTCAGGGCAGGGGGCTGAGTCCATGCTCCGTGCCCCATATCAAAGTGCCTAGATAGTCAAAGGTAAATGCAAGCATACATTACCAGAGTGCCAGTAGACCAATTGCACATGCCCCGAAAGAAAGCCGTATAATACTGAACCGTAATATACGGCTAATAGGAGCAGCCCCATTGAGAATAATTGTGCCGTTTATTTTGCGAGTTTTACGGACGTAATTTCTGCGCTCTTACGTCCGTAAAACTCGCTAGTGTGAGGCCAGCCTAAAAACTGCACCTTTCAAGGTGCTCAAAACCACATTCAAGAAGTTTATTAACCTTTCAAGGGCTCCACAGGAACTGAAGCAATGTGGAAGGAAAAATGAACATTTACCTTTTTTTTTCTCATAAATGTTACTTTAGACCCAAATGTTTATTTTCATAAGGGTGACAGGAAAAAATAAACCCCATAATCTGTTGTACAATTTCTCCTGAGTATGCGGATACCCTATATGTGGAGGAAAACCATTGTTTGAATACACAGCAGGGCTCGGAAGGGAAGGAGTGACTTTTGGAATGCGGACTTTGATGGAATGGTCTACTGGCGTTATGTTGTGTTTGGAGAGCCCCTGATGTACCTAAACAATGGAAATGCCCTACAAGTGACCCCATTTTGGAACTGACCAACTGTTTCCTTGTATGTGAATTTTATAATGTAGTGGCATACGCAAGTTGTGTAGAGTGCATCAGGTTGGCATACGTGAGTAGTGTAGTGTTCGGTAGGTTGGCACATGAGTAGTGTTTCTCAGGTTGGTATACGTGAGTCAGAAATGATCTTAGTAGTCCATGGATGTGTGGTACAGTCTGAAGCATTCTTTTATACACAGGCCAGGTTTGTCGGGGCAGGTGTCTCATTGAGAAGTGGTGTCCTTGCTAATCCCCCTTCTGTAACGCACTCGTCACCTCTTTTTCAGTGTCGCATTAAAGCTATGATGTATCGATATATCCAAGGTCATTAAGTACCTGGCGACCTGGATGTATGGATACTTCCAAGGTCGTAAAGGGGTTAAATACCTATGGTAAGTCAGCTGCCAGCTTCAGAAGACCACGTGGCGAGGTAGAGGAAGGAAGGTGAGTATGAGTGTTTTTTTTTCTATGTGTTGAACAACAGTGGCGCCGGCAGGTTGGGGAAGGATATACAAGGATTAGGGGTCATATACCAGGATGGGGGGCATATACACATAACTGGAGGGATATACATGGATTGGAGAAGCATTTTCATGGCTGCCGGGGCATATACAAGGATGAGGGGAGCCTATACCACAAGGATGGTGGGTGCCTATATCAGGATGTGGGGACATATTCCTTTATACAGTGGGGCAAAAAAGTATTTAGTCATTCAGCAATAGTGCAAGTTCCACCACTTAAAAAGATGAGAGGCGTCTGTAATTTACATCATAGGTAGACCTCAACTATGAGAGACAAACTGAGAAAAAAAAATCCAGAAAATCACATTGTCTGTTTTTTTATCATTTTATTTGCATATTATGGTGGAAAATAAGTATTTGGTCAGAAACAAACAATCAAGATTTCTGGCTCTCACAGACCTGTAACTTCTTCTTTAAGAGTCTCCTCTTTCCTCCACTCATTACCTGTAGTAATGGCACCTGTTTAAACTTGTTATCAGTATAAAAAGACACCTGCGCACACTCTCAAACAGTCTGACTCCAAACTCCACTATGGTGAAGACCAAAGAGCTGTCAAAGGACACCAGAAACAAAATTGTAGCCCTGCACCAGGCTGGGAAGACTGAATCTGCAATAGCCAACCAGCTTGGAGTGAAGAAATCAACAGTGGGAGCAATAATTAGAAAATGGAAGACATTCAAGACCACTGATAATCTCCCTCGATCTGGGGCTCCACGCAAAATCCCACCCCGTGGGGTCAGAATGATCACAAGAACGGTGAGCAAAAATCCCAGAACCACGCGGGGGGACCTAGTGAATGAACTGCAGAGAGCTGGGACCAATGTAACAAGGCCTACCATAAGTAACACACTACGCCACCATGGACTCAGATCCTGCAGTGCCAGACGTGTCCCACTGCTTAAGCCAGTACATGTCCGGGCCCATCTGAAGTTTGCTAGAGAGCATTTGGATGATCCAGAGGAGTTTTGGGAAAATGTCCTATGGTCTGATGAAACTAAACTGGAACTGTTTGTTAGAAACACAACTTGTCGTGTTTGGAGGAAAAAGAATACTGAGTTGCATGCATCAAACACCATACCTACTGTAAAGCATGGTGGTGGAAACATCATGCTTTGGGGCTGTTTCTCTGCAAAGGGGCCAGGACGACTGATCCGGGTACATGAAAGAATGAATGGGGCCATGTATCGTGAGATTTTGAGTGCAAACCTCCTTCCATCAGCAAGGGCATTGAAGATGAAACGTGGCTGGGTCTTTCAACATGACAATGATCCAAAGCACACCGCCAGGGCAACGAAGGAGTGGCTTCGTAAGAAGCATTTCAAGGTCCTGGAGTGGCCTAGCCAGTCTCCAGATCTCAACCCTATAGAAAACCTTTGGAGGGAGTTGAAAGTCCGTGTTGCCAAGCGAAAAGCCAAAAACATCACTGCTCTAGAGGAGATCTGCTTGGAGGAATGGGCCAACATACCAACAACAGTGTGTGGCAACCTTGTGAAGACTTACAGAAAATGTTTGACCTCTGTCATTGCCAACAAAGGATATATTACAAAGTATTGAGATGAAATTTTGTTTCTGACCAAATACTTATTTTCCATCATAATATACAAATAAAATGATAAAAAAACAGACAATGTGATTTTCTGGATTTTTTTTTCTCAGTTTGTCTCCCATAGTTGAGGTCTACCTATGATGTAAATTACAGACACCTCTCATCTTTTTAAGTGGTGGAACTTGCACTATTGCTGACTGACTAAATACTTTTTTGCCCCACTGTATCTGCAGTCTGGTACTCCTGCTTCTGTCTGTGGCTGCTTTCTGCTGCCCCCGCCTTCTCTCTGTACAAGTTGTTTCTAAACTAAAACCTTAGTATTTAGGTTAAATTGTTGTGTTCTCATTTTGCCATAAAAAAAGTGGCTTTTGGGCTGCCATAGGGGCACTCGGTCTCTAAAAGGTACGCCATCACTGGTCCTATGAGATTTCAGAAATCTCATGCACACAGCTTGTTTTTTTTGTCCTCAGTATTTTGTGCAATACCTTGTTTTTTTGCAAAATGCAGCATGTCACTTCTTTGAGCATTTTTTTTTCACCCATTGAAAGCAATTGGTGGTGCAAAAACGCTGCAAAAAATGCAAGTATCAGATTTTGCTGTGTTTTTAGTGTCAAAACTTGTTGAAGTAGAATCAGATCTTTTTATGCACGAAACTCTTATCAGCATGCACAAGAGACAAATGTGCCCTGACAAAAAAGCTGCCAAAAAAACACACAACAAAAAAAAACAGCAAAATCTGATTTTTCTGAAGCAAGTTTCTTACTGCCAAGAGGGCAGGTTTTGCCCCAGCACAAGTGTTGAGATAGGTTAAGCAGCCATTTTAAAATGTCTGTTTTTTTGAACAACCATAGAGTGGGTAGGATGTGTTTCTCCATATCTCCACCCCAGGATGTGGTTTGGGACATTAACCCCTTCACCCCCGGAGCTTTTTCCGTTTTCGTTTTTCGCTCCCCTCCTTCCCAGAACCATAACTTTTTTATTTTTCTGTCAATTTGGCCATGTGAGGGCTTATTTTTTGCGGGACGAGTTGTACTTTTGAAAGACATCATTGGTTTTAGCATGTCGTGTACTAGAAAACGGGAAAAAAATTCCAAGTGCAGTGAAATTGCAAAAAAAGTGCACTCCCACACTTGTTTTTTGCTTGGCTATTTTGCTAGGTTCACTAAATGCTAAAACTGACCTGCCATTATGATTCTCCAGGTCAGTACGAGTTCATAGACACCTAACATGTCTAGGTTATTTTTCACCTAAGTGGTGAAAAAAAATTCCAAACTTTGCAAAAAACAAAACAAAACAAAATTGCGCCATTTTCCGATACTCGTAGCGTCTCCATTTTTCGTGATCTGGGGTCAGGTGAGGGCTTATTTTTTGCGTGCCGAGCTGGCATTTTTAATTATAGCATTTTGGTGCAGACACGTTCTTTTGATCGCCCGTTATTGCATTTTAATGCAATGTTGTGGCGACCAAAAAAACTTAAATCTGGCGTTTCGATTTTTTTTCTCATTACGCCGTTTAGCGATCAGGTTAATACTTTTTTTTATTGATAGATCGGGCGATTCTGAATGCGGCGATACCAAATATATGTAGGTTGGGTTTTTTTTTTTATTGATTTATTTTGATTGGGGCGAAAGAGACGTGATTTAAACTTTTATATTTTTTTTATTTTTTTCACATTTTTTTTACTTTTTTTTTTTACTTTTGCCATGCTTCTATAGCCTCCATAGGAGGCTAGAAGCAGGCACAGCCCGATCGGCTCTGCTACATTGCAGCGATCATTAGATCGCTGCAATGCAGCAGAAATGCCGGTGTGCTGTGAGCGCCGACCACAGGGTGGCGCTCACAGCTACCGGCGATCAGTAACCATAGAGGTCTCAAGGACCTCTATGGTTACAATGGAGGAGCATCGCCGACCCCCGATCATGTGACGGGGGTCGACGATGCGCTCATATCCGGCCGCACGGCCGGATGCGGTAGTTAAATGCCGCTGTCTGCGTTTGACAGCGGCATTTAACTAGTTAATAGGCGCGTGCAGATCGCGATTCTGCTCGCGCCTATTGCGGGCACATGTCAGCTGTTCAAAACAGCTGACATGTCCCGGCTTTGATGTGCGCCCACCGCCGGAGCGCACATCAAAGCAGGGTTGCCGACGCTGGACGTATTATTACGTCCGGCGTCGGGAAGGGGTTAATAGTAAGCCTTCTGGGACATTGTGTTCAGTAGGGCTGTGTGGTTGTTCTTCTGAGCAGGTGGATCCCCGCAACAACACGATTTTATGTTTTTCCTTAGGCCAGAAAAGCCATGTTTATGTTTGCTAAGTCTGAACTGGCTTACGCAGCACCCTTAATAAACCAGTGAGAGATTTAACCACTTTCAGATCCCCTGCTTTGATGTGGGCTCCGGCGGTGAGCCCACATCAAAGCCGCAACATGTCAGCTGTTTTGAACAGCTGACATGTGCGCGCAATAGCGGCGAGTGGAATCATGATCCACCCGCCGCTATTAACTAGTTAAATGCCGCTGTCAAATGCTGACAGTGGCATTTAACTACGGCTTCTCGCCGCGAGGCCAGAAATGCGCTCATTGCCGACCCCCGTCACATAATCGGGGGTCAGCAATACGTTAGGATAGTAACCATAGAGGCCCTTGAGACCTCTATGGTTACTGATGCCGGCTTGCTGTGAGCGCCACCCTGTGGTCGGCGCTCATAGCACGCCTGGAATTAAGCTACATAGGAGCGATCTGATGATCGCTGCTATGTAGCAGAGCCAATCAGGCTATGCCAGCTTCTATCCTCCCATGGAGGCTATTGAAGCATGGCAAAAGTACAAAAAAAAATGTTTAAAAAAATATGAAATAAAAAAAAATATATAAACGTTTAAATCACCCCCCTTTCGCCCCATTCAAAATAAAACAATAAAAATAAAATAATAAAAATATTGCCGTGTTCAGAACCGCCCGATCTATCAATAAAAAAAAAGGATTAACCTGATCGCTAAACGGCGTAGCAAGAAAAAAATTAAAATCTCCAAAATTAAGTTTTTTTGTTCGCCGCGACATTGCAGTAAAATGCAATAACGGGCGATCAAAAGAATGTATCTGCACCAAAATGGTATCACTAAAAACATCAGCTCGGCATGCAAAAAATAAGCCCTCCCCCGACCCCAGATCACGAAAAATGGAGACGCTACGGGGTATCGGAAAATGTTTTTTTTTTTGTTTTTTTTAAGCAAAGTTTGGAATTTTTTTCACCACTTGGATAAAAAATAACCTAGACATGTTTGGTGTCTATGAACTCGTAATGACCTGGAGAATCATAATGGCAGGTCAGTTTTAGCATTTAGTGAAGTTAGCAAAAAAGCCAAACAAAAAACACACATGGGATTGCACTTTTTTTGCAATTTCACCGCACTTGGAATTTTTTTCCCACTTTCTAGTACACGACATGGTAAAACCAATGATGTCGTCCAAAAGTAAACTCGTCCCGCAAAACATAAGTCCTCACATGGCCATACTGAAAAAGACCTGTAATGGTCGAAACATTTCATTTTGGCAAATTAAAGAGTTAATTTTATTTTTTCACCCGGATTGGATGCTGATCTTCTCTATTTTTTGGTAGGTACAGTAAAGGACTCTATGAACCCCCAATAGATGCCATCAAAGAGGCGGTTTACTTTTTCATGTCAATGCGTTTCAGTCCCGAACAAGACCTAAAGTAGGAGGAAAGGTAGAAATGGCTAGTGGTTGAGTGTCATGACGCTGTAACTCTGAATGAGACTCGGATGGTCTATTTGAACTGATGTTCTATATAAAAAGTACACAATGTGCTAATATGAATAGATATAAACCATATAGAAAAAAGAATTGGGGCACCTACACATCACACCGACAGAATATTTTATGACTTCCCACTCTAATTTCATAGACCTTTAATATGGAGTAGGTCCGCCCTTTGCCGATATAACGGCTTCCACTCTTCTGGGAAGGTTTTTTTTCAAGACTTTAGAGTGTTTGGGAATTTTAGCCCTTATATCCAGGAGAGCATTTGTGAGGCCAGACACTCAAGTTGAATGAGAGTCTGGCTAACAATCTCAGTTTTAGTTCATGACATAGATGTTGGATGGGGTTTCCACTGCTCCAGGGTCCAGTGGTGGTGGCTTTACACCACTTCATCCTACATTTGTCAATGTGTTTGGTGATGTGTGGATACATGTAGCTGTTCTGCCACGGAAATCCATGCCATGAAGCTCCCGGTGCACAGTTTTTGCCCTGATGTTAACACAAGAGTAGGTCTGGAGTTATGGAGTTAGCAATGCGTTGGTGACTTTTCTGTGCTCTGCTCCTCAGCACTGTTGATCTCGCTCTGTAACTTTAGATGTTCTCCACTTTGTGACTGAGTTACTGCGGTTTCTTCCACTTTTCAATAATACCACTCACATGGGATGATGGAATATTTAGGAGGGAAGAAATGTAATGACTTATTATCCCGGTGGCTCCTATTACAGGACCGCGCCGGTATCAGGGAGATATTTACCACTAGCCATTCCGTCACAGTAAATGCAGGCGAGTGGCCGGGTATTATAGAAATTTGGTAATAGGATTTAATGAAATGATTGTGGTTCAGATCTTTTATGTGTGAAATATTTCTTTAACCTTTTTCCAATTCGTTATTTTTTTTTTTTTGCTTACTTTTCAGCGGTATTGTCCTTTTACGTTTTTCTGCCTTGATTAAATTCTTATCTGTACTATAGTTTATTATAATGGGGATATTTAGACCTCCTACACGATAACATGAATGTGACATTGCTATGAAACACAGCTGTAGTATTGTGTATATTGTAATGAGTCTTTTGCCCTTCACTCTTTCAGCGTTTCTATATCATTTATTTACTTTCTATGCATATTATATACCTGAATTTCAGGAATGTCTTTGATGACAGTGTATTCTTCCTGCCTTATTATCTACAATTTGAGACCTTGCATATTTTCTGTTTAACTTTTCATTACTCCTCATTATGGTGACTAGAATGCAACAGGTTTTACATATAAATGTAGCTCACTTCCAATAACCTCCTTATATTTTCACAAACTGCCAGGAACAAATACACCTTTAAAAATCCATTCATTACGCCCACGTGCTATAGATTGCATTACTATGCAAAGGGCTTCATTAAGCATTCAGAAGACAAAAACTTATTATAAAAGATGCTTTACAAGAAAATAAGACGCCAGTTTAACCATCTCTTCTTCCTTTTTCTGTTAATTTATCTACAAAAATACTAAAGCTTTTTATTGTTACGAGGAGATTGATTTTGGGACGTTACCGAAGCAGTATTATGCCAGGAACATTGCAAAATTAAAGTTCTATAATGAAATCAGAAGAAAAAGCTGAAATAACACCTACAGTAGATTATCCTTGTACGACATCCAATCCTAAATCCAAAGGCATTGATATTGAGTTGATTCTCCCTTTGCCGATATAACCCCTTCAAGTTTTCTGGAAAAACTACAACTTTAGAGACCCTATTCAATAACTCCCACATTCCCATCCTCCAAATGCCATTATGGGAAGTATGCAGTCAATGCAACCAGGTCCGTGGAGTCGGAGCCCATTTTGGTGAAGTCGGTGTCATGAAATTGAGGAGTCAGAGTCAGAGGTTTGGCTTAAGGACTCCACAGCCCTGAATGCAACCACATAATATAGAGAACTGATAGCCCAATTAATATATGTCCACACAGTGCTGGAGTTGATAGATGAAAGTAGAGTTCCTCAACCAGGTGGATTTGACTAGGGTGGACATCATCAAACCCCATAAATGCTATCCTTTCAACCCAACAATGCATGTCCCAGGTAACACATCTTTTATATAAAACATGAAAAGCAACAGAATCACTTGCCACGTATCCAGGCACATTGAGCTAAAAGGGTTGAATAGAAAACAACCTGGACCAAGTCAGACAGAGGAGCTAAATTTGGAGAATTCAACCACAGAGACCACAAGTTTTCAAATGTACTCCTTTTTTGGTTCAAATGTTTCTCAAGTCTTAGAATATTATTTACCTTAGCTACCAATTCCCTTTTAGTAATAGGTTCAGGGTTTTTCCAAAACGAGGCCATGTTTTTGGGCTTGATCTGTTAGCTAGCTGATGGCTGTCCATCACGTGATGATCAACCATATAGCCAAGAATACAAATCATATTGTCCATAAAACTTTGACAGTATTTATTAATTCTCTCTTCTCTTTTCTCTCCAATCAACATAGTGGAGGACAGTTCCACGTTGCATGTATTAAATCCATATCTGGCATACTACACTTCCAGTACCGTGAATCTCATTTATACTCCATCTTGAATAGAAATTGATGAGTTCTGGAGACTCTAGAATTTTGCAACTATATCTAATTCATAGATACCTCACTAAGAGAAACCTTCATCAAACTCTGCAATACCTCCTCCTACGTATCACTTATTTGACCTAAATCTCTATGCCATATAACCCACATGGAGCATGTTCTCTTTTTAAGGCTAGCTTTTAGAAGACCTCTATAATGTAAGATATGACCCCTTTTGTACTACCCCAGTTAAAACCATAGTAACAAATAAGGCATTTGTTGTAGGAGTCATTGACGCAGCACAGGGGCTACCTTGTATTAAGCACCCCTGTCTCAACTAAATATACTGCTAAAACCTACTATTTTTAAATTGCCCTACCACACACAATTATACTATTGTATTGTTTCCTTTATTTGGCCAGAGTTTGAAACCAGCAATCTTTTTAAAGGAGTTGTCCACTCCCAGGAGAATCCCTTCTCAATCTGAATGTTTGCCCCAGTAAAAATAAAAAGACTTCTTCTCACCTTCCGTGTCGGTGTCGTTCTAGTAGGGTCGGCACTCACGTTCCTGGGGCTCGTGAGGTTTTTATGACGCGTGAGCCTGGCCCTCAATCACTTTCCCCGCCTTTGGACGTATACATAATGTAGAAAGAGTGAGAGCTGCGGCTGACCGCTCACTTCTTTTTATTACTAAAATGTCCAAAGGTGGGGACAGTCACACTAATGCTGATTGGGCGCAGGGCTCACATGTCATAACAAACTCACGTGAGCCCTAGGAACGTGAGTGTCTATACCACTGGAATGGCGCCGACGCAGGAGGGGAGTATAAGCTTTTTTAATTTTCAAGAGGGCAACATTCAGATCGAGAAGGGGTTGCCCTAGAAGTGGATATCCCCTTTAAGTTCTTGGTACTATATATTAGCCCATTTCAAGAAATATTATTATTATTATTATTATTATTTATTGTTATAGCGCCATTTATTCCATGGCGCTTTACAAGTGAGGAGGGGTATACATAATAAAAACAAGTACAATAATCTTGAACAATACAAGTCATAACTGGTACAGTAGGAGAGAGGACCCTGCCCGCGAAGGCTCACAATCTACAAGGGATGGGTGAGAATACAGTAGGTGAGGGTAGAGCTGGTCATGCAGCGGTTTGGTCGATCGATGGTTACTGCAGGTTGTAGGCTTGTCGGAAGAGGTGGGTCTTCAGATTCTTTTTGAAGGTTTCGATGGTGGGCGAGAGTCTGATGTGTTGTGGTAGAGGGTTCCAGAGTAGGGGTGATACGCGAGAGAAATCTTGTATACGATTGTGGGAAGAGGAGATAAGAGGGGAGTAGAGAAGGAGATCTTGTGAGGATCGGAGGTTGCGTGTAGGAAAGTACCGGGAGATGAGGTCACAGATGTAAGGAGGAGACAGGTTGTGGATGGCTTTGTACGTCATGGTTAGGGTTTTGTACTGGAGTCTCTGGGCAATGGGGAGCCAGTGAAGGGATTGACAGAGGTGAGAGGCCGGAGAATAGCGGGGGGACAGGTGGATTAGTCGGGCAGCAGAGTTTAGAATAGATTGGAGGGGTGCGAGAGTGTTTGAGGGGAGGCCACAGAGCAGGAGGTTGCAGTAGTCAAGGCGAGAGATGATGAGGGCATGGACTAGGGTTTTTGCAGATTCTTAGTTGAGGAATGAACGGATTCGTGCAATATTTTTGAGTTGAAGTCGGCAGGAAGTGGAAAGGGCTTGGATATGTGGTTTGAAGGAGAGATCAACGTCAAGGATAACCCCGAGGCAGCGAGCTTGTGGGACTGGGGAGAGTGGGCAGCCATTTACTGTAATGGATAGGTTCGTTGGGGGGTCACGTGAGATGGGGGAAAGATGATGAATTCTGTTTTGTCCATGTTAAGTTTCAGAAATCTAGCGGAGAAGAAGGATTAAATAGTGGACAGACATTGAGGGATTCTGGTTAGTAGGGAGGTGATATCTGGTCCAGAGATGTAGATCTGTGTGTCATCAGCATAGAGGTGATACTGAAAGCCATGAGATTCTATGAGCTGTCCCAGGCCAAAGGTGTAAATGGAGAAGAGCAGGGGCCCAAGGACTGAACCTTGTGGGACTCCGACAGATAGGGGGCGAGGTGAGGAGGTGGTGTGTGAGTGGGAGACGCTGAATGTCCGGTCTGTTAGGTATGATGAGATCCAGGATAGGGCCAAGTCTGTGATGCCAAGGGATGAGAGGGTCTGTAATAATAGGGAATGGTCCACTGTGTCAAAGGCAGCCGACAGGTCGAGGAGGAGGAGAACAGAGTAGTGTCGCTTGCTCTTGGCGGTTAAGAGGTCATTGGTGACCTTAGTTAGGGCAGTTTCAGTGGAATGGTGTGACCGGAAGCCAGATTGTAAGCGGTCAAAGAGGGAGCAAGAAGAGAGATGGGAGGACAGTTCAAGGTAGACGTGTTGTTCCAGTAGTTTTGAGGCATAGGGGAGAAGTGATATAGGGCGATAGCTAGATACAGAGGATGGGTCAAGAGAGGGCTTTTTGAGGATAGGTGTGATGGAGGCATGTTTAAAGCTTGAGGGGAAAACACCAGTTGTTAGTGATAGGTTGAAGAGATGGGTTAGGGTTGGGATGAAGATTGTGGTGAGGTTTGGGATGAGGTGGGATGGGAGCAGGTCAAGTGCACAGGTGGTGAGATGCGATCTTGAGAGTAGAGTGGCGAGTTGATCTTCTGTAATGGTGGAGTAGTTGGTTTTGGAGGTGGAGGGTAGGGAAGTTGGGAGGAAGGGCTCTGGGGCTTGTTGACCAAAACTGTCTCTGATGTTATCAATCTTCTGCTTGAAGAATGAGGCAAAGTCTTCAGCAGAGATAAGTGGGGAGGGAGGAGGTGCTGGGGGACGGAGGAGAGAATTGAAGGTGTTGAATAACTGTTTAGGGTTGTGAGACAGGGAGGATATGAGAGATAAGAAGTAGGTTTGTTTAGCTGTGGCGAGTGCGGTCTTGAAAGTAGTGAGGGACTGTTTGAATGCGATTAAGTGGTCGTTGGAGTGGGATCTTTTCCAACTGCGCTCAGCAGCCCTGGAAGCTCGCCTCAGTTCTTTGGTCAGGCTGGTGTGCCAGGGCTGTCTGTTGATTTTGCGAGCTTTGGCATGTGTAAGTGGGGCAGCAGATTCCAAAGCTACAAAGCTATATTCAGTGAAACCTTTCATTCCTGTTAATTATTTAGCGTTATTCCACATTTAGCCTCGAGTGTAAATCCTGTAACACATTTTCAGACATTAACATGTGCTTCAGCATTCACATCCAATGCGAAGGAACAACCCACATCCCGTGCAGTGAATTTTGCTCCTTCATACAGAAGAGCATTTGTGAGGTCAGACACTGATGTTGGAGGAGAGGGACAGTGTTGCAATTTGTGTTCTTCTTTATTTCGTAGGTGTTGAGTGGGGTTGGCACTCAAATTCTTCTTCATCTACCTTGCCCAACTATGTCTTTGTGGACCTTCCTTTGTGCTCTGGGCCACAGTAATGCTGGAACTGAAAAGGACCTTCTCCAAACTACCCCCACTAAGTTGGAAGCTATAATTGTCCAATTGTCTTGGTATGCTGAAGCAATAGGATTTATCTTCATTGGAACTAAGGAGCATTAGGCAAACCCCCACAAAAACAACCCATACAAGTATTTCTCCTCCACCAAACTACTGTTGACACAATGCAGTGAAGCAGCCCACGTAACATTCTCCTGGCATTTACCAAACCCAAACTCGTCCATAAGACTGTCCGATAAAGATTGATGAATTCTCACTGCACAAAACATGCATGCACTGCTCCAGAGTTCAGTGGCGGGGTGGTTAACACCACTCCAGTTCACCGATAAGTGTTTTTTGGGAGTTCTGGGTTTGGAGGCTAAATACAACATGAACTGAGCCTTATGCTTCACTCAATTGTCAGTGATTGACTGATTTTCACAAGTGTTTTGGATCAGATACTCATTAGTCTTTGATCAGTGTGTCAGCATTTAGCATCGGTTTCATCATGTTCTTTGTGTACAAGACGTTTTTTAAAGCTTCTCATATCAAACTAACAAGAAAATTGGACAGCACAAGGGTAGAATCTGAGTAATTTTATTTTTTTTCAATAAACCCATAGACTTGCATTGCTGAGTTTGATCTGTAAGTAGGATAAACATGTCTTTGTTTTGGTGCACAACACTTGGTATGGAAAAATACACAGACAAGTGAACAGCCCCATAGAATATAACACTTACAAGTTCTATCCAGGAAAAACGCAGAACGCGTATATGGAAAACTGTCTGAATAAGCCCTAACATAACCATTTCTAAAAAATATAGGGGTTCACATATATAAAATATTGCTAGAAAAATTACCGGTACTTGTTTTCGTACAAATGGGAATCATGGATTAATTATGTTCATACAAACTTGATTCCCTCCTCTTTACACTTTTGCCCAATACTTTTTTTCTTAATCCCCAATTTAATTTTTCCTTAATCATTCTATTCTCTTCCAACGCTTTTCTTCTCTTTGTTCTCCCTTCTAATTTTGTCTCTTCTCTGCTTGTCTTTGTCCCCGACCTTGTGCTGTTTTTATTTTTCTCGTCAATTTTTTTTGCAAGCTTGACCCATAAACCATCAACATTTTTTGCTATGGACTAATTTCTGGCATCCTCCCTCTGGGACAGATGTATGGATTGAAATTTCTTGATCTACCTAATCTGTTTGTTAGTGGTGGACTTGCTTATGACCCCTATATTGTATATGTTGGGTGTTGCTAATCCAATTACCTATTCAGCTTATTGACCTTTCTAACACAGGACTTATTAACTCAAATCCCAAATGCAACGAGGCCAGGAACCAGTGTCCCCATGGTCCACTTATCCTATTCTCTTTTACAGTCATTGTTGTGGGCAAAGCCATGACTTTCTTTTGACTTGCTCTGTGAGCCTGGAGTGTGATTGCCTGCAGCCAAGGGGTATACATCACTTTTCAACTTGTCTTTTCAAACTTACCATGGATTTTGTTCAATCAGAAATACAGTAACATTTGTATTATTTTATTAGCTTTGTTGGAACTTGGAATGGCCTGACCTGATCACTGCCAAGCTCATCCTCATTTTTTCGCTGTATGTTTACTGCCAGCCCATCTTCATTTTGAAGATGAGCCAAAAGTTGTGACTGACAGGGTAGTTACAAAGGTTGCAGCAAAGCCTAGCAATCCTAGTCTTCTCAATGGAGCTGTCAGATATGGGATTGTACATTTAAGCATGTGGGTACAACAGCAAATTTGAACCATGGCCTCCTACACCTACTAAGTGCCATTTATATTGCTGCTTTCCTATAACTGTATTCGGTAAAGATATCCTAAAGAGCTAGAGCTAAAGTTCGACTGCTACCTCTGTGACCACTGTACTAATGCCTCTGTTCAGAAAAAGACATGCCCAGCAACCATTGCATAACAGATTACTTGAGTATTTATAGGGGTAGTCTGGCACCTAAAATGTATTTTTAAAATTTATATATTTACACCCCAAACCACTTTAGTAATTTCCTTTATTATACAATACCCTACACTTCTCCCTATATAGCTAATCCCTGTATGTGTTTTTTTTACTATACTTACTGTGATGTTTCATTTGAAAAGAGTCTCAAATGTCATGTCGCAGGAGGCTGGGGCTGCATTCACTCCTTGCAGTGTCCATCTGGCCCTCTTAGGACGATACATCACAGGAGGCTAGGGCTGCACTTATTCCCCACAGTGTCTATCGCCTCTCTTGGAACAGGATGTAACAGGGGGCACACTTCAGTTACTCACTAGTTTCTTGCATCACGGCCTCCTCTGAAGACATCCTTGATCCTGGCTGACGGATGCTGTGGGAATGGCGAGTGCAGTGCTGGCACTCTCCTTCTATCTCTTTTGCCATAGCTCCTAACTGTTAAAGATGTTGTCAAGAGGGAGAAATAGAAACAGTGTCTGACACCAGTACTGCCCCACATCTTCTAGCATATCTTCTAGCATTTACCTGAAATGATTTTTCAGCAGGGAGCAGTGATAGAAGCAGTGAATGACAAGTGTCACCACTTGATGACCATTCGTTTGGGGCAGTGCTAGAAACTATGGTGCTGCTGTTCACTCACTGTTTGTATTTCCACCCCCTGATGGTGACTTGTTTTACAGAAGCCCCATTGGCTGCAGAGACAGATACTGGCAAATTGCCGACTCTGTACTCGCATCTCCCACAGCGTCCATCACTCAGGATCCAGGATGTCTTCAGAGGGGGCGGTGATGCAAGAAAAAAGTAACTGCAGTGCTGCCCCTGTGAGTGAGTGTAAACAGGTGCATGGATGAAAAGGCGCAGAAGATGAAGACAAAGTATTAACTTAACCAAAGATTATTATTTTATCTAACACAACAGATTGGGTAACTAAGAAATAGAATTCAGATTGACTAATTAAATGCTGTGGGATATTTTACAATTGGAATGGGTACCAATTTTGCAAGTGGGAGTTATTACAACAATTCTAACATTTGAACTCAATTGGCCTCTACTTCATGCTGCTCTCAGATTGCATGTCGAAACTCTGACATATTCCCTTTTTAATGTTGGAAATCTTGAAAAAGTAGGAGTCTGACAAGGATAATATATCCCTGACTACTTCTATAATGTTCCATGGAGTTGATCGAAGGTAAGGTGAAACTAGCAGTGGGATTGGAAGAGACATGTTACCTATCACCAGTTGTATGTTCCTATGACACTTTCTGATGGAGAGCAGTGATACTGGAGTAAGGTCTTTTCGGCTAGACTGTGGCTAGCACTTTTCTCCGGGGTGCACTACCATGCCACGATTCTCTTGGCTTCACTTGTTTCTGGTACTTTCCCAAACACGGATCTCCCACCCAGTCCATAAACCAGCATACCCTAATCTGGAATTCAACACACTAGGGGAGGGTTCTAATACATGCTTTCCACTGTACACAATTAGTGTGGGTTGAATGCTGCATTCTGACAAGGTGGCTCTTTTAGTTCGGGTCCCTGGCACTGATGAAAGAATCGTTTTTTAAATTTGTCCCTCATACCGTGAAATCGCCAGGGAGGCAGGTCTTTCCCCCATAATCTAGACGCCTCACAGCAGTCAATCATGGCCTCTGCGCGACGGGCGCCGCCTCCTCTTCCTTCATTAGCGTCCCAGGCGCCTGAGCTGTAAGTTTGAAAGGCAGCGCAACTGTGCATGCCCCAAAAAAATAAGTGTGCAGGTGCCGGGGACGCTAATGAAGGAAGAGGAGGCGGCGCCCGGCGCGCAGAGGCCATGATTGACTGCTGTGAGGCGTCTGGATTAGGGGGGAAAGACCTGTCTCCTTGGCGATTTCACGGTATGAGGAACAAATTTCAAAAACGATCCTTTCAGCAGTGCCAGGAACTTGAACTACAGTAAAAGAGCCACCTTGTCAGAATGCAGCATTAGTGCTGCACAAGATGGCTCTTCTAGTTACAAACGCCTGGAGGGGGGGGGGTGACAGGTTCCCTTTACTCATCATCGTTGCCATGGAGAGTGCTTATTTAATTTTTGAATTTAACGATTATTGCAACTCCAACCAAGAGAGAAGCATTTCTATTCATTATCCGCAAATTAATCATTTCCAGGTTACAATTAATCTGCACACTTCTAGATACTATGACGTTTGTATTTTGCTCCGTTTAGTGCATTTCCTGCTGATTTGCAGTAAGTGCTGTTTGACAGCTGAGAAAATGCAATATCTACGAGATGAAGTGTTACTTCGACTTGTAAGGAAGGAGAGTAACACCTACACCGTTTATTATACTGGAAAATCAATATAAAGTTTAAGTGGTCACTGTCATTTCAAGAAACTTTGCATAAAGCAATAGTGCAGAATATGAGAAACTTTATAATATACAGTGCCTTGTGAAAGTATTCAGCCCCCTGGAACTTTTCAACCTTTTTCCACATATCATGCTTCAAACATAAAGATACCAAATGTAAATTTTTGGTGAAGAATCAACAACAAGTGGAACACAATTGTGAAGTTGAACGAAATTTATTGGTTATTTAAAATTTTTGTGGAAATTCAAAAACTGAAAAGTGCGGCGTGCAATATTATTTGGCCCCTTTACTTTCAGTGCAGCAAACTCACTCCAGAAGTTCATTGTGGATCTCTGAATGATCCAATGTTGTCCTAAATGCCTAATGATGATAAATATAATCCACCTGTGTGTAATCAAGTCTCCGTATAAATGCACCTGCTCTGTGATAGTCTCAGGGTTCTGTTTGAAGCACAGAGAGCATCATGAAGACCAAGGAACACAACAGGCAGGTCCGTGATACTGTTGTGGAGAAGTTTAAAGCCGGATTTGGATACAAAATGATTTCCAAAACTTTAAACATCCCAAGGAGCACTGTGCAAGCGATCATATTGAAATGGAAGGAGTATCATACCATTGCAAATCTACCAAGACCCGGCCGTCCCTCTAAACTTTCATCTCAAACAAGGAGAAGACTGATCAGAGATGCAGCCAAGAGGCCTATGATCACGCAGGATGAACTGCAGAGATCTACAGCTGAGGTGGGACAGTCTGTCCATAGGACAACAATCAGTCGTACCCTGCACAAATCTGGCCTTTATGGAAGAGTGGCAAGAAGAAAGCCATTTCTCAGAGATATCCATAAAAAGTGTCCTTTAAAGTTTGCAACAAGCCACCTGGGAGACATACCAAACATGTGGAAGAAGGTCCAAAATCGAACTTTTTGGCAACAATGCCAAACGATATGTTTGGCGTAAAGGCAACACAGCTCATCACCCTGAACACACCATCCCCACTGTCAAACATGGTGGTGGCAGCATCATGGTTTGGGCCTGCTTTTCTTCAGCAGGGACAGAGAAGATGGTTAAAATTGATGGGAAGATGGATGGAGCCAAATACAGGACCATTCATGAAGAAAACCTTTTGGAGTCTGCAAAAGACCTGAAACAGCTGTCTGTGGATGGATACCATGTTTTGGCATAGGTGGTTTTCCTTTATTGGATGCTGCCCTTCGCGTGGTTGTTCCTTCCCGGTGAAGGACCTGGCTATTCATTGCTTGCGTTGAGAAACACGTGATGGTGTCTCCGCTGCTTTTCTACATGCATTTGCATATTTCCCATAAGGGAAAGGGGCAGTGTTCTGGATCACTGCATTGAGAAACACGTGATGGTGTCTCTGCAGTGTTGGATGTTTTGATCTCCCCGAGGTCATTCACCCTTATGTTTATAGTCCTTTCACTAGGCACTGCTCCTAATAGCCAGTTTCCTACTCCACACTGATGAGGGGAAAATACCCCGAAAAAGCAGTCTGTGGATGGATACCATGTTTTGGCATAGGTGGTTTTCCTTTATTGGATGCTGCCCTTCCCGTGGTTGTTCCTTCCCGGTGAAAGACCTGGCTATTTATTGCTTGCGTTGAGAAACACGTGATGGTGTCTCCGCGGCTTTTCTACATGCATTTGCAAAAGACCTGAGACTGGGATGGAGATTTGTCTTCCAACAAGACAATGATCCCAAACATAAAGCAAAATCTACAATGGAATGGTTCACAAATAAACGTATCCAGGTGTTAGAATGGCCAAGTCAAAGTCCAGACCTCAATCCAATCGAGAATCTGTGGAAAGAGCTGAAAACTGCTGTTCACAAACGATCTCCATCAAACCTCACTGAGCTCGAGCTGTTTGCCAAGGAAGAATGGGCAAGAATTTCAGTCTCTTGATGAACAAAACTGATAGAGACATACCCCAAGCGACTTGCAGCTGTAATCGCAGCAAAAGGTGGCGCAACAAAGTATTAAGTTAAAGGGGCCGAATAATATTGCACGCCGCATTTTTCAGTTTTTCAATTTCCACAAAAATTTAAAATAACCAATAAATTTCATCCGTTACATTTTCCTACGCTGTCAAGATTAACATTGGTCCGAGTGCTATGCAATTTTTTATTTATTTATTCATTTATTTTTTAAATAGCACTCGTCCGTATTCCTCTCTAGTGTGACTCTGGCCTAATTCTGTTTTTTAAGGCTTAGATTTTCTCGCAGTGTAAGCATCTTGGTAGGATTTCTTGTGTAGCAAAATCACATTTGATTTGCCTTATGTGTTAGGCTTTATTCACACATCAACATTTTTTTTTTTATCAGTTTTTCATCAGTATTTCATTGCCTAAACTAGGAGTGTCTCCAAAACACAGAACAGGTGACAATCTATCAATTACAGTTTTGCTCCTGGTTTTGGCATACAAACACTGATGTAAAATACTGACATGTGAACGAGGCCTTACAAATGAACGGGGTCATTCCAAACTGCAACTCGTCAAAAAAAGCCCTTGTATTGCCATAAAATGGAAAAACTGATGGCACTTGGAAGAATGGGAGGAAAGTGCAAAAGTTTTTCAATATTTTAATAGTTTCTTATTGTTATAATTTTGGACTGATAGGCTTTAGTATGATTCCTCAGACACCGGCTCTTTATTCTAGGGGTAGTGAATTATAGCTATGTTCTACCGAGATGACTGATGACTATACACAATGCATGGGGTGAAATGGAAGCCGGTGGCATTTCTATGTAATTAATATTGCATTTATAGATCTCTCTATATAAACCCTGCTATGTTTAAGTGGGGGATCTGTACAAAGCTACTAATCGCCCTCCAATTAACGACAGAAAAGTGCCTGCTGAGCCCTGCCCTAGACATTATACACGTAGGCAGAAGGTGTTCTGGACTCCCGCAGAGGCTCCCGGCCATCCCTCCGGTGTGATATTCTCATGGTAGATGCATTAGTAGGAGCACTTAGAGGGAAATTATGTATTTTCTCCCATTTTCTAGATGTCATTGTTAAAAGGGGTTAGATTAGTTAGATTTTTTTTTTTTTACTTTGTAGCTTTATCATTTTTAGCGTAGGATGTGTGCATCCATGAAAGTCCTTGCAGATCTGTTTTATTGTCCTTTAGACATCTTGTATGCCGTCGTATGTTGCCTCCATGAAACAGCCTGAGAAAAACCTCAGAGGTACAATATGGGTCAATGAAATGTTAAGGTGGTAACATGGAAATGTACTGCACAGATGGCCACAAATACATGACTTAACCTGTTAACGTCCAATGACGGACACAGGGAGACCACCATTCAAAAATAAGCTTCTTACTGATCGGCAGCTTGATGAGGGTTGTATACCAGGTTGTATAGTGGGTACACAGCCTTGTGAACGTTTTCAACAGTTTCCTTCCTCAGTAGTTTACTCCAGGGTTCTGTGTCCTCTGTATTTCCAACTTCACCACATCCCAGCTTTAATAAAACAATCCTGATCAACGAGTGTCATCTACATGTTCTGCGGTTCCCCGTCCTCTATTCCCTTCAGCTTTCCAGTATGTGCGATAATGCTCTGGATCTCCCGCTCTGGACACTTTGCTCATCCCGCGTATTCAGTCCTGCTTTAGGCTCGTTATATCCTAACATTATAAACTCAGGGTCTCGTGGCTAGGCGTCATCTCCTAGGGTCCGTTCCTGGAAGGTCACTCTATCTCTTAGTGCCCCAGATTTCGCTATCCTTTTGTCTTTGGTCTCCTTTCACTTAGGGTCACCCCAGAATGTGTCACTGCTCAACTTACTATGCATTCCAGGCCCTAACTGAATTTCTGACAGGAAATTGTCGTTTTACCGGTAACTCTGCCCTTCCCACTCTGGGCTAGTCCCTAACATTACATCTAACTCTAACTATCCCTATGGTCAAACTACACATATTACCAATATTACTCACGTATCGCATCACACAACAATATTTACAGGACACAATACACATGGCATTACAATTGGTGTTTCAGGGAACAGAATGCAACAGGAACAATCCACCTCCTTACATACAGATAGCAGGTTTCTCACCCACTCTTTTGTATATGGTGAGTAGTAGACAATCCCTTTAAATGACTGCAGATTTATGAATCCTCCCCCCCCAGCACACGCACTGTGCGCTGTGTGAATTCGCCAGTTTCCAGCCCGGGACCGGAGAATTTGTATGACTTATACATACTCCCGGCCAGTGGGTGCGGCCTCACTCCATACACTTGAATTGAACTGAGGCCACGCCCATCTAGACACACCGGCCAATGGTGTGCCTGAGCTAGAGGGCGCGGCCTCGTTCTATACAAGTGTATGAACAGCGAGGCTGCACCCACTGGCCAGGAGTATGCATAAGTCATATACTTTTACTATTTTTCAGTTATGTCTGAGCAGAGACATGAGGTCTTCATGCCCCTATCTCTAGTTAGCACATATTAAGCATTACCAGCAGTATGAAGTACATTATAAGCAATGTTGTCCTGTATATCTGTGTAGGGTGAGATAAACACTTACTAGAAAGTGTCAGCATGATCTGTCTGTGTCTGTGACTGTGGTTCTTCCTTCTCCTCTTTACCCTCTCTACAGACCCGTGCAGCTGCAATCTGACCCCTCAGTGAGCATGCAATCCATTCTCTTTGGAGCTTTTTTTCTGGTGTAGATGATGAGTTCAGTAGGCGGGGGGGGGGGGGGGAGAAGTGGCTCGTAAGTGCAGAAAGAAGCATTTTTTTTCCTGATAACCTATATTTACAAAGTTTAATGTATTCACCTGTACTATTTTTTTATGTGATGTTTGTATAAACAACAGCAACCAATTAATTTTTCCTACTGTTAAATCATGTATATGTGTATGTTACAGATATCTTAGTTTTAGGTTATTGATGGCTCTGAAACAAAATATAGTATAATATTAAATCTGAATATAATCTGACCATAAAAACACTTTTTCTTTTCTCTTTCAAGATATTGTTGCCATTAGAAACTCACTTGTGGAAACTGACAAGAAATCGGCATGGCCAGTCCAGAAACTACATGTGGAGAGAAAATGAATGGACTACAGAAGCAGATAAACTCTGTCATGGGGACAATCAATAATAACTCCAAGGTTCTTCATTTTTACTACTTCAACAACAAAAACTTTAATGAATATTGCGATTTATTAATAGTCAATTATCAGTAGTAGAAACTAATAGGGGTCTTGACTGAGTGACTGCAGACGTGTAGCCTATGGGCCTGTAGCCTATGGGCCTGTAGACTTGTAGCCTATGGGCCTGTAGACTGACTGCAGACTTGTAGCCTTTGGGCCTGTAGACTTGCAGCCTATGGGCCTGTAGACTTGCAGCCTATGGGCCTGTAGACTAGCAGCCTATGGGCCTGTAGACTTGCAGCCTATGGGCCTGTAGACTAGCAGCCTATGGGCCTGTAGACTAGCAGCCTATGGGCCTGTAGACTAGCAGCCTATGGGCCTGTAGACTAGCAGCCTATGGGCCTGTAGACTAGCAGCCTATGGGCCTGTAGACTTGCAGCCTATGGGCCTGTAGACTTGCAGCCTATGGGCCTGTAGACTTGCAGCCTATGGGCCTGTAGACTTGCAGCCTATGGGCCTGTAGACTTGCAGCCTATGGGCCTGTAGACTTGCAGCCTATGGGCCTGTAGACTTGCAGCCTATGGGCCTGTAGACTTGCAGCCTATGGGCCTGTAGACTTGCAGCCTATGGGCCTGTAGACTTGCAGCCTATGGGCCTGTAGACTTGCAGCCTATGGGCCTGTAGACTTGCAGCCTATGGGCCTGTAGACTTGCAGCCTATGGGCCTGTAGACTTGCAGCCTATGGGCCTGTAGACTTGCAGCCTATGGGCCTGCAGACTTGCTGCCTATGGGTCTGCAGACTTGCTGCCTATGGGCCTGTAGACTTGTAGCCTATGGGACTACAGACTTGCGAATCCTCACATTGTGCTGGCCCAGGGATCAAGCGCTCCTGCAACTGCAAGTATGCAATTTCGCCACATTCCGATTAGACTGTTTGTCCTCACTCAATAAAGTTGCAATGAGCGAGGACGCGCGCGTCTAGTCGGCACATGATCACATGTATGCAAATCACATACCGTACTTGCAGTCACGTGACTGCAGCTCCCGGCACTGGAGAATCCTCACAGCGCACAGTTTGAGCGATGTGAGGATTCACCAGTGTGCAGTCACATAGTGGCTGCAGACTTGTAGCTTAAAGCCGGACAACCTCTTTAATTCTGAGATGTAAGTGGAGAAAAAAATCTGTATGATTCTGATATTGTTTTTTTGTGACCTATTGCACGTCATGATAGTGTTAAGATTTGTTCGATATGACTTGCGTTTATTTGTGAAAAAAATATAACAAAAATGTAGAAAATTTTGCAATTTTCAAACTTTTTACATTTTTATGCCCTTAAATCAGAGAGTTACCGTATGTCACACAAAATAGTTAATAAGTAACATTTCCCACATGTCTACATTGCATCAGCACATTTTGTGAAACACAATTTTTGTTTTTGTTAGGAAATTAGAAGGGTTGACCAGCAATTTTTTTTTTTCTCTTCTCATTTTTGCAGCAAAATTTACAAAACCATTTTTTTTTAGGGGCCACATCACATTTAAAGTGACATTGTTGTGCCTATATGAAATAAAATACCTAAAAGCGACACCATTCTAAAAACTGCAGCCCTCAAAGTTCCCAAAACCACATTCAATAAGTTTATTAACCTTTCAGGTGCTACACAGGAATTGATGCAAATCGTAATGAAGAAAAATAAATTAAAATTTTACTTCCAAAATATTGCTTGAGCCCCAAATTTTTCACTTTTGCCAGAGGTCACACCAAAAACTGGGCCCCACAGTTTGTTACCCACTTTCTTATGAGCACGGCGATACCCCACAGGTAGTCAAAAAGTTCTGTTTGGACAAACGGCAGGGCTCGGAACGAAAGGGGCAAAATTTGAATTTAGGAACCCAGATTTGGCTCTTTATGAAATAGATTGTCATATTTGCAGAGTCCGTGTGGTTCAAGAACAACAGCAAACCTCCATAAAGGGCTCTCTCTTTTTTTTTTTTTTGTTAATTTATACAATCTAATGTATTTTTCTAGGGAGATAGTGAGTAGTTTGACACCACCATTTTTTTAATGCAGTTAAGGCAACACTATTTTGAAAAACCACAATTTGCATTTTTTCCAATTCACTTTCATGAATTGTTTTGTAAACTTTATTGTAGTTTTTGTAGTAATTGTCGGTGTACACATAGTAATCTTGGTGAAGAAATGGGTCATTAGTTCCCAGACAATTTTACCCAGGATGCCAGTTGTCTGGGGGCAGTTTGGTGGGTTTATTTGGCGGTCCCTACCTTCATAAGTTAGAAAGGCGCTTATGTACCTTGTTGTGGTCTCACACATTTTGTATAGTTTGACATTGTATTTGGTGCGCTTGAAGGGAATAAATTGACGGTATGACGGACTGCCCTTGAAACTCACGAGGGACTCATCAACTGCAACATTTTGTTCTGGGGAATAGGAATTTAGAAATTAATCTTTTATGAGGGAAATTAGGGTTCTTAATTTAAGGCGATCGTAGTTGGGATCATTTCTTGGTGTGGCTGGAGAATTATCACTAAAATTGAAGCCCTAATGAAATTCGTTGAACTGGGCTCCGGACATGACATCTGCAAATATAGGGGTTCTGTGGACCGATTCTGTTGCCCAATAGGAAAGCAGAGTGGATTTTTTTAATAAACCCATGTTGAGGGTAAGGCCCCCCCCCCCCAATTTTTTATTCAGGGACATTTGTGGGGATCCATGAATGGGAATGAAAGGATATAGGTTTTTGGGAAATATATTGTTGGCCATGTAAAGTGGTTTGGTGGTCAATTAATTGTTGGACTTCTGGGGTAACAACAATTTGGGAAAAAATCAAATGGGCTAAAATTGTTGACATCTAATTTTATTACAGTGACTGCTTAATTGCGGAATTAAAATTTTTGCACACTGTGGAATTTGTTTCCTCGTTTTCCAGCACATTGAATGGTAAAATGAATGGTGTCATTGAAAGCTACAAGTTGTGCCACCCAAAACAAGCCCTTGTGGAGGGAAAAATTGAAAGTAATGACTCTTGGAAGAAGGGGAGGAATGCAAAAAAAATGGAAAATCGCCCGGTCGGGAAAGGGTGTGTCAAATTGTTCTTGTTTGATTTGGTTTACTGCAAACAGGAGAAAGTTTGTAAATTTTGCTAATCAGCCTAATTTGCAATGGAGGGTGAATAATTTTGATTGCAATTGTAACACATTAGCAGTAAAAACATTCCGCTACTATATTAGTATTCTGCACATGCACCTTTGAGGAATCGAGCACTGTAGAATTGCAGACTTTTATGATTTCAAGTACATTATCTGAAATAACTGCTTCATATCTAAGTACGGTAACTATTTATAATAGACTATTCGGGACTTGGAAAAATTGCTGACTGTACTTATACGCTCTCCTGGCTGCATTAGATACTATGATATAGGTCATTTAAGCCTACCACATGCATTTTTTGATATGAGGATCTAAATGCACATTGTACCAATCCTTTAGTCCAGGGCTCATCCATTTGGAATTTTTGCTGGCCCTGCACCCTTCAGAGATGGTCCAGCACCTCAAAGGCTCCATTTATTAGACACCAAATGAATCTCCCAATCCCAAAAATCTCTTAAGTGGCCTTACGCACATACAGTGGGGAAAAAAAGTATTTAGTCAGCCACCAATTGTGCAAGTTCTCCCACTTAAAAAGATGAGAGAGGTCTGTAATTGACATCATAGGTAGACCACAATAATGGTCTGGCCTGTGGTCATAAAATCAAAGCTTGTGCTGAATGAAGTTGGTTTCCATAGTCTTTAAACATAAGCAGTTGAAATATTACACTTGGAAGCCAGGAACAAAAATTGTGTTACATAGTGTTATAGACTGTTCACGTCTTTGTCAGTGGGCAAACGTACAAAATCAGCAAGGGATCAAATACTTCTCCCACACTGTATATACATATATATATGTTCTCCAAAATGTACAATAAAAGTGATCAAAAAGTCATATGTATTCCAAAATGGTATAATTAGAAATGTGAGTTTTTTATGCAAAAAGCAAGTTGTTATATGGCTCTATTGACAGAAACATTCCATAGTTATGGGTCTCAGAAGATGGCAACAGAAAATCAGAAAACGATATGATAGAGAGGCACCACTAGGGACAATAGAACCTGATATATATATACACTCACTGGCCACTTTATTAGGTACACCTGTCCAACTTCTTGTTAACACTTAATTTCTAATCAGCCAATCACATGGCGGCAACTCAGTGCATTTAGGCATGTAGACATGGTCAAGACAATCTCCTGCAGTTCAAACCGAGCATCAGTATGGGGAAGAAAGGTGATTTGAGTGCCTTTGAACATGGCATGGTTGTTGGTGCCAGAAGGGCTGGTCTGAGTATTTCAGAAACTGCTGATCTACTGGGATTTTCACGCACAACCATCTCTAGGGTTTACAGAGAATGGTCCGAAAAAGAAAAAAAATCCAGTGAGCGGCAGTTCTGTGGGCGGAAATGCCTTGTTGATGCCAGAGGTCAGAGGAGAATGGGCAGACTGGTTCGAGCTGATAGAAAGGCAACAGTGACTCAAATCGCCACCCGTTACAACCAAAGTAGGCCTAAGAGCATCTCTGAACGCACAGTGCGTCGAACTTTGAGGCAGATGGGCTACAGCAGCAGAAGACCACACCGGGTACCACTCCTTTCAGCTAAGAACAGAAAACTGAGGCTACAATTTGTACAAGCTCATCGAAATTGGACAGTAGAAGATTGGAAAAACGTTGCTTGGTCTGATGAGTCTCGATTTCTGCTGCGACATTCGGATGGTAGGGTCAGAATTTGGCGTAAACAACATGAAAGCATGGATCCATCCTGCCTTGTATGGAGCATCTTTGGGATGTGCAGCCGACAAATCTGCGGCAACTGTGTGATGCCATCATGTCAATATGGACCAAAATCTCTGAGGAATGCTTCCAGCACCTTGTTGAATCTATGCCATGAAGAATTGAGGCAGTTCTGAAGGCAAAAGGGGGTCCAACCCGTTACTAGCATGGTGTACCTAATAAAGTGGCCGGTGAGTGTGTATATATATATATAACAGACCAGCTCTACCCTCTCCTAGTGTTTCCTCACCCATCCCCTGTAGACTGTGAGCCCTCGCAGGCAGGGTCCTCCCTCCCTCTGTACCTTTTAGTGCCTTGTTTTGCTCATGTTTATTGTACTGGTCTATAATTGCCCCTTCCACGTGTAAAGCGCCATGGAATAAATGGAGCTATAAAAAATGTATGGGCAGTGTAAACCTCTCAGACCAAGTGCTCCAAGCATAACTGGTGAAGAAGACCAATGCTTGGTTTAAAAAGATAAAACCACAGAAATATGCTGGGGGGAACAAAAAGCACAATAGGCTCTTATATGGTGGAGAGGGACATAAAGATGCAGGGAGGTGCTCAACTGGTAAAGTTTTGTGCCAGACAACAAAGAATGAAAGAGCAATTATCAGCTGATGCAGACCACGGGTTAAAAAAATGGAGATATGCTAGAAGAAAATAGGTGGACTTTCTGCGTTGGTGAAGGAGATCCCAAAAAATTCTAGACTGTGTGGGTTGTCCTAATGAAGTCAGATGACTTTGAAAGGTGTTGATAGTCTCCTGGGATTTCTTTGAGATCTCCTTCAGTAGCGCAGAAAGTTCTATCTAGGCTTTCTACTTATTTTGGCATCAATAGGAACCGTTCTGCAATAGGAATGTATGAATATATAAAGGCAATTGAAGCCGTTTTTACCAATATGTACTTTGTAATCACACATATAAATCTTATACATCATACACGTAGCTGTTGGACTACCCGTTGTGTGGATCCAACACCCTCTGCACCACTGGAAAACCCTTATAAGGCCATGTGCACATGGCTCCTCTTAGACGCCGGCGAGTTTTCCCAGGCAAAGCAGCTTCAGGAAAACGTCTGCTGGTGGTTTTGCCGTCATTCTTGCAGCATCTGTGCCTTACATCCATTTTATAGGGCATTTTTGTGATTTTTCTTTTTTTCAGGTAGTATCTGTCTGAAAAAGGTTTTGCACGCATAGCCTAAGATGTCCTGCAGTATGTTTTATTACTTGTTGATGATAATATTGTGTGATCTTACATCTGTTCTAAGAAAGGGAGCACCATCATTACCACTGACATCGGCAGTTGTATGAACTCAGCCCACGTCCCTGATGTTTAAGAATTATAGCACAGGTCTGCAATGGTAAAATTGGTTGAAAAGTAAGAGGTGATTTTTTATATACTTTCGATTGCTGAACTCCGTGAAAATATTGAAAAAATCTTTCAGAGTTTTTTTTACGAACACTGACTACATAGGCTTTTCTTGAACCATATTTTGATCTTTGTGTGACCTTTCGTGGCTGATTTTTGGTGTCATTAGCTTAGATAGAAATTAATGGACTCAAGAACATAGTTGTGTAAAGTTTGATACCACTAAAGTTATCCTGCCACCACTCCACGTAAAGCTTGGACTGATGAAGCAGTTTGTGAAAGCTCTACCAAAAGATGGAAAGACTTTTAAGCACCTGTGTACCAAGTTTCCGGGACTGTCCAAAGAAAAACTGAAGGAAGGCATTTTTGTGGGTCCTGATATTTGGAAACTCAAGAAGGACAACGTGTTCGAAACAAAAGAATCCCAAGCCCTTTTCTCAACAGTTTTCATTTTTAAGTAGTGAAGACATTTCTAGGGAAAAACCAAGATCCAAAATTTAAGTCCATCATGGAGAACATGCTGAAATGTCTGGGATGTCCGATGAATTTGAAGCTACATTCCCATTTGGACCACTTTCCTGAAAACCTTGGTGCTGTTAGTGAAAAGCAGGGACAAGATTTCATCAGGATATCAAGGAGTTGGAACAACAATATCAAGATAGATGGAACGTGAACATGGGGGCAATTGCTGGATTCTTCACAGAGGAGATCCACAGGCCTTCTATAAGAGAAAAGGTGTCAAGAAAAGCTTTGAAGAGAAAAGGAAAGGCACAAGAATTTCCAATAAAGTTTCAGAATGAATGTATATGTTTTATGTAGAACATTGTGTAAAGTTTTGGCTAGAATAAAGATTTTTCCCTTATATATAGTTTCATGTGCATTATGTGCAAAATCCATACGTGATGCTTAAAAATACAAGTGTTTTTGACAGCCGGGCATAAGAAAGTGTAAGAATCAGGTATTGGATTTGAAACAATTTTCATAAACCCAAGTTTTGCATACCTGTGTAATTATGGTTTTCATTATTTACTTTTTTTCATGTTGGTGTAGGTGGCCGCCTTTATGAACTCCCCTGTTGGACAGTACTTGGATGAGCGTCCATTTCTCTCCTTGTCACTCCTGGTCTTTATTGCACTGTCCGCTGTTCCTGTTGGCTTATTTCTGACTGTAATTGCTGGAACGGCAGTGACTGCCTGCCTTGGGGTGATAATTTTGGAAGGTACGATACGTTTAGGTTTTTTTTTTTTTCCTTAATCTGTATCAGGTGATTATATATATTTTAGTAATACCTTTTCATAATACAGAAATTTTGCAAATGAGACTTTTTTTTTTTTTCTAAAGTATAGTATTTTGATATATATGCTGTTACAGACCGTCTTTTGAGTAGCTACCATAATGTGGCCTCTTGAAGCCAGTTTCTCTAGGAATCGTCATGATACACCACCACACCATCGTGGCCAGCCGGCTTCTCGCGTGAATGTGCGTGGCTTGCTTATGCGCACTGCAAACTTTCTGCCAGCACATATATAGTGTTATTGCCAACACCGATGCTCTCTTTTGATATTGTGTACAATGCAATCATGGCTCCTAACATCCTGGGGAGCAAGCATACACGCTCTGTTGGGTATCAGAAGGATCTAATGCACTGTTCGTAAGATCAAAAGTGGAGGCTATGTTCTTCCAAAATAAACTATCTAGAACTCAAGACACCCTGTGGAGCTTATAGCCCATGTATACAGATAGATAGTATGTATTACCATTGTAGATCTCTTTAGATCGAGTGAATATTTCAGCCAGTGAATTTGACCCCTTCGGTAGCATGTATGGTCTAACTACGTTCCCCAAAGTGTCAGAAGCAATGGCTGCATTGTTCATAAGATCATAAAAAGGCCAATGTTGGCAGTATATACCAAGTATGCGCTCCTTAGCTTGCCTTGCTCTTAGGATCAAAACGGAAGCACACCAAAAAGCTGGGAACTCTGGGAAACGAAGTAAGAATAGCCTGAAGAAGGTCATGTAATGTTGGTGGTGCCCTCTGAAATTGATGGGCATATTCTGTTGATTGAAATCCTGTAAAAACACTGATTTGTGGTAGGAAAATACATAGTATGCTTTGTAGTGCATATGGCTCCGATGTAGGCTGGGTTTCTTGTTAATCATGTTCACGGTAAAATCCCTTTAACAGCGCACTTTACTCCTCTAAAGGCCTCCATAAACATTCCCCCACAGTCGGTGGGATTAGTCGATGGTGTAATATCTAAAAGGGC
This sequence comes from Ranitomeya variabilis, assembly GCF_051348905.1. Lineage (NCBI taxonomy): Eukaryota > Metazoa > Chordata > Amphibia > Anura > Dendrobatidae > Ranitomeya > Ranitomeya variabilis. The sequence continues at coordinate 43,208,811 of NC_135238.1, forward strand.
CTCCCAACTCTTCCTAGACAGATAATGTTGGGAAAGAGAAGGAAGATAAGACACCGCTGGTAGAGTCTCTTACAAGAGAACACAGGAGCCGAGCATTTGTGTATGGGGAAGTTGGGTCTGTTGAACAAATGTCTTCAGACCGGAATGGGGAAAATTAACAGATAGTCCAATAAATGGTAAAACAAAATGTGAGTAAATTCAATTTTACGACCCAAATAGACTTGAATACAGATGAATAATCCTTTCGGGTAACTTCACTTGCACATTCTTTACCATGAGTGTGGGTCTTGACTATTGTTATCTCACAATGGAATTTGTCAGCTATTCATCCCCACTGAAGACAGGCTGGGTCAGAAGAGACTAAAGAAAGATGTTGGGAGAGGTTTTAAAATATTTTTTGGTTCCAGAAGTTAATCTATCAGCCACAATGACACTGGTTGGGGCTGTTTATCACCCGATAAAATTTTCAAGTAAAATACTTTAACTTTACTCACAATAATACAAGCTAGTAAATACCAAGCACCTAGCATGCCATTCTCTTGCTCAACCCTGGGTTTCGCCTGTTGACTTCAAGGGCCAACTGAATATTCACTGTACAAATAGCTCAGTCTTTAATTCAGGGCATCCAAACCAGATAAACCACATTATAATCAATATGGCTTTTCTGCTTTAGTTTTCATCAGTTATTGAACAGATCTGTTTGTCATCTGAGTTCTGTTTTTCTAGCTCTAGAGCAGCGAAACGAAACTGAAAAATACAGCCGATAACTCTGCTCTAGTCACATGAGGAGCAAGCACCTTTAAATAGGTGTTTGTAGTCAAGTTTCTGACTTGGCATTTATCCCTGGTCATGTTGCGAGGCTTGTTAAAGTGCCCGACATTGACTTGTAGGGTGGCTACCTCTGCCCTATAGTAATTTCAATATAGTTTTCCCTTCTAGAGCTAAAACTTTGCTAAAAAGGTATTTGCACATGGCCAATGAACTCAGAACTAGGACAGAGTTGTAATATGGTTGTATGCATGAAACATTTTGCACTTTTTTTATTGAATGCATGCCTAATAAAACAGTGTGGCTGGGTGTAATGTAAGCAAATATCCGTGATTTGATTTAAATCCCTGGTTTGTACTAACAAGACAAAGATTAATGGAATTCATTCAAATTCTGCACATTGCATACAAAGAATTATCTTGGGAGCCCCATACAGGTAATGTCAGTGGGTGGACAAGCAGCATGATTGCTTTTGATTAACTCAACAATGCATATTATTGACTGTTCATTGGCCTATCTTCACCTATATGCGCTGCTTTTATTTCCTTTCCTTTTAATTTTTCCTATTTCGGTTAATCACAGAAATCACATTGTATACTTTGCATTTGTTTCCCATAATTATCTTTGCTAGTACATGACAGAATACTCTTTTTTTGCACTGTTGGATATTTGATGCGTATAATTCTTTATTATGTTTAAGCACTTTGAATCTTCTATACAAATTATTATACTGTTTTTCTTTCATTCTTATTTCTGAGCTCTGGCAACAATTGTTTGAATCCCATTTTTGCTTTGTCTAGCCACGCTTCTCAAGACTTCATCTCATTTATTGTTCATTTATGTTACATTTTTTAAATATCTGGCAATATTTTCTCCTACCTTTCTTAAACAGTCCTTTCATCTTCTGTCAAGGCGTAAAGTTCTCTTCAGTTTTTCTTTAATTATATATATCATTAAAACAGATATACCTTACAGAATAGGCAACCTGTCACAAGGTTTTCCCTATATAAAGTAAAGTCATCACCTGTACAACTTCTAGAATTCTGTATATTCAAAAAAAGTGCTTTTTTCCAGAAAATAATTACAATTACACATTTGGTTTGTACATGATTATTTCCTTTTGTGTGTATTGGGACAACACAAAAAACAGAGAAAAAAAGGCAAGTTGGACATCATTTCACACACAACCCCAAAAATGGGATGTACAAACTTGTTGGCACCCTTAACTTAATATTTGGTTGCACACCCTTTGGAATAAGTAACTGCAATCAATCTCTTCCTATAACCGTGGAGAAGCTTCTTACAACTCTCAACTGGAATTTTGGTCCATTCTTCTTTTACAAACTGTTCCAGGTCTCTCATATGTGAAGGCGCCTTCTCTCAACAGCAATTTTAAGATATCTCCACAGGGGTTCAATGTGTATTTGATCAGGACTCATTGTTGGCCACTTCAGAACTATCCAGCACTTTATTTCCATCCATTTGTGGGTACTTCTTCTAAGATGCAAACCCAGCTTTCTGACACTGGGCACTACATTGCGACCCAAAATTCTTTGATAATCTTCAGATTTCATGATGCCTTGCACACAATAAAGATGCCCAGTGCCAAACGCAGCAAAACAACCCCAAAACATCTTTGAACCTCCACCATATTTGACTGTAGGTACTGTTCTTTTCTCATTCCGTTTTCGGTAAACAGTAGAACGATATGCTTTAGCAAAAAGCTCCAGCATCGTCTCATCTGTCCCTAAGATACTTTCCCAGAAGTATTTTGCCTTATTCACGTACATGTTGACAAACTGTAGTCTAGAATTTTTATGTCTCTGTGTAAGCAGTGGGGTCCTCCTGGTTATCCTGCCTTAGAGTTTCATTTCATTCAAATGTCGATGGATAGTTTGTGCTGATACTGATGCACCCTGAACCTGCAGGCAAGCTTGAATTTCTTTGGAACTTGATTGGGGCTGCTTATCCACCATTCGGACTATATTGCGTTGCAACTTTTGTAAAATTTTCTCTGCTGTCCACGTTCAGGGAGATTAGCTACAGCACCATGGGTTGTAAACTTCTTAATTTATGTTGTGCACCGTGGACAAAAGAACATCAAGATCTCTGGAGAAAGCCTTGTAACCTTGAGATTGTTGATATTGTTCAACAATTTTCTTCTCAAGTCCTCAAATAGTTCTTACACACACAATGCAACGATTGAGTCAACTTCTCCCCTTTTTAAACAACTGAGTCCATCCCATGTTTGGGGTATTGTATGAAATGATGTCCAATTTGCCATTATTTTCATTTTTTTTGTGCTGTTGCAATACACACAGGAAAAAAACATGCGTATAACAAAACATGTAATTGCAATAACTTTGTGGAAGAAATACTTCATTTTCTTGAAAAAATTCAAGAGTGCCAACACTTTTGGCCATGACTGTACAGTATGTCCTCAATGTGCTCTGCATAACACAAAAAATAACTTTTATTATACTTGTCTATGGGGCGGTCCGGTCCGATGAGAGTCACTGGTCTTGATTCGGCGCCTCCTGTCATGATCTCCATGGCCAGAGAACTAGCATAAGCCTCTATAGGAACAAGCTCTTGGAAGATGTAACTATACTGACCATGAACTAAACCTACCGCATCATCTAGAAGTAGCCAGGTAGCATGTCCTACTTTTTATCCCTATATGCCCAGCGCCGGCCGGAGAACTAAATAATGCTAGCAGAGGGAAATATAAGACCTGACTCACCTCTAGAGAAATGCCCAAAAAAAGGAGACAGAAGCCCCCCACATATATTGGCGGTGATATGAGATGAAACAACAAACGCAGCAGGAAAATAGTTTTAGCAAATTTGAGGTCCGCTTTCTAGATAGCAGAAGACAGAAAGCATACTTTCATGGTCAGTAGAAAACCCTAACAAAACACATCCAGAAATTACTTTAGGACTCTGGCATTAACTCATAATACCAGAGTGGCAATTCCTGATCAACAAGAGCTTTCCAGACACAGTAACGAAACTGCAGCTGTGAACTGGAACCAAAATACAAAAACAAAACATGGACGAATGCCCAACTTATCTAGTAGATGTCTGGGAGCAGGAACAAGCACAGAGAGGCTTCTGATAACATTGATGACCGGCAAGCATCTAACAGAGAAGCCAGGTTATATAGCGACACCCAGATCTAATCAGAACAGGTGAACAGGGAAGATGATGTCACAAGTTCAATTCCACCAGTAGCCACCGGGGGAGCCCAGAATCCAAATTCACAACAGTACCCCCCCCTCAAGGAGGGGGCACCGAACCCTCACCAGAACCACCAGGGCGATCAGGATGGGCCCTATGAAAGGCACGAACCAGATCAGAGGCATGAACATCAGATGCAGTGACCCAAGAATTATCCTCCTGGCCATATCCCTTCCACTTGACCAGATACTGGAGTCTCCGTCTGGAAACACGGGAGTCTAGGATTTTTTCCACAACGTACTCCAACTCACCCTCAACCAACACCGGAGCAGGAGGCTCAACGGAAGGCACAACCGGTGCCTCATACCTGCGCAATAACGACCGATGAAAAACGTTATGAATAGAAAAGGATGCAGGGAGGTCCAAACGGAAGGAAACAGGGTTAAGAATCTCCAATATTTTATACGGACCGATGAACCGAGGCTTAAACTTAGGAGATGAGACCCTCATAGGGACAAAACGAGAAGACAACCACACCAAATCTCCAACACAAAGCCGAGGACCAACACGACGGTGACGGTTGGCAAAAAGCTGAGTCTTCTCCTGGGACAACTTTAAATTGTCCATCACCTGCCCCCAGATATGATGCAATCTCTCCACCACCGCATCCACTCCAGGACAATCCGAGGATTCCATCTGACCGGAGGAAAATCGAGGATGGAACCCCGAATTACAGAAAAACGGGGAAACCAAGGTGGCAGAGCTGGCCCGATTATTGAGGGCGAACTCCGCCAATGGCAAAAAAGCAACCCAATCATCCTGGTCAGCAGACACAAAACACCTCAGATATGTCTCCTGGTGATCCGGATTAATACACATAGTCACTTGTGTCCAGTATTGTGGTTTATTATTAGCCAATGGGGTGGAGTCAATCCCCTTCAGAGGAATAAGAGTTTCCAAAGGCTCTAAATCATACCCACAACGATTGGCAAAGGACCAATCCATAAGACTCAAAGCGGCGCCAGAGTCGATATAGGCGTCAGTAGTAATAGATGACAAAGAGCAAATCAGGGTCACAGACAAAATAAATTTAGACTGTAAAGTGCCAATGGAAACAGATTTATCAAGCTTTTTAGTACGTTTAGAGCATGCTGATATAACATGAGTAGAATCCCCACAATAGAAACACAACCCATTTTTCCGTCTAAAATTCTGCCGCTCGCTTCTGGACAGAATTCTATCACACTGCATGCTTTCTGGCGTCTTCTCAGTGGACACCGCCAGATGGTGCACTGGTTTGCGCTCCCGCAGACGCCTATCGATCTGAATGGCCATTGTCATGGACTCATTCAGACCCGCAGGCACAGGGAACCCCACCATAACATCCTTAATGGCATCAGAGAGACCCTCTCTGAAAGTAGCCGCCAAGGCACACTCATTCCACTGAGTAAGCACAGACCATTTACGGAATCTTTGGCAGTAAATTTCAGCTTCATCTTGCCCCTGCGATAGGGACATCAAAGTTTTTTCTGCCTGAAGTTCCAAATGAGGTTCCTCATACAGCAAGCCCAAGGCCAAAAAAAACGCATCCACATTGCGCAACGCAGGATCCCCTGGTGCCAATGCAAAAGCCCAGTCTTGAGGGTCGCCGCGGAGCAAGGAAATCACAATCCCAACCTGCTGTGCAGGGTCTCCAGCAGAACGAGATTTCAGGGACAAAAATAGCTTACAATTATTTCTAAAATTCTGAAAGCTAGATCTATTCCCTGAGAAGAATTCCGGCAAAGGAATTCTCGGCTCAGATACCGGAGCATGAATAATAAAATCTTGCAAATTTTGTACTTTCGTGGTGAGATTATTCAAACCTGCAGTTACACTCTGAAGATCCATTATTAACAGGTGAACACAAAGCCATTCAAAGATTATAAGGAGAGAGAAAAAAAAGAAAGACTGCAGCATAGACAGACTGGCAAGTGATCCAATCAAGAGCACAGAGGAAAAAAAAAAAAACTCTCAGCAGACTTCTTATTTCTCTCCTTTCTCAGCCAAGGATTTTAACCCTTTAGTTGGCCGGTCAAACTGTCATGATCTCCATGGCCAGAGAACTAGCATAAGCCTCTATAGGAACAAGCTCTTGGAAGATGTAACTATACTGACCATGAACTAAACCTACCGCATCATCTAGAAGTAGCCAGGTAGCATGTCCTACTTTTTATCCCTATATGCCCAGCGCCGGCCGGAGAACTAAATAATGCTAGCAGAGGGAAATATAAGACCTGACTCACCTCTAGAGAAATGCCCAAAAAAAGGAGACAGAAGCCCCCCACATATATTGGCGGTGATATGAGATGAAACAACAAACGCAGCAGGAAAATAGTTTTAGCAAATTTGAGGTCCGCTTTCTAGATAGCAGAAGACAGAAAGCATACTTTCATGGTCAGTAGAAAACCCTAACAAAACACATCCAGAAATTACTTTAGGACTCTGGCATTAACTCATAATACCAGAGTGGCAATTCCTGATCAACAAGAGCTTTCCAGACACAGTAACGAAACTGCAGCTGTGAACTGGAACCAAAATACAAAAACAAAACATGGACGAATGCCCAACTTATCTAGTAGATGTCTGGGAGCAGGAACAAGCACAGAGAGGCTTCTGATAACATTGATGACCGGCAAGCATCTAACAGAGAAGCCAGGTTATATAGCGACACCCAGATCTAATCAGAACAGGTGAACAGGGAAGATGATGTCACAAGTTCAATTCCACCAGTAGCCACCGGGGGAGCCCAGAATCCAAATTCACAACAGCCTCCTCTCTTTTTGCAATCACTGTCCACTTCTTGCTTTATGTGGATGACGCTTCCTACATCATCCACACAATGTCCTCCATCGTGCTCCTCTGCATGTGCACTTCTCTCTGCCAGCAAAGTACCATAATGCACATCCGCGGAGAAAGGACAAAGAGTGCCAGCGCATGCACACTACAATACTTTGCTCTGCCCTTGGCGGGGCAGAGAAAAGTACACTGCTGCAGGAGGGCGATGGCGGGCACTGTGTGGATGAAGTAGGACACATCATCTACATGAAGCAGGGAGGGAGCACAGTGATCACAAGAAGAGCAAGTTAGGATGTGGCCGGGAGTATGCAAATCGCATACTTGTGGTCCATGACTAGCCGCTGCCGGCATCGGCAGAGGAGGATCCTCACAGTGCCCAGTGCTTAATGTGAGGATTCACAAGTCTGCAGTCATATAGGGTGACTGCACACTTGTAGCCTAAGCCTGGACAAACCCTTTAACTATCCGCTACCAAATGTGATTCCAGGTTGTGATCTAACTAAACTACAGCATGGTGTTTTCTCCTATATATAAGATAGGGGACAATTTACTGATTGTGACGGGTCTGACTACTGGGACCTGAGGGATCCTGAGATTGGGGAGTACAGGGCTCGCCTTTGTTCAACAGTCTCAAAGAATGAAGCGGATGTAAATTAATAAATAAATTTTCATAAAAGTTATCTATATCCTTTCGACAGCAAACTGTTCCTAATTTGTAACAAGTCAAAAACGTCTTACTGGAAATTTTTTACTTTATCATTGTGACTTAATTTTATTACTGTTTTTGTTTTGTTAGGTATTGTGGTAGCAGTGTGCGGTGTGACCTTGCTCTGTGTCCTTTGTGGACTTGTGCTTCTGTCATTTGGGGTGTCGGGAGTCCTGAGTGTCGGTTACTTAGCAGTATCTAGTATTATAAATTACATGCACACATCCAGGTAAGCACATGCATTGAATACAATGTTATTTGCACTGCATGTTTGTTGTACTTTGTATCTCTCAACATACATCCTAACTTTGAAGGATAGGACAGAGGGGACTCTTACTGCAGTCAGTTCCCTAACTTTGTCACAGTACTTTATATGCGCTCACACAGAAATATTACTCCTACTGAAGCCCAATAATGTTCCTACACAGTACAATACCACTTTGTGGTCCCACTACATACAGTATTATGCCCGTCGAGCCCCGCCCACAGTATGATGCCCATACGGTCCCCTACCCATGCAGCATAATTCTCACAGTTGCCCCTACACACTGTATGATGGCCACACAGTGACCCCCATTACAGTATGATGCTCTTACAGTCCCCCCACACAGGTGCCTCCAAAGCCCCACGCATGATATGTTGAGAGCATACAGCATCTTCCACAAAGTATGATGCCCCCACAACGTCCCCCACACAGTATGATGCCGTCACAGCTACTCAACTCAGTATGATGCCCTCAGAGCATCCACACAGTATTATTCTAACACATTACCATACACAGCATGATGCTCCTTCAGCCCCTCCACACACAGTATGATGCCCCCACAGTCATCCTACACAAAACTGTAAAAAATATATAATACACAAAACAAATCAAAATGAATGAAAATAAGTAACATTTATTATAATATATAAACTATTCCTAAATAAGTGAAGAAATCTAACAATATGCATACGACTTTCCAAGTGATTATCCCATTGATAATTACAAAATGTCTTGGGGCAGGCAATAAAATCCTAAATGAGGAGATCATCAAAATTACTAGAAGTTGAAGATGTGCTAAAATGTCCACAAAAAGTAACAAAAACCCACAAGTAAAGCATAAAAATGCATAAAATGTATTGAAACAATCTAATGTTTTTTTATGTTTCTTTGCTTTGTATGGAATTATCTGTTTCTACTTGGAAAGCCATAGACATCCCTATTTAAAGAAAATCCACCCTCTCTATGTCTTTAGGGGATTTCTCAAGTGCAAAAGTGATATAAAAACAATTCGGGCATGACCAGATTAAATCAACAGTTTGTTGTAAGCTGTTTGTCTTTTTTTCTACCCTTTTATAGTAGAATAAAATTGGTTTTACAATGATAGTGCGCATAGGAAAACCCCAGAGCTTTTCATATATCAACACAATTCTGAGAAAACTAAATGCATGGTATTAGGGATGAATATACCCATACTAATAAGATGGGATACTTGCTCTTCAAAATTGATTTCTCCGGTAGACATTGTATTGGAGCGCCTGAGAGAGCAGACAGGTTGCGACCACGAGCTAGTAATCATATTGTCATGTAAAATTGCAAGTATCCAATCTTCTTTTACCAAAATAAATGATTGCACTTGTAAGAAAAAAAGGATACTTGGGCCATATTAATTAGAATAGCGTGCTAATTGGCAATCTTTTTATAATTATTTCAAAATTTGGGACCCTTATTATTCAGTGTGATATCATTTTTTATGTTTTTTTTTAAAACTTTTTGGAAATTTTCTGTTTTCAATTTTTTGTTTTTTGAAATAGGATATCCTGGATTATTGCTTTCTACCCCCCAATATCATCTGTAGGGAGAGAGCTGGGATGCGCCTACACATTAGGCTGCCATCCAATATTGGTGGCCTTTGGGAGAAGTTTACAGTTCCCAGGTTACGGCATTAAGTAACCACTGATCGGCAGCCATTTACTTGCTTGTTTAGACAGGCAAGTGCAAAAAGTGATCGTAATAGGCTGTTCTTTGTGCACAGACTGTCATTTTTCATGGTAGTACAAGTTCAATTTATATACAGTGCTTTTAAAGCAAGCTTAAAGAGGTTGTCCTCCACTCTACCATTGATGGCCTATCCTTAGGATAGGTCATCAATGTCTAATCCGTGGGGGTGCGACACCCGGTATCCCCTCCGATCAGCTGTTCCATGTCGGTGGCGGACAGAACTGACCAGTTACCGAGCTGCTCAGCACAGCTCCGCCTACTCTACAGTGGCCGCGGCCGGTACTGCACATCTGCCACCTATTCATATCAATACAAAGTGCAGAACCGAGCCGCGGCTACTATACAGTAGATGGAGCTGTGCTGTGCAGCTCCGTAACTGGTCAGTTCCAGCTGCCGCCGACACCAGGAACAGCTGATTGGCGGGGGTGCAGGGTGTCATACCCCTACCGACCAGACTTTGATGATCTATAAAAAACATAGGCCATCAATGTGAAAGTAGTGGGCAGCACGTTATCATTTCACTCAACGTACTCAAGTATTTTGCTAGTTTATTGGCAGCCTGTTTACACTGGCCGATTATAGAGAAATGATGATTCACCATCCTTGGGGTACGTTCACACGTTTGGGATTTGCAGCAGATTTTTCTGCTGCAAATACTGATGCGTTGGAAGGAAAAAGGCAGCATAAAATAGGCGTGTTTTTTATGCGTTTTTCCTGTCCATTAGTTTGGGTGAAATCTGCATCAATAACATTGAAAGAATTGACATGCTGCAGATGTAAATCTGCTGTAAAGCTGTAAGTAAAAAATAAGCAACGTGTGCATGAGACTTCAAGAATCGCATTCACTTTGCCGGGACTATGAAATCATCAAGTTTTGTGACAAAACGGCGCAGAAAAAATGCGACAAAAAGGCAACATGTGCACAGACCTTGTGCTAGTAAATAAACCCTATACTTTTGCCATCTTCTCTCCTTACAGATATAATTGGAGTGTAGATAACTTTATCATCAAAACCCAACAAATAATATAAATTCCTGGTTCTGAGGAACAAAAGTCTTAGATGTTCTGATTCTCTTTATCTCTTAAATGGGTTGTCGACTACTAGGACAGCCCCTTCTCATTCCTCATGTTTGGCCCAGTAAATTAAAAACCGATGCCGTTCCAGAGGTGTCGGCACTCTTGTTTCCAGGGCTCATGTGAGGTTATGTCAGTGCTGGAGTTCCTGTCCCCGCCTTCAGACATGAACGTCTATAGGAAGCCGGGGCTGTGGCTGCTCTAACTTCCTCTTGATGTTTGTTTTGTCCGAAGGCCTGGCTAGTGACGCCAGCGCTGATTGGGCACAGGGTTCACATGACATAACATCCTCGCGTGAGCCCGTGAACGTGAGTGTTGACACCTCTGGAACGGCACCGGAGGTGAGTATAAGTGCATTTACTTAAACTGGGTCAAACATGAGGAATGTGAATGAGTTGTCCAAGTAGTGGAAAACCCGACTGTAAGGGTATGTGCAGACGATCAGGAACTGGCAGTGCTTTGGGTGCCTCTGTGTCCAAAGCTCTGCCGGCTATTGAACTCAGGTGATTCCACATGTGTTCACTGGACTATGTGGATTCACCCTGTCCAATACATTTTAAGGGTGAAATAGACATGCTGCGGTCTGGAGAGACACGCTGCACGTCTGTCTCTGTGGGGGATACGCGGGCGTCTCTGGATGCATTATGGGCATAGGATTTCTTGAAATCCCATCCACTATGCCGTAACACATGGACGCTGTGGGTTGGGCGCTGCACACGCGCTTGCTGAATAAGCTACAGAGGGAACCCAGATCCATGGATCGCGCTGGCCGATCAGCTGATCGGCGCCACAACTGCATGTGTTGCAGCTGTGTCACGGTCACGACACAAGCATGGAGAGCACAACAAGCAGGTTCTCCATGCATCTGTTGTGATCCAGGAAGCCGGGTATTCGGCAACCTATAGCGCTTGCCGAATAAGAGGGAACCCGAGTAAATTCGATCATTTCTACTGTCAATCTTAAAACTATGAAAGTGTCCGGAATTCACAATACTGTCCCAACACACATTCTTCCACAACTAATCTAGAAGACGGTGTTAAACCAATGGAACTCTCTATTCATTTGAGTAACAATTTATTCAAGTATCCCACCGCTACCCACACACGTTTTTATAATGGATTTGTAGATGTAAGACTAAATGGATTCATGCACCCATGGTTACATGAAATAATACAGTTTACTAGCATAATAGTGAAAAATCCATGCAATAGAATATAAAAAAAATAGAAGATACCAAAAGATATTATCAACAGCCAACCAGACCATGTATCAAGACACAAGATAAATAAGTTCTGTATTGTACTCAGCCACCATACCTGGGGGAGTTATTCCTTCGTTCTCCAGCCTAGGGATGGGGCCAGATTGATGGAGCAGAAAATTTTAGGAGTAGAATGAAACCGAACCATTAAACCAAACCTTTCCATTACGAGTGAAATCAAGAAAAATGTAGTTTGTACTGGTGTCTGCTGGTCCCTCTGTTAGAAAATGGGGTTCATACAAAGCGAGCCAGACAAAATATATGGGAAGGATGTGTCTGTGCGAATGTGACATACTTGTGTTATTTTTGCTAAAGCCCAATAACCTGTTGTGATTTTGCTTTTTGCTCCCTCTAGTGGTCATTAGTGATTTGACTCTGGAGCGTCTGTCTTTTCCTATATCCTCACCTGGGCCGTTAGTTCAGGGGCGTTGCTATATAAGCTCCCTGGACCTTCAGTTCAATGCCTGGCATCGTTGAAATCAGAGCTAATCTGCTGTGCTCTTGTCCTCTGATCCTGGTTCCTGTTTTTCAAGCTAAGTCTGCTTCTTTGCTTTTTGCTTTTGTTTTGTTTGGTATTTTTGTCCAGCTTGTTCCTATCTGTATCCTGACCTTTGCTGGAAGCTCTAGGGGGCTGGTGTTCTCCCCCCGGACCGTTAGACGGTTCAGGGGTTCTTGAATCTCCAGCGTGGATTTTTATAGGGTTTTTGTTGACCAGATAAGTTTTCTTGCTATATTCTGCTATTAGTAAGCTGGCCTCTCTTTGCTGAACCTGGTTCATTTCTGTGTTTGTCATTTCCTCTTACCTCACCGTTATTATTTGTGGGGGGCTTGTATCTTGCTTTGGGGTCCCTTTCTCTGGAGGCAAGAGAGGTCTTTGTTTTCTTCTCCCAGGGGTAGTTAGATTCTCCGGCTGGCGCGAGTCATCTAGCGATCACCGTAGGCATGATCCCCGGCTACTTCTAGTGTTGGCGTTAGGAGTAGCTATTTGGTCAACCCAGTTACCACAGCCTATGAGCTGGATTTTTGTATCTTGCAGACTTACACGTTCCTCTGAGACCCTGTCCACTGGGGTCATAATAGTATGCCAGGCCAGTATTAAATGTTTAATGCATTGCAGAAGTGGGATTATAAGAAAGAAAATTTTGAGTTTTTTTTTTCCCTCTCTCATTTTTTTTTTTTTCTTTTCCCCTTTACCTCAGAGTGGCTTAAGCTTGCTGCAGACATGAATGTCCAGACCTTGATTACAAGTGTGGACCAGCTTGCCGCTCGTGTGCAGGGTATACAAGATTATGTTACCAGAAATCCTAGGTCTGAACCCAAGATTCCGATTCCTGAACTGTTTTCAGGAGACCGATTTAAGTTTAGGAATTTCAGGAATAATTGTAAATTATTTTTGTCCCTGAAACCTTGTTCGTCTGGAGACTCTGCTCAACAAGTAAAAATTGTTATTTCATTCTTACGGGGTGACCCTCAGGATTGGGCTTTTTCGTTGGCGCCAGGAGATCCGGCATTGGCTGATATTGATGCGTTTTTTCTGGCGCTCGGTTTACTTTATGAGGAACCCAATCTTGAGATTCAGGCAGAGAAAGCCTTGCTGGCTATGTCTCAGGGCCAGGACGAGGCTGAGGTGTATTGCCAAAAATTTCGGAAATGGTCCGTGCTGACACATTGGAACGAGTGTGCACTGGCCGCTAATTTTAGAAATGGCCTTTCTGAGGCCATTAAGAATGTTATGGTGGGTTTTCCCATTCCCACAGGTCTGAATGATACCATGTCCCTGGCTATTCAAATTGACCGGCGGTTGCGGGAGCGCAAAACCGCAAATTCCCTCATGTTGTTGTCTGAACAGACACCTGATGTGATGCAATGTGATAGAATCCTGACTAGAAATGAGAGGAAAATTCATAGACGCCGGAATGGCTTGTGCTACTACTGTGGTGATTCTACACATGTTATCTCAGCATGCTCTAAACGTCTTACTAAGGTTGTTAGTCCGGTCACCATTGGTAATTTGCATCCTAAGTTTATTCTGTCTGTAACTTTGATTTGCTCACTGTCATCTTATCCTGTCATGGCGTTTGTAGATTCAGGTGCTGCCCTGAGTCTTATGGATCTCTCATTTGCTAAGCGCTGTGGTTTTATTCTTGAACCATTAGAAAATCCTATCCCTCTTAGGGGTATTGATGCTACGCCATTGGCAGAAAATAAGCCGCAGTATTGGACACAGGTTACCATGTGCATGACTCCTGAACACCGCGAGGTGATACGTTTTCTCGTTCTACATAAAATGCATGATTTGGTTGTTTTGGGGCTGCCATGGTTACAGACCCATAATCCAGTCCTTGACTGGAAGGCTATGTCAGTGTCTAGTTGGGGCTGTCGTGGTATTCATGAGGATTCCCTGCCTGTGTCTATTGCTTCTTCTACGCCTTCGGAAGTTCCGGAGTACTTGTCTGATTATCAGGATGTCTTTAGCGAGTCCAGGTCCAGTGCATTGCCTCCTCATAGGGAATGTGACTGTGCAATAGATTTGATTCCAGGCAGTAAATTTCCTAAGGGAAGACTGTTTAATCTGTCGATACCTGAACATACCGCTATGCGTTCATATATCAAGGAGTCTCTGGAGAAAGGACACATCCGTCCGTCTTCTTCCCCTCTTGGTGTGGGATTCTTTTTTGTGGCTAAAAAGGACGGATCTTTGAGGCCTTGTATTGACTATCGGCTTTTAAATAAGATCACTGTCAAATTTCAGTATCCTTTGCCGCTGTTGTCTGACTTGTTTGCCCGGATTAAAGGTGCCAAGTGGTTTACCAAGATAGACCTTCGTGGTGCGTACAACCTTGTGCGCATTAAGCAAGGGGATGAATGGAAAACCGCATTCAATACGCCCGAAGGTCATTTTGAGTACTTGGTGATGCCTTTTGGGCTCTCTAATGCCCCTTCAGTTTTTCAGTCCTTTATGCATGACATTTTCCGGAACTATCTGGATAAATTTCTGATCGTTTATCTGGATGATATTCTGTTTTTTTCTGATAATTGGGACTCGCATGTGAAGCAGGTCAGGATGGTCTTTAAAATTTTGCGTGAAAATTCTTTGTTTGTCAAGGGCTCAAAGTGTCTTTTTGGTGTACAGAAGGTTCCCTTTTTGGGGTTCATTTTTTCCCCTTCTGCTGTGGAGATGGACCCAGTCAAGGTCCGAGCTATTCTTGATTGGACTCAGCCCTCGTCAGTTAAGAGTCTTCAGAAGTTCTTGGGTTTCGCTAACTTCTACCGTCGTTTTATCGCTAACTTTTCTAGCATTGTGAAACCTTTGACGGATATGACCAAGAAGGGCTCCGATGTGGTTAATTGGGCTCCTGCTGCCGTGGAGGCTTTCCAGGAGTTGAAACGTCGGTTTACTTCGGCGCCTGTTTTGTGCCAGCCTGATGTCTCGCTTCCCTTTCAAGTTGAGGTGGATGCTTCAGAGATTGGAGCAGGGGCCGTTTTGTCGCAGAGAGGCCCTGGTTGCTCTGTTATGAGACCTTGCGCCTTTTTCTCTAGGAAGTTTTCGCCTGCGGAGCGAAATTATGATGTGGGCAATCGGGAGTTGTTGGCCATGAAATGGGCATTTGAGGAGTGGCGTCATTGGCTCGAGGGTGCTAAGCATCGTGTGGTGGTCTTGACTGATCACAAAAATCTGATGTATCTCGAGTCTGCTAAACGCCTGAATCCTAGACAGGCCTGCTGGTCATTGTTTTTCTCCCGTTTTGACTTTGTTGTCTCGTATTTACCAGGTTCAAAGAATGTGAAGGCCGATGCTCTTTCCAGGAGCTTTGTGCCTGATGCTCCTGGAGTCGCTGAACCTGTTGGTATTCTTAAGGATGGTATTATCTTGTCAGCTATTTCTCCTGATCTGCGACGTGTGTTGCAGAGATTTCAGGCTGATAGGCCTGATTCTTGTCCACCTGACAGACTGTTTGTGCCTGATAAGTGGACCAGCAGAGTCATTTCCGAGGTTCATTCCTCGGTGTTGGCAGGTCACTCAGGAATTTTTGGCACCAGAGATCTGGTGGCCAGATCCTTTTGGTGGCCTTCCTTGTCTAGGGATGTGCGGTCATTTGTACAGTCCTGTGGGACTTGTGCTCGAGCTAAGCCTTGCTGTTCTCGTGCCAGCGGGTTGCTCTTGCCCTTGCCTGTCCCTAAGAGACCTTGGACACATATCTCCATGGATTTCATTTCTGATCTTCCGGTGTCTCAGGGCATGTCTGTTATCTGGGTGATATGTGATCGCTTCTCCAAGATGGTCCATTTGGTTCCTTTGCCTAAACTGCCTTCCTCTTCCGATCTGGTTCCTGTGTTTTTCCAGAACGTGGTTCGTTTGCACGGCATCCCTGAGAATATTGTGTCAGACAGAGGATCCCAGTTCGTTTCCAGATTCTGGCGATCCTTTTGTAGTAGGATGGGCATTGACTTGTCGTTTTCGTCTGCTTTCCATCCTCAGACTAATGGACAGACGGAGCGAACTAATCAGACTTTGGAGGCTTATTTGAGGTGTTTTGTCTCTGCTGATCAGGACGATTGGGTGACCTTCTTGCCGTTAGCTGAGTTTGCCCTTAATAATCGGGCTAGTTCCGCCACCTTGGTTTCGCCGTTTTTCTGCAACTCTGGTTTCCACCCTCGTTTTTCTTCGGGTCATGTGGAACCTTCTGACTGCCCTGGGGTGGATTCTGTGGTGGATAGGTTGCAGCGAATCTGGAATCTTGTGGTGGACAACTTGAAGTTGTCACAGGAGAGGGCTCAGCGCTTTGCCAACCGCCGCCGCGGTGTGGGTCCCCAACTACGTGTTGGGGATTTGGTGTGGCTTTCTTCCCGCTTTGTTCCTATGAAGGTTTCCTCTCCCAAATTTAAACCTCGTTTTATTGGTCCTTACAAGATATTGGAAATTCTTAATCCTGTATCCTTTCGCCTGGATCTACCTGTGTCGTTTGCTATCCACAACGTGTTTCATAGGTCCTTGTTGCGGCGGTACGTTGTGCCTGTGGTTCCTTCTGCTGAGCCTCCTGCTCCGGTGTTGGTTGAGGGCGAGTTGGAGTACGTGGTGGAGAAGATCTTGGATTCTCGTCTCTCCAGGCGGAGGCTTCAGTACCTGGTCAAGTGGAAGGGCTATGGTCAGGAAGATAATTCCTGGGTGGTCGCCTCTGATGTTCATGCGGCCGATTTAGTTCGTGCCTTTCATGCCGCTCATCCTGATCGCCCTGGTGGTCGTGGTGAGGGTTCGGTGACCCCTCACTAAGGGGGGGGGTACTGTTGTGATTTTGCTTTTTGCTCCCTCTAGTGGTCATTAGTGATTTGACTCTGGAGCGTCTGTCTTTTCCTATATCCTCACCTGGGCCGTTAGTTCAGGGGCGTTGCTATATAAGCTCCCTGGACCTTCAGTTCAATGCCTGGCATCGTTGAAATCAGAGCTAATCTGCTGTGCTCTTGTCCTCTGATCCTGGTTCCTGTTTTTCAAGCTAAGTCTGCTTCTTTGCTTTTTGCTTTTGTTTTGTTTGGTATTTTTGTCCAGCTTGTTCCTATCTGTATCCTGACCTTTGCTGGAAGCTCTAGGGGGCTGGTGTTCTCCCCCCGGACCGTTAGACGGTTCAGGGGTTCTTGAATCTCCAGCGTGGATTTTTATAGGGTTTTTGTTGACCAGATAAGTTTTCTTGCTATATTCTGCTATTAGTAAGCTGGCCTCTCTTTGCTGAACCTGGTTCATTTCTGTGTTTGTCATTTCCTCTTACCTCACCGTTATTATTTGTGGGGGGCTTGTATCTTGCTTTGGGGTCCCTTTCTCTGGAGGCAAGAGAGGTCTTTGTTTTCTTCTCCCAGGGGTAGTTAGATTCTCCGGCTGGCGCGAGTCATCTAGCGATCACCGTAGGCATGATCCCCGGCTACTTCTAGTGTTGGCGTTAGGAGTAGCTATTTGGTCAACCCAGTTACCACAGCCTATGAGCTGGATTTTTGTATCTTGCAGACTTACACGTTCCTCTGAGACCCTGTCCACTGGGGTCATAATAGTATGCCAGGCCAGTATTAAATGTTTAATGCATTGCAGAAGTGGGATTATAAGAAAGAAAATTTTGAGTTTTTTTTTTCCCTCTCTCATTTTTTTTTTTTTCTTTTCCCCTTTACCTCAGAGTGGCTTAAGCTTGCTGCAGACATGAATGTCCAGACCTTGATTACAAGTGTGGACCAGCTTGCCGCTCGTGTGCAGGGTATACAAGATTATGTTACCAGAAATCCTAGGTCTGAACCCAAGATTCCGATTCCTGAACTGTTTTCAGGAGACCGATTTAAGTTTAGGAATTTCAGGAATAATTGTAAATTTTTTTTGTCCCTGAAACCTTGTTCGTCTGGAGACTCTGCTCAACAAGTAAAAATTGTTATTTCATTCTTACGGGGTGACCCTCAGGATTGGGCTTTTTCGTTGGCGCCAGGAGATCCGGCATTGGCTGATATTGATGCGTTTTTTCTGGCGCTCGGTTTACTTTATGAGGAACCCAATCTTGAGATTCAGGCAGAGAAAGCCTTGCTGGCTATGTCTCAGGGCCAGGACGAGGCTGAGGTGTATTGCCAAAAATTTCGGAAATGGTCCGTGCTGACACATTGGAACGAGTGTGCACTGGCCGCTAATTTTAGAAATGGCCTTTCTGAGGCCATTAAGAATGTTATGGTGGGTTTTCCCATTCCCACAGGTCTGAATGATACCATGTCCCTGGCTATTCAAATTGACCGGCGGTTGCGGGAGCGCAAAACCGCAAATTCCCTCATGTTGTTGTCTGAACAGACACCTGATGTGATGCAATGTGATAGAATCCTGACTCGAAATGAGAGGAAAATTCATAGACGCCGGAATGGCTTGTGCTACTACTGTGGTGATTCTACACATGTTATCTCAGCATGCTCTAAACGTCTTACTAAGGTTGTTAGTCCGGTCACCATTGGTAATTTGCATCCTAAGTTTATTCTGTCTGTAACTTTGATTTGCTCACTGTCATCTTATCCTGTCATGGCGTTTGTAGATTCAGGTGCTGCCCTGAGTCTTATGGATCTCTCATTTGCTAAGCGCTGTGGTTTTATTCTTGAACCATTAGAAAATCCTATCCCTCTTAGGGGTATTGATGCTACGCCATTGGCAGAAAATAAGCCGCAGTATTGGACACAGGTTACCATGTGCATGACTCCTGAACACCGCGAGGTGATACGTTTTCTCGTTCTACATAAAATGCATGATTTGGTTGTTTTGGGGCTGCCATGGTTACAGACCCATAATCCAGTCCTTGACTGGAAGGCTATGTCAGTGTCTAGTTGGGGCTGTCGTGGTATTCATGAGGATTCCCTGCCTGTGTCTATTGCTTCTTCTACGCCTTCGGAAGTTCCGGAGTACTTGTCTGATTATCAGGATGTCTTTAGCGAGTCCAGGTCCAGTGCATTGCCTCCTCATAGGGAATGTGACTGTGCAATAGATTTGATTCCAGGCAGTAAATTTCCTAAGGGAAGACTGTTTAATCTGTCGATACCTGAACATACCGCTATGCGTTCATATATCAAGGAGTCTCTGGAGAAAGGACACATCCGTCCGTCTTCTTCCCCTCTTGGTGCGGGATTCTTTTTTGTGGCTAAAAAGGACGGATCTTTGAGGCCTTGTATTGACTATCGGCTTTTAAATAAGATCACTGTCAAATTTCAGTATCCTTTGCCGCTGTTGTCTGACTTGTTTGCCCGGATTAAAGGTGCCAAGTGGTTTACCAAGATAGACCTTCGTGGTGCGTACAACCTTGTGCGCATTAAGCAAGGGGATGAATGGAAAACCGCATTCAATACGCCCGAAGGTCATTTTGAGTACTTGGTGATGCCTTTTGGGCTCTCTAATGCCCCTTCAGTTTTTCAGTCCTTTATGCATGACATTTTCCGGAACTATCTGGATAAATTTCTGATCGTTTATCTGGATGATATTCTGTTTTTTTCTGATAATTGGGACTCGCATGTGAAGCAGGTCAGGATGGTCTTTAAAATTTTGCGTGAAAATTCTTTGTTTGTCAAGGGCTCAAAGTGTCTTTTTGGTGTACAGAAGGTTCCCTTTTTGGGGTTCATTTTTTCCCCTTCTGCTGTGGAGATGGACCCAGTCAAGGTCCGAGCTATTCTTGATTGGACTCAGCCCTCGTCAGTTAAGAGTCTTCAGAAGTTCTTGGGTTTCGCTAACTTCTACCGTCGTTTTATCGCTAACTTTTCTAGCATTGTGAAACCTTTGACGGATATGACCAAGAAGGGCTCCGATGTGGTTAATTGGGCTCCTGCTGCCGTGGAGGCTTTCCAGGAGTTGAAACGTCGGTTTACTTCGGCGCCTGTTTTGTGCCAGCCTGATGTCTCGCTTCCCTTTCAAGTTGAGGTGGATGCTTCAGAGATTGGAGCAGGGGCCGTTTTGTCGCAGAGAGGCCCTGGTTGCTCTGTTATGAGACCTTGCGCCTTTTTCTCTAGGAAGTTTTCGCCTGCGGAGCGAAATTATGATGTGGGCAATCGGGAGTTGTTGGCCATGAAATGGGCATTTGAGGAGTGGCGTCATTGGCTCGAGGGTGCTAAGCATCGTGTGGTGGTCTTGACTGATCACAAAAATCTGATGTATCTCGAGTCTGCTAAACGCCTGAATCCTAGACAGGCCTGCTGGTCATTGTTTTTCTCCCGTTTTGACTTTGTTGTCTCGTATTTACCAGGTTCAAAGAATGTGAAGGCCGATGCTCTTTCCAGGAGCTTTGTGCCTGATGCTCCTGGAGTCGCTGAACCTGTTGGTATTCTTAAGGATGGTATTATCTTGTCAGCTATTTCTCCTGATCTGCGACGTGTGTTGCAGAGATTTCAGGCTGATAGGCCTGATTCTTGTCCACCTGACAGACTGTTTGTGCCTGATAAGTGGACCAGCAGAGTCATTTCCGAGGTTCATTCCTCGGTGTTGGCAGGTCACTCAGGAATTTTTGGCACCAGAGATCTGGTGGCCAGATCCTTTTGGTGGCCTTCCTTGTCTAGGGATGTGCGGTCATTTGTACAGTCCTGTGGGACTTGTGCTCGAGCTAAGCCTTGCTGTTCTCGTGCCAGCGGGTTGCTCTTGCCCTTGCCTGTCCCTAAGAGACCTTGGACACATATCTCCATGGATTTCATTTCTGATCTTCCGGTGTCTCAGGGCATGTCTGTTATCTGGGTGATATGTGATCGCTTCTCCAAGATGGTCCATTTGGTTCCTTTGCCTAAACTGCCTTCCTCTTCCGATCTGGTTCCTGTGTTTTTCCAGAACGTGGTTCGTTTGCACGGCATCCCTGAGAATATTGTGTCAGACAGAGGATCCCAGTTCGTTTCCAGATTCTGGCGATCCTTTTGTAGTAGGATGGGCATTGACTTGTCGTTTTCGTCTGCTTTCCATCCTCAGACTAATGGACAGACGGAGCGAACTAATCAGACTTTGGAGGCTTATTTGAGGTGTTTTGTCTCTGCTGATCAGGACGATTGGGTGACCTTCTTGCCGTTAGCTGAGTTTGCCCTTAATAATCGGGCTAGTTCCGCCACCTTGGTTTCGCCGTTTTTCTGCAACTCTGGTTTCCACCCTCGTTTTTCTTCGGGTCATGTGGAACCTTCTGACTGCCCTGGGGTGGATTCTGTGGTGGATAGGTTGCAGCGAATCTGGAATCTTGTGGTGGACAACTTGAAGTTGTCACAGGAGAGGGCTCAGCGCTTTGCCAACCGCCGCCGCGGTGTGGGTCCCCAACTACGTGTTGGGGATTTGGTGTGGCTTTCTTCCCGCTTTGTTCCTATGAAGGTTTCCTCTCCCAAATTTAAACCTCGTTTTATTGGTCCTTACAAGATATTGGAAATTCTTAATCCTGTATCCTTTCGCCTGGATCTACCTGTGTCGTTTGCTATCCACAACGTGTTTCATAGGTCCTTGTTGCGGCGGTACGTTGTGCCTGTGGTTCCTTCTGCTGAGCCTCCTGCTCCGGTGTTGGTTGAGGGCGAGTTGGAGTACGTGGTGGAGAAGATCTTGGATTCTCGTCTCTCCAGGCGGAGGCTTCAGTACCTGGTCAAGTGGAAGGGCTATGGTCAGGAAGATAATTCCTGGGTGGTCGCCTCTGATGTTCATGCGGCCGATTTAGTTCGTGCCTTTCATGCCGCTCATCCTGATCGCCCTGGTGGTCGTGGTGAGGGTTCGGTGACCCCTCACTAAGGGGGGGGTACTGTTGTGATTTTGCTTTTTGCTCCCTCTAGTGGTCATTAGTGATTTGACTCTGGAGCGTCTGTCTTTTCCTATATCCTCACCTGGGCCGTTAGTTCAGGGGCGTTGCTATATAAGCTCCCTGGACCTTCAGTTCAATGCCTGGCATCGTTGAAATCAGAGCTAATCTGCTGTGCTCTTGTCCTCTGATCCTGGTTCCTGTTTTTCAAGCTAAGTCTGCTTCTTTGCTTTTTGCTTTTGTTTTGTTTGGTATTTTTGTCCAGCTTGTTCCTATCTGTATCCTGACCTTTGCTGGAAGCTCTAGGGGGCTGGTGTTCTCCCCCCGGACCGTTAGACGGTTCAGGGGTTCTTGAATCTCCAGCGTGGATTTTTATAGGGTTTTTGTTGACCAGATAAGTTTTCTTGCTATATTCTGCTATTAGTAAGCTGGCCTCTCTTTGCTGAACCTGGTTCATTTCTGTGTTTGTCATTTCCTCTTACCTCACCGTTATTATTTGTGGGGGGCTTGTATCTTGCTTTGGGGTCCCTTTCTCTGGAGGCAAGAGAGGTCTTTGTTTTCTTCTCCCAGGGGTAGTTAGATTCTCCGGCTGGCGCGAGTCATCTAGCGATCACCGTAGGCATG
Source organism: Ranitomeya variabilis (assembly GCF_051348905.1). Classification (NCBI taxonomy): domain Eukaryota; kingdom Metazoa; phylum Chordata; class Amphibia; order Anura; family Dendrobatidae; genus Ranitomeya; species Ranitomeya variabilis. Next base: position 43,231,480 of record NC_135238.1, read on the forward strand.
ATCCCCGGCTACTTCTAGTGTTGGCGTTAGGAGTAGCTATTTGGTCAACCCAGTTACCACAGCCTATGAGCTGGATTTTTGTATCTTGCAGACTTACACGTTCCTCTGAGACCCTGTCCACTGGGGTCATAACAATAACCCCTTTAACATTAAATTTAAGAAAAAACATAATACATAAATCTCATAATTAAAGGGAACTGGTCAGCTGTTTAATTCATGCTGCCCGTGGTTTGAGCATCATGAGAGTGACTGCACTTGCTCCGGCATCTCAGAGAAAATATAGTTAGACGTCCCTATGGGGGATTGTTGCCAGATATGAGACTAATCCAGCAATTCCCCAGGCGGCGTCTCTTGGCTCTGCTAGAGGTGATTGTCATGTCATTCAGTATGTGAGAGACCAGTCCGTCACCTGGAACGGCGCTGGGAGAAGCCAGCCTGGAGTAGTGCCTGAATAGTCCCACCAATGACTGCAGTACCCTGTCAGATGTGCAAACTATATTTTATTCTGAAATACCAGAGCGATATACCGGGTTCTATTTCATTGTGCCAATGCTTTGGGGGGCATGATTCAGAAGACAAGTTTACTTTAAGCAGAAGTAATGAAGTAATGGATATATCTGATAGCATCAAGAATAGACCCTATAGGGAAGCAGATAGAGTTTTGGTCATGTAAATTGAGGGCAGCATGAGGTAAGGGCTGAGATACTGACTTCAGAGGTATACAATTAATGTTTCATCAGCAGGAAATTCACTGTCCGGACTAGTGTTCAGGTGACACCTGGTCTGACCACGCCCCCAGCACTGATTAGCAGCTCACTGTCAATAGACAATGCACATAGAAAGCTGTGGTATAGGCAGGGTTTGCTTTCTGAGCTCTGCTAAATTTACATCAGAGAAAGCTCTGATTGTGTCACAATTGCTATACCCAGTAAACTAAGTGATACATGGCTGGAAATGGTCACTTTTATTTTATTATTCTGCTCTCAGATGAAATAGCAAAATCTGGTGACAGATTCTTGTTAAACAGCCATCACGTTTCCACTGTGATTCTTTTTTCATCTCCCTTTACTACCCATGGTTGGTGCCAGCTGATGTGTGTCCTAGATTACTCTTCATTATCGCCTACACCTTGTCCGTGCAAATAGCCCCTCTCTGAGAGGCAAAAGGAGAGTTGAATGTGCTGCTGCCTATTGCCGGCTGCAGTTATATATTAAGAGATGTTATGTATTTGGGATTATATGACCCAGAAAATAATGTGTCATATCAGATATGAGCGTTTCTGTGCTTTATATAGACCCCAACTACTCAAACCAGTTTATTGTCTTTAGTATCTAAATTCAAAAGGAAAATTGGTCCTTCTGCTCATGGTATCTATTCTTCATTTTGTGATTTTCTTTAATTCAATTTTGTCTTTTTTTTCGCTAACATATGAAACAAGTAATTTAAGGAGTACTCGTATAGAGAAGCACTGAACCATTTGTTTAAATAACTTGCATACTTTGGTGTCTTGTAACAACTGCAGCCATAATAAAAAGCCATTAAAGAGCAACTTCATTTACTGGGGATTCAACCCTATAAGTTATGTCTGGGTCATAATATATGCAGTTTAGATTTTTAGGGCAAGAAGTGACAGCCATGTTTTTGATCCAGAAATGAGCTGCATTATAGCCATCACTTCCCTGATCCTTTTGTGGTGCATTTTTTCAGCAAGGATTAACAATAAACTCCTCCAAATTTTTTAAAAATACATCTGAGTTTCTTGAGCAATCCAGAGACATGATGGAATTGAAATCCAAAATAACCTATATTTTTAACATTTTCTTTAGGAATATTTCTATAACATCAGTTGTGTCTAACACTGCTCTTTAAGTAATACAGCACTGTATATAGACTGATCGTGCTTAAATCCTTAAAAATATGGAAAACTATTTTTTAATCAATAGTTTTTCACACTTCAAATACAGACAATCTGCCCAGATGTGAGAATGAACCATAAGCAAATTGTTTTTTTCTTACTCATGATATACAATAGTAAAAATCATGCATTTAAGTGTTATTTTCTTTTATGCATTTTTTTTTCGTTCGGACTGCACAAAAAACATGAGCACTTGAAACTGCCTATAGACTGAAATGGGTATAAGATATATATATATATATATAATATATATCATCTCCCGCCTCGATTACTGCAACACCCTCCTCTGTGGCCTCCCTGCTAACTCTCTTGCACCGCTCCAGTCTGTGCTCAACTCTGCTGCCCGCCTAATCCACCTCTCTCCTCGCTACTCCCCTGCTTCTCCCCTCTGCAAATCCCTCCACTGGCTCCCAATTCCCCAACGAATCCATTTCAAACTACTAACACTGATCTACAAAGCCATCCACAACCTGTCCCCTTCCTATATCTCTGAACTAATCTCCCACTATCTTCCCTCACGTAATCTTCGTTCATCCCAAGACCTCCTTCTCTCCTCCACACTTATTCGTTCCTCACACAATCGCCTCCAAGATTTCTCCCGAATATCCCCCATCCTCTGGAATTCCATGCCTCAACCTGTCCGACTATCCACCACCCTCGGATCCTTCAGACGGAACCTGAAAACCCATCTCTTCAGGAAAGCCTACAGCCTGCAATAACCATTCTGCCGCCTCGCCATCGCCAGAGCCGCCGCCTCTCCATCGCCAGAGCCACCGCATCGCCTCGCCCCCTACCTTCTGTCTCTTCCCCACTATCCCATAGAATGTAAGTCCGCAAGAACAGGTCTCTCCCCTCTGTACCAGTGTGTCACTGTAAACCTGTTTACTGTATATGATATCTATAACTCTGTATGTAACCCCTTTCTCATGTACAGCACCATGGAATTAATGGTGCTATATAAATAAATAATAATAATATATATATATATATATATATATATATATATATATATATCTGTCACATATATCTATATAGATATGCTTAGAGGTGTGTGTATATTTATATATTGTGTATATACACACGTACTGACACACCTCTATGCCTATATATATAGATGCAGTACAGAGCAAAGGTTTGGACACACCTTCTCATTTAAAGATTTTTCTGTATTTTCATGACTCTGAAAATTGTAAATTCACACTGAAGGCATCAAAACTATGAAGTAACATATGTGGAATTATATACTTAACAAAAAGTGTGAAACAACTGAAAATATGTCTTATATTCTAGGTTCTTCAAAGTAGCCACCTTTTGCTTTGATGACTGCTTTGCACACTCTTGGCATTCTCTTGATGCGCTTCAAGAGGTAGTCACTGGAAATAGTTTTCACTTCACAGGTGTGCCCTGTCAGGTTTAATAAGTGGGATTTCTTGCCTTATAAATGGCGTTGGGACCATCAGTTGTGTTGAGCAGAAGTCTGGTGGATACACAGCTGATAGTCCTACTGAATAGACTGTTAGAATTTGTATTATGGCAAGAAAAATGCAGCTAAGTAAAGAAAAACGAGTGGCCATCATTACTTTAAGAAATGAAGGTCAGTCAGTCCGAAAAATTGGGAAAACTTTGAAAGTGTCCCCAAGTGCAATTGCAAAAACCATCAAGTGCTACAAAGAAACTGACTCACATGAGGACCGCCCCAGGAAAGGAAGACCAAGAGTCACCTCTGCTTCTGAGGATAAGTTTATCTGAATCATCAGCCTCAGAAATCGCACTGCTAAGGACAGGCAACAAGCAGAAGAGACTTGTTTGGGCTAAAGAACGCATGGAATGGACATTAGACCAGTGGAAATCTGTGCTTTGGTCTGATGAGTCCAAATTTGAGATCTTTGGTTCCAACCACCGTGACTTTGTGCGACGCAGAAAAGGTGAACGGATGGACTCTACATGCCTGGTTCCCACCGTGAAGCATGGAGGAGGAGGTGTGATGGTGTGGGGGTGCTTTGCTGGTGACACTCTTGGGGATTTATTCAAAATTGAAGACATACTGAACCAGCATGGCTACCACAGCATCTTGCAGCGGCATGCTGTTCCATCCGGTTTGCGTTTAGTTGGACCATTATTTATTTTTCAACAGGACAATGACCCCAAACACACCTCCAGGCTGTGTAAGGGCTATTTGACCAAAAAGGAGAGTGATGGGGTGCTACACCAGATGACCTGGCCTCCACAGTCACCAGACCTGAACCCAATCGAGATGGTTTGGGGTGAGCTGGACTGCAGAGTGAAGGCAAAAGGGCCAAAAAGTTCTAAGCATCTCTGGGAACTCCTTCAAGATTGTTGGAAGACCATTCCCGGTGACTACCTCTTTAACCTCATCAAGAGAATGCCAAGAGTGTGCAAAGCAGTCATCAAAGCAAAAGGTGGCTACTTTGAAGAACCTAGAATATATATAATTCCACATGTGTTAATTCAGTTTTGATGCCTTCAGTGTGAATTTACAATTTTCATAGTCACGAAAATACAGAAAAATCTTTAAATGAGAAGGTGTGTCCAAACTGTTCTGTACTGTATATATGATAGAGATAGAGATATACATATAGATATACAAATAGATGTAGATATATATATATATAATGTATATAAATAAGTATATCACATATACAGCTCTGGCAAAATTTGAGACCACTGCAAAATGTTTAGTTTGTCTGATTTTTCTCTTTTTAGGTATATTTTTGAGTAAAATGCAAATTGTTCTTTTGTTCTATAAACTTCTGACAACATGTCTCCGAATTTCCAATCAATAAATTTTGTATTTTTTTTCTGAAAAGGAGAAATAGTCAAAATAAAAAAACAAACCAGTGCTTTCAGACCTCAAATAATGCAAAAAAACCAAGTTCATAATCATTTAGAAACAACTCAGGAAGAGTTTAGAAATCAATATTTTGTGGAATAACCATGATTTTTAATCACAGCTTTCATGCGTCTTGGCATGCTTTCCACCAGTCTTTCACACTGCTTCTGGCTTAAAAATGTAAGCAGTTCTTCTTTGTTTGATGGCTTGTGACTATCCATCATCTTCTTGATTACATTCCAGAGGTTTTCATTGGGGTTCAGGGCTGGAGATTGGGCTGTGTGTATGTGTATATATACTGTATATCAGATGTGTGGATTTAGCTTTATACTGAGCTCTATATGGGAAAAATGTGGGTGAAATGGCTAAAGATTTCATGTTTTATTTTGCCTTATCTCCGTGTTATTCCTCTATAATCTCCATCATTTCACTCTAATCCCTCTTGTATATATACATTAGATGTCTTACAAGTGAGGCCTGCAACCTATATGCCGCATCCAGACAAAATGCATTGGCTTAGAGATTCATTTGTAGCAGGAGGCGATTTGGCATTAATATGATATTAATTTGTCAAAGGTCCTCGCAGTGTGAGGCTTTATAGCACAGAGGGGAGCGGTGAACCTCCGCTTGGTAGCGTAGCATATTCTTATAGCAGGTAGCCCTGTATTCTAGGGAAAAAAAATGTCTTTCAGAATAAATCCTCTAAACTCTATTTACTTTCCCCCGGTGGGAGACCTTTGTCACATTTGTTGGAAATATTAGCTTCGCCCGAACAATCTTGCTTGTTGTAGGCATCACAGTATGAAGCCGGCCATATCTGTTCACTAAGAGTGCCTGCTTATTACTGACATTCCGAGCTCGTATTACAAGACGAATAAACTGTGAAATTATAAAGTAAAAATAGAGTTCAGTAAATGTTACTCATTGACTAATAATATTGATTTCTTACTCATGGCATTTATACATTTTCTATATGATTATAATTACCGTAAAGGGGTTGTCTATTTTGCAATATCTTTTTTTTTTTTTTTTTATTTATTTTAATTTGAAGTGTGTTTTGATTCGGTGCTTGAACTCCAATGAGATCGTCAGTAACCTGTGGGGAAATTCATCCGCAAGTGTTCAATTTCCATGCAACGTCACTGCACGAATAATACAGTTTTACATAGTGCTCATTGAAATCAACCAGTTGTTATAGAGAATTTGTCACTAGGATCAACCCTCCTAAGCCGTCTATCTGGGCACGTAGGTCATAGAAAGTTAAATAAAATTATACCATGATATCTGCGATCAGATCTTATTCCAGAGAAATCAATATGCGAAAGAGCTGTTGAGATCTATCATCTGGATATAGATCTCTGAGAATCTTCCTTCTGAAATCATTGTAAATAAAACAGGGTGTTACCTGTGTAAGGCGCATAGATCAGAAGAGCAGACTGTCAGTCATTACATGTCTCACAAGGGTAACGACTCCTTTTATTTAGAATTAGCCCTGGAGGCAGATTCTCGGGGAGATCTATGTCCCGCCCAGAGATCTCAACAACTCATTTACAGTACATATAAGAAAAACTTGGATTTCTCTGGAATAAGATATCAGATCGCAGATATCATGGTATCATTTTATTCAGCTTTCTATAACCTACATGCCCATATAGACGGCTTAGGAGGGTTGATCCTACTGTCAGATTCCCTTTTAAAAGGGTTTTCTTATGTTCATGCTTCAGGCCACACTGCGTCCCAGCCTCCTGGCTTTATGCTTGGTGGTTTGCAGTGTGCTCCTGCTTGGTTGACCGTTCAGACCAGTGTCATTGACATGCCGCTTGCGTGAACTGTATTCTCCCTAAAGCTAAAAGCAAAATCAGTTTTACAGCCTCTGCAGCATCATAAAAGTGCAGTAGTACTAAAGCTTCAGAGCAGCGCTTACATGTGAAAATAACCCTGTCATCAGGATTTATCACTATAAAGTAAAGGTACGGCCATAATGGCGCTATTACACTGAATAAATTAATACTTTTGTTGAAGGAATCTTATCTGTGGTTCTTTTTTTAATCATTGTTTTAAGTTTTCTTCTGATGACCTTTTCTGTGCATCTTGGTGGGGCTCGGAGGGTTGGGTCTTTTTCTGTTCCGGCCCCTATGTCTGCTTCTCGGGTTTCGACAGGTCACTGAATATTGTGACTTGCCTCCGTTTTGAAATTTCACGCTGCCGCCATTATTCGGTGTGTGTGTAGCACGTTCACAGTGTGAGATTCCATATCTGGTCTTTTGGGTCATCAATAAAATGGCACCAGAGTGGGCGCATGGGCAGACCAGTATATCAGCTCAGATCTTGATCTGCGCCGACTCTGTCATTTTACTGAAGACCTGTGGACTCTCACACTGCATAATGATGGAGGCGCAAAATGTTAAAGCTGAGACAGGTCTCTAAATAATCAGTAAATGCATGTAGAAAAGCAGCGGAGACACCATCACGTGTTTCTCAATGCAAGCAATGAATAGCCAGGTCTTTCACCGGGAAGGAACAACCACGGGAAAGGCAGCATCCAATAAAGGAAAACCACCTATGCCAAAACATGGTATGCATCCACAGACAGCAGTTTCAGGGTATTTGCCCCTCATCAGTGTGGAGTAGGAAACTGGCTATTAGGAGCAGTGCCTAGTGAAAAGACTATAAACATAAGGGTGAATGACCTCGGGGAGATCAAAACATCCAACACCGCGGAGACACCATCATGTGTTTCTCAACGCAGTGATCCAGAACACTCCCCCCATCCCTTATGGGAAATATGCAAATGCATGTAGAAAAGCTGCGGAGACACCATCACGTGTTTCTCAACGCAAGCAATGAATATCCAGGCCTTTCACCGAGAAGGAACAACCACGGGAAGGGCAGCATCCAATAAAGGAAAACCACCTATGCCAAAACATGGTATCCATCCATAGACAGCCAGTTTCCTACTCCACACTGATGAGGGGCAAATACCCCGAAACAGCTGTCTGTGGATGGATACCATGTTTTGACATAGGTGGTTTTCCTTTATTGGATGCTGCCCTTCCCGTGGTTGTTCCTGGCTATTCATTGCTTGCGTTGAGAAACACGTGATGGTGTCTCCGCGGCTTTTCTACATGCATTTGCATATTTCCCATAAGGGATGGGGGCAGTGTTCTGGATCACTGCGTTGAGAAACACGTGATGGTGTCTCCGCGGTGTTTGGATGTTTTGATCTCCCCGAGGTCATTCACCCTTATGTTTATAGTCTAAATAATCAGTGACCTGTAGAAACACAGGAGGCAGGCGGAGGGGCCGGAGCAGAAGACTCATCCCACCCAGATGCACAGAAGACGTCATCAGAAGAAAACTTAAAATCATGATTAAAAAAGAACCACTGATTGGATTCCTTCAACAAGGGTATCAATGTAATCAGTGTAATAGCGCCAATATGGCCATGGCTTTACCATTAGGCCGGCGTCACACTGGCGAGTTTTACGGACGTAAGAGCGCAGAAATTACGTCCGTAAAACTCGCAAAATAAACGGCACAATTATTCTCAATAGGGCTGCTCCTATCAGCCGTATATTACGGTTCAGTATTATACGGCTTTCTACGGCCGTACAAAATCGCAGCATGCTGCGTTTGTCAGCGTATTGCGCAAAAAAATCGCCAATGAAAGTCTATGGGGGCGAGAAAAATACGGATTACACACGGACCAGCAGTGTGACTTGCGAGAAAAACGCAGCGGTGTTAGTGAAAAGTCGGTAATTCAATTGCCGGCTTTTCATTTCTCCTGCACAAACCCGACAGGATATGAGACATGGTTTACATACAGTAAACCATCTCATATCCCCTTTTTTTTTTGCATATTCCACACTACTAATGTTAGTAGTGTGTATGTGCAAAATTTCAGCGCTGTAGCTGCTAAAATAAAGGGTTAAATGGCGGAAAAAATTGGCGTGGGCTCCCGCGCAATTTTCTCCGCCAGAATGGTAAAGCCAGTGACTGAGGGCAGATATTAATAGCCAGGAGAGGGTCCATGGTTATTGGCCCCCCCGTGGCTAAAAACATCTGCCCCCAGCCACCCCAGAAAAGGCACATCTGGAAGATGCGCCTATTCTGGCACTTGGCCACTCTCTTCCCACTCCCTGTAGCGGTGGGATATGGGGTAATGAAGGGTTAATGCCACCTTGCTATTGTAAGGTGACATTAAGCCAGATTAATAATGGAGAGGCGTCAATTATAACACCTATCCATTATTAATCCAATTGTTTGAAAGGGTTAAAAAACACACACACACATGATTTAAAAGTATTTTAATGAAATAAACACAGCGGTTGTTGTAATATTTTATTGCTCTCTCAATCCATTTCCAGGCCCTCGCTTGGCAAAATAATAAACACACAATATACATACCTTCTGATGTCCGATCACGTCCAACGAGGTAATCCATCTGAAGGGGTTAACTAATATTACAGGCACGAGCTGCGATAAACCACTCGCTCGTGCCTGTAATCCCCGGGTGCTGAAAGGAAAGCTGGATCTGTACTTACATTGAGTCGCGGTGATGCGCCCCTGGTGGATGTTCTCATGAACTGCAGCCTGGGAACTTTTTCCCACGCTCCAGGTCATATGAGGACATCCACCAGGGGGCGCATCACCGCGACTGAAGGAAATGTAGGTCAATGACCTACATTTCATTCATTCGCCGGGGATTACAGGCACGGAGCACAGCTGCATTAGCAGGGCTCCTGCTTGTATATTATTTTAACCCCTTCAGATGGATTACTTCGTGGGACGTGACGGTTCAGCTGAGGGTATGTATCTTGTGCGTTTATTATTTTGCCAAGCGAGGGTCTGCAGCTGGATTGAGAGAGCAATAAATTATTACAACAACCGCTGTGTTTATTTCATTAAAATACTTTTAAATCATGTGTGTGTGTGTTTTTTAACCCTTTCAAACAATTGGATTAATAATGGATAGGTGACATAATTGACGCCTCTCCATTATTAATCTGGCTTAATGTCACCTTACAATAGCAAGGTGGCATTAACCCTTCATTACCCCATATCCCACCGCTACAGGGAGTGGGAGGAGAGTGGCCAAGTGCCAGAATAGGCGCATCTTCCAGATGTGCCTTTTCTGCGGTGGCTGGGGGCAGATGTTTGTAGCCACGGGGGGGCCAATAACCATGGACCCTCTCCTAGCTATTAATATCTGCCCTCAGTCACTGGCTTTACCATTCTGGTGGAGAAAATTGCGCGGGAGCCCACGCCAATTTTTTCCCGCCATTTAACCCTTTATTTTAGCAGCTACAGCACTGAAATTTTGCACATACACACTACTAACATTAGTAGTGTGGAATATGCAAAAAAAAGGGGGATATGAGATGGTTTACTGTATGTAAACCATGTCTCATATCCTGTCGGGTTTGTGCAGGAGAAATGAAAAGCCGGCAATTGAATTACCGGCTTATCACAGATATCGCACTGAATGAAATCTAAATACAGAATATATATATATGTGTCTCAATGACACATATATATATATATATATATATATATATATATATATATATATATATATACTGTATATATGTTTTCCCTAACATTTGAGCACATAAATCCATTAGATGTCGGTTTTGCAAGCCTGCGCGAAAATCTCGCAGTACGGATGCCATACGGATTACATACGGAGGATGCCATGCGCAAAATATGCTGAAACACCCTGACTACGGATCAATATTTTGGGAACATTTCTCCGTATTACGGCCGTAGTACGGACATATAATACGTGGCGTATTGTCTTACGCCAAGTGTGACGCCGGCCTTATAGTGATAAATCCTGCTGACCGGTTCTCTTAGGTCATCCAAAGCAAGTGACCCTAATTATATAACTGCTCCACACACGGGTTAAGAGGAGCTACAACAGAGGAACTCCCTGTATTACAGGGGTTGTACTTTATTTTTTACATTTAAAATGTGTTCTTTAAGTTATGAACCTCTAGGACCCCACCAGTAATGAGAATGAGGGGCCATTAATGCCCCTCATTTTGTAGTTGCTGGAGAGCAGGGCATGCATGTGCTGTTCCTCTCCATAATCTTGAATTACCCTCCCATGGCTTTCCAACAAACCCATTCACTGCAACAGTCCAAATATCTTGTGCCAATCCCCACCACTGGCTCCTTTGGTAGAGAAGGGACAAAATGTGAACCTATAGCAATTGTCCCATTTAACCTCTAAATATGAGAAAGGCCCCTACATAATGGATTTGTCAAGAATCCCTAATAACTGGATGGTAAATCAGGAGTTACTCTTTAATTAGATATATATATTTCTTAATAAATCTGTATATACGAACTGATCTTTCGCTACTCCTTTCCTGGCACTACCAAATACCAACACTGGTCTTCAAGACCACTGCAACCAATCACTGGCTGCAGAGGTAATTAAAGCATCACATATCTGTATGCCAAAACAAGCTATCCAGAGCCAGTCTCTGTCCTATATTTTTACACCATCTTGACACTGTTTCATTGAAAAAGATAGAGACAACCACTCATTTAATGAACCTCGTGGCCCTTTAAGGTAATGTTTAATTAATTCTATTCTTAATTTCTCTTTTTTTGGGGGGAAACGGCACTTCACTTTTCCCATGGACAGTGTCTGGTATTGCACATCATCTTCATTAACGTCCAAAGAGGTTAATATAATATCAGATGCAACCCAAAAATCAGAGTGGTGCTGTTTCTTGGAAAATAACCCCCCTCCGACTTTCTAGTCTTCTACGACTCTTACCAGCTACACTAAACTATTTGATCTTCTTTCATTTAGACTGTTATCCAGGACACCAAACCAGACTGACCCTGGTTCACAAGCCGGAGACCCACAAACAAGCAGGAAAGTTTCAGAGGACAGGAGTCACATTGACTAGAAGATACGCTACTACTGAAATCGTGGCCTTTTGTCCGCCCCGGGGTCTCTACTAATTGACTGTTACAGTAATTTGTTTACATATTTACATAAGCTTTTTGGTTTTCTTTTGTGTTACATTTAACTCGTCACATTTACTTTATATCATAAATCGTTTTTTAGGGTACTTTCACGTGTGATACTTTCACGTGTGACGCTTCCACTGTGCAGCATTTTGGATTGCAAAGAATGAAATCTGCAGCATAGATTGGCGTGCTGCCGATTAGCGGGCATCTCTGGTCGGTGTAAACTGCAGATACCTTGTCAAACTGTACATAAGATTTCTTAAAATCTCATAATATACCCCCAAGGTGAAAACAGACTAAAGCACACTCACTACAACTAGTGATGATTGCGGGGGCTCGCTGCTCGAATTTGCCTAGGGTGCTCGGGTATGCACAGAATATCGTGGGTGCTCGAGTTACATGTTCGAGTCCCCATGCCCGCTGTTAAGCAAACATAAAACATGCAGGGGTTACCATGCATGTCAGGCAATCCCCTCATGTTTTATGGCTGTGTTACAAAACATACGGTGGAGAGGACTCGAACATGCCACTCGAGCACCCTGATACTCGATGCGTACCCGAGCACCCTTGGCAAATTAGATTATGTCGTCACTGTCAGTGTCACTGACCCTGCAACCAATCCATTTTCTCAGTCACTGGTGGTCTTGTTATCATCACTTCTGGTCTGGTAGAGCTAGTTTAGAGGGCGATAAATATGGGATCATTATTTTCCTTACATAAGGGTGACTTCTATATATAAAATTTAATCGAGGTGAAAACCTGTCAGCGCCTGTTCAACTTTTTCATGTTTGATACAAGCTTTGAATGGTCATAAAATAAACATTATATAATGTTTTGCTGCACTGCTTGTCATTACTTTTTATTATCTTTTGTAGTAGTTGCCCTCATCTCCTGCCTTGACTACTGCAACCTCCTGTTTTGTGTGCTCCTTTCAAACACTCTCGCACCCCTCCAATCTATCCTAAACTCCGCTGCCCAACTAATCCAGCTATTACCCCCGCTATCCCTTCTCTAGCTCCCCATTGCCCAGAGACTCCAGTTCAAAACCCTAACCTTGGCATACAAAGCCATCTACAACTTGTCTCCTCCATTCATCTGTGACCTCGTCTCCTGGTACTCACCTGCACGCAACCTCTGATGCTCACAAGATCTCCTTCTCTACTCCCCTCTTATCTCCTCTTCCCTCAATCGCATACAAGATTTCTCCTGTACATCACCCTTACTCTGAAACGCTCTAACCCAACATATCAGACTCTCACCTACCATGGAATCCTTCAAAAAGAACCTGAAGACCTACCTCTTCCGACAGACCTACAACCTACAGTAACCTCTGAACCACCAAACCGCTGCACGACCAGCTCTACCCTAACCTATTGTATCCGCGCCCATCCCTTGTAGACTGTGAGCCCTCACGGGCAGGGTCCTCTCCTTCTGTACCAGTCGGTGACTCATATTGTTCAAGACTATTTTATTTGTTTTTGTTATGTATATTGCCTTCCACATGTAAAGTGCCATGGAATACTGTAAATGGCGCTATAATAATGGATAATAGTATTTTACAGCTACCACAGATGTTATGATATTTACCTGTTCACTCTCATAAAATATTACGTATGGAGATATTAATTCATTTACTTCCCTAAACCACCAGGAAATCTAATAATACCCTTTTTATAGGATTGTCCTAAATCACTAGGCATGATGATATAAATGTCTGCAATGTACTAGACCACGGTGGATGATGACATTAACCCTTTAGCTCTCCTCATTTTAATTCTATTGTAATGAATGTGGGCTGCTAATTAAAGTTACCGTATTTAGAAATATATTAACAATTATTTTTCTTTTGATTATTTGATGCTTTTTTTTTTTATATTTCTGAACGACCTCTTTAAATCACCAAATATATAAAACCGCTTCCTTGCCTTACGCAGTGCTTAACGTGAAGTCTGGAGAAAAATATGCTGAGCCTTGGGCGCAACAAGTTGGACAAATCCAGATCAAATTCAAAGTGGATCCAGTAAGACGTAAATTTGATAGTTATTTAATTGTTAAAATGTTATTCAAAAGTATGATAAAAATTAACAAATGGGTATAAAATTAAAGATCTAACATAGACATTTTAACAGTAAAATGCCAATCAAAACTGCATTGCACTGGAACCAGTTTGTATTCCACCTGTACTTCTTCACCAACCAGCAGCATCCAATGTTTAGTATATTTTTTCCAGACATTATGATAATTATTTCTGTGGATTCCCAGACATTTGTTAAGCACATGTCCCTGGAATTCTGTGCTCCACTTCCTTCCCCTGAGACCACTGCCCTCTTTTGTGCTCCACTCCGGCTTTTGCAAATTGCCTGATGTGGCTCTATGATATTATCTCCCTAGCCATCTTAAGGTCCACGAAGACATATATCTGTGTCTTGGGAATAAGACTCTAGAGTCCTGTGTTTCTGCTCCACCATCTGTGCTTAGTGTATTACTACTTGCAAAACCCTCTGTAATCCTGCATACCTGCAACCTAGTCGGTTAACCCTGACCTTTTCCTTTTACTGAAATTACCCACTAGCTACAGTATATGTACTATTGCTGGTCTCTGTTCAGTCATGCATTTATCTTTGCTGGGTTCCACTTCATCTGTTCTTCCTGATTCTGTGATAACCTGATTATCCATTTCCTCAGAGTTCCATATGGTCTTCAGCCAGTTGCACCAATACTCAGGGTCCATGTACCAACCCGGACCTGAGACTTTGTGTATCCACCTCACCAGGTGAGCCTAGGAAACATCAAGTAAGCTCCTGAGCAGCTGCTGTTCCTTTTCAAATTGGACTGGGCTAGGAGGTGCCACGTGCCTTTTTTCGCAGTTCTATATATTTTCCCCTGAATGCAGAAATGGGAATAAGAGGAATTTGACAGGGAGCTCTGAAACGTTATGTGTTTCCCTGTGTTTAAATAATCTTTTATTACTAAATAAGTGGTAATAGCATTATTCAGAATATCTGTCTATGTGGAGGGAAGTGGACCATAACAAGAAAAAGAGGCACTTATAGAGTAAGTATGTTCTGATATCTATAATAAGCAGCATAGAATTTAAAGGCTCACCATACTTGGTTATGCTGAGATAGTGCATTGCCAAGTTTTTAACACTAAGGTTCGGATACGGCTTTAAAGAAGGCTACTACTTGCAATATAACACAATTTTATTTCAAAGTACAAAATTAAAAGAATAGTATGATTGTGTACACTTTTGTATATTTTAACATACAAAGGTTAAGTACAAATAAAGATTAAATACATATAATGATTAAGTACATATAAAGATTAACTACATATACTCACATCATCACCAAGAGGCGTTTAAACATCATCCATCTGGAATATCAGAGAAGCAACACCAATATAGAGAACCCCTGGGAAATTCACAACACTGCACGGGCATCCCCACTTATGCAGGTATCACAAAACTGTACACGTGTATAGGTACCCAAGTTTCTGCTTCTATCTTAGACTGGTTTGTCTGGCCTTATATAGTGATTTACACTGTAACTCTGGTTTCACCATGCCCTTCCAGTGGCCAACTTTCAAGATAAGATGAAACAGAGATACCAGGCGAGCATCAAAGGATGGGCCATAAACCCTGAATATAAAAGCTACAATGAATAGATAACTCCACCACAGATAGAGGTTAAATAGACCTTCATGTTTAACAAAAACAAACAGCAAACATAGAGAAACAGAACTGTTTGTGATTTAAAAGCTTTCAGACAATAAGAAAACAGTTCTCAAGAGTGTCACTGTAAGCATTGTCTGTCTGTAAATGTATGACCAGAAATGCTGATTTGTAATGGTCTGAAGCATTCTGTATATTTCAATATGGACTCAAAATAGCAATTTTTATATTCACACTACAGATAGGCACAACACCACTGAACAGTTGATGAGCTGCCGATAGTCTTTATCCGGGAGTGTAGAGTGGATATGAAACTACGGAGGAAAAACAACAAAAATAGTCATCCAATCTGGATCCAGGTAGACGTATAAATTGGCGCATCCGATCAAAACGTAAAGTTTTGATACATCCTGAGGTCCAGTAGAAGGAGCATCCATTTGTTTTTTTGGATGAGTCTAAAACATGATATGTTTTGTAGCTGTCTGCTCCTCTTTCAAATGACAAGACTGTCTTATAGTGATGAGCGAGTATACTCGTTGCTCGAGTTTTCCCGAGCAAGCTTGGGTGATCTCCGAGTATTGTTAGTGCTCGGAGATTTAGTTTTCCTCGCAGCAGCTGCATGATTTATGGCTACTGGACAGCCTGAATACATGTGGGAATTCCCTAACAAACAGGCATTCCTCACATGTATTCAGCCTGTCTAGCAGCTGTAAATCATGCAGCTGCGGTGATGAAAACAAAATCTCCGAGCAATAACAAATACTCGGAGACCACCCGAGCGTGCTCGGGAAAACCCGAGTACACTCGCTCATCACTACTGTCTTGTAGTTTGATAAAGGAGCAGACAGATTCCGAAACGCATCATGGTTTAGACTCCTTAAAAAAAAAAATAACCGGATACTCTTTCTACTGGACCTCAGGATGTATCAGGAAAGAGTATTCGCTCATTGTTTTTTTTCTGGATGAGCCTATACCATGGCACGTTTCGGAATGTGTCTGCTCCTTTATCGAAAAATATGACAGTCTTGTCATTTGAAAAAGGAGCAGACAGCTACAAAACGCGTCATTGTTTAGACTCAGCAAAAAAATAAAGGATACTCCTTCTACTGGACCTCAGGATGTATCAACAGTTTATCTTTTGAATTGGTTGCAGAAATGTATACGTCCGTCTAGATCTAAATTGGATCACTAGTTTTGTTAATAGTATTATGAATTGTTTCTTACAAATGACCATTTTCCCACTAATATTCATGCAGTTCTCTGATTAATATTCATATATTTGTCAGCAGAGAATATATGTAGGGTATAATACAATATATATACCGTATATATATTTTACAGCCTTTGTGTTTGTGCGTTGTCTGTTCTCATGTCTTTCATTTGTGGTTAGATCAAGGAGCTGTAATTATACAGTACGGGAAAGCAGGAATGAATGGATGAGAAGAACATTACTTTCATGTGTATATACTGTCAGAAATGACTTTTATTATTCCCGATCGTCTCCAGTTGCTGTCAGATACCATCATGTAGACTCTTCAAGTGAAACTTCATACTACAATTATCTGCAAAGCATATTTGCATTTCATCTTGAAGCACATCGTGCTGGATCCTACCTGTAGGATGGTTTATATAATGCGATTCTATGAAGTATTGTCACCTGGTGTTTGCAAGATAATACAATAGGATAAAAAAAATTGATATTCAAGTGGCCATTTATAAGACAGGGCCGATGGAAGAAAGTACTGTAATACATGACTGCAGGGTTCAGTCCAAAATCTTTGTTCTCTTATAAGTCTAAGGATCCTTTGGGCCTCGTCAGGCAGAAGGACCCACATGCAACCACTATCTCTGCACCATCTACACCACTTCCCACTCTAATAATGAATTACTGGATTTACCATGCAGTAATACTCCACCTGTCCATCCAATCCAACCAAACCAGGAGCATGCCACTGTACTGTGTGGGATCCAAGAAGTATCGTTTCTCCTTGCGGAGAGTGACATGATAAGCATGTCGAGGTGAGGAGACTTAAAGCCGCAATGCTCCGCTGGGAAATATGCAAATTGTCTTTTCAGAAAGGAAGAGGACTAGAACTCTAGTGCTACCTATTGGAAGTAGCAATCCTAACAGTCAATGTCGACCCTTTAACGAGCCTAATTCAGTGCTAAACTTGCCCCTGGATAAATGTACAGCCTTAGCATGATGCACAAACTTAGAGGTTCTTCGGGGAATAGAAAAAAAAACTAGTGGGAATGTCCTTAGGAAGAAATTCCGAAATAGCTCTAATGAGCAAATCATGCGTGTTTGTTTAGGGAGGTAATCAGTATGGAATTAAAATGGCCGCCATCTTGTTGTACCAACAGAAAAATGTCCTAGAATGTTAATAGGACAGGAGCCTCAGAGTATGTGCAGTAGGAAGCTCCACTACGGTGACATAATTGCATAGGTTAAAAAATATAAGTCCATCAACAGGGGCCAACATAGAATTTTGACCATGGAGCCCTGAAGTTTCTAACTGCCCACTCCCATGACCCCTCCACCCCCAAAAAGTGTGTTATATATATATATTGAACAGAGTCATATCTCACAACCTTTAAAAACAGGGAGAAGGACGTGTTTTGTGGCACATACCGTGTGTTGATGTCTCTATTGAAGCCCCTTAGTGTTCTCACAAACAATATTCTTATGGCCATTATAGGGTATGACGCTCCCAAAAATGCCTCCAACTACACTCAATCTATATGGTATTCCTACAGTGAATCCCCCTATACAATTTCACCCTATACGTACATTATCATGACTCTGCAATACCTCCAGCAAAGTATGATGACCCCACAGTGCCACCAACACTGCATAATACCCTCACAGCATGATATCCATGTAGTTTCCCCACAGTATCATGATACCCCACAGTATCACAATATGATGACTTGGCAGTATGATCCTCCCACTCAATATTATTATTACTATTATTCCCACATGGGGGTTGTGATTTTTTAATGATGTGTGGATATTTTTAATGGAAAACTTTTTCTTTAATACAAATTTCAACAAAATTAATTTTAAAATGGACCTATCTGACTGGATTTCTCCTTGGATGACTCAATATTATACTCCCACAGCTTCTTCTTCTAGCTTCTCAGCATTCAGATAGACAGACAGGGTGGACAGCAGTGTGAGCAGCCTCTTCTTACCTCAGCACTGCTGGTATCTCTAGTACTAGATCAGATTGACAAGGTGGACCGCAGTGTGAGCAGCCTCTTCTTACCTCAGTGACCCTTCTGTAGCTAGTATTAGATAAGATGCACAGGATGGACAGCAATGTGAGCTGCCTCTTCTTACACACCACTCCTGATGTCTCCAGTATTAGATCAGATAGATATGGTGGACAGCAGTGTGAGCAGCCTCTTATGTCAGCACCCCTTGTATCTGCAGTATAAGACGAGTTAGACAGCGTGGACAGTAGTGTGAGCAGCCTCTTCTTACCTCAGATATCTCCTGTATTAGATTAGAATACCCATTGGTAGCACATCTTCCTTCACATCCAGGAGGGGGCGCAGTTTCCTTCTGCACATGTAGTATTAAAAATCTAGGATGTTTTTCTGTCAGTGTAACAAGGTAGTGGCCATTTTAATTTCACAGTTATTACCTCCCTAGACACATTAAGTGTTATATCTAGTAATTAAAGTTATGTAGGAATCTAGATATAATGATGCTTACGTTTTGCATTTTTGTTTATATACGGTGGGTACGGAAAGTATTCAGACCCCTTAAAATTTTTCACTCTGTTTCATTGCAGCCATTTGGTAAATTCAAAAAAGTTCATTTATTTATTTATTTTTTCATTTTTTAATGTACACTCTGCACCCCATCTTGACTGAAAAAAAAACAGAAATGTAGAATTTTTTTCAAATTTAATAAAGAAAAACTGAAATATCACATGGTCATAAGTATACAGACCCTTTGCTCAGACACTCATTTAAGTCACATGCTGTCCATTTCCTTGTCATCCTCCTTGAGATGGTTCTACTCCTTCATTGGAGTCCAGATGTGCTTAATTAAACTGATAGGACTTGATTTGGAAAGGCGCACACCTGTCTATATAAGACCTCACAGCTCACAGTGCATGTCAGACCAAATGAGAATCATGAGGCCAAAGGAACTGGTCAAGGAGCTCAGAGACAGAATTGTGGCAAGGCAAAGATCTGGCCAAGGTTACAACAGAATGTCTGCAGTACAGTAAGGTTCCTAAGAGCACAGTGGCCTCCTTAATCCTTAAATGGATGAAGTTTGGGACCACCAGAAGACTTCCTAGACCTGGCCATCCAGCCAAACTGAGCAATCGTGGGAGAAGAGCCTTGGTGAGAGAGGTAAAGAAGAAGCCCAAGATCACTGTGGCTGAGCTCCAGAGATGCAGTAGGGAGATGGGAGAAAGTTCCACAAAGTCAACTATCACTGCAGATCTCCACCAGTCGGGCCTTTATGGCAGAGGGGCCTGACTGAAGCCTCTCCTCAGTGCAAGACATATGAAAGCCAGCATAGAGTTTGTTACAAAAAACACATAAAGAACTCCCAGACTATGAGAAATAAGATTCTCTGGTCTGATGAGACAAAGATAGACCTTTTTGGTGATAATTCTAAGTGGTATGTGTGGAGAAAACCAGGCACTGCTCATCATCTGCCCAATACAATCCCAACAGTGAAACATGATGGTGGCAGCATCATGCTATGGGGTGATTTTCAGCTGCATGGACAGGATGACTTGGTTGGCATTGAAGGAAACATGAATGCGGCCAAGTACAGAGATATCCTGGATGAAAACCTCTTTCAGAGTGCTCTGGACCTTAATCTTGGCCTAAGGTTCACCTTCCAACAAGACAATGACCCTAAGCAAACAGCTAAAATAGCAAAGGAGTGGCTTCAGAACAACTCTGTGACCATTCTTTACTGGCCCAGACAGAGCCCTGACCTAAACCCAATTCAGCATCTCTGGAGAGACCTGAAAATGGCTGTCCACCAATGTTCACATCCAACCTGACGTAACTGGAGAGGATCTGCAAGGAAGAATGGCAGAGGATCCCCAAATCCACGTGTGAAAAACTTGTTGCATCATTCCCAAGAAGAGTCATGGCTGTACTAGCTCAAAAGGTGCTTCTACTCAATACTGAGCAAAGGGTCTGAATACTTATGACCATGTGATATTTCAGTTTTTCTTTTTTAATAATTTTGCAAAAATTACTACATTTCTGTTTGTTTTCAGTCAAGATGGGGTGCAGAGTGTACATTAATTAGAAAAAAATGAATTTACCAAATGGCTGCAGTGGAACAAAAGTGAAAAATATAAAGGGGTCTGAATACTTTCCGTACCCACTGTATATTCCCAGAGAACCCCTTTTAATTTTCAAAACTGTTGCTCTTTCCAGTCATCAGGGAAGTAGCGCAGATTGGGTGGGACATGGTTCAAAGCCGAGTGGGCGTGCTAATGGGGAGGAGACCCTCTGCAGCAACAGCCATACAACTGGAATGAGCAAAGCAAGTCAATTCTCTACTCTATTTAACCAGGGACATGTTTAGCAAGGACAATTAGTATAGCAGGCTCCTTTCAAGTAAACCCAAATGTAAAATTGCTAATAGATATTTAATCAGGCTTTGAGTATCGTTCAATCACTGAGATGAATCTTTAATTTAGAATATGTATCCATGCTATTTATTTAATGCCTGTGGCTTTTGTTGTTACAGTTTTTACATATGAAAAATATTCATGAATATGTTCAGTGAATCTTTTAATAAATAATACAAGCATCGTCTTGTTGGTTTTCCATGTTGATTCTTATTTAAAATGTATTTATTTGCAGTCACATGAACATGGAGAATAAATGGATTTAATGGGATTATATACATTATTAATATTCCCTGTGTTTACCAACCATGTTAAAATTGTTGTCGTGTGACAATTACAGATGATCTCTTAAATATCATTAGAGATGATTCATTAAAGTTTGTCCTAAAGATGACAAGAAAAACTTTGTGTGTATGTATGTATGTATGTATATGTGTGTGTATATATATATATATATATATATATATATATATATATATATATATATATATTGTTATTATACATTTTTATAGCACCATTTATTCTATGGTGCTCTGAACGGGGTAAATATAGACAGGTACAATAAACATGAGTAAAACAAGGCACGCACAAGTACAGGAGGAGAGAGGACCCTGCCCACAAGGGCTCACAGTCTACAGTGGATGGGTGAGGATACACTAGGAGTGGGT